>NC_133325.1:542973590-543279531 GCF_042186555.1 Aquarana catesbeiana | reverse complement strand
CATGTATACTATTGGGAGGATCCTCGCCTTTCTTCAAACGGGAATTGATTTAAATCTATCTCTAGGGACCATTAGGGGACAGCTTTTGGCCTTATCAATTTTTTTCCAGAGACCAATCACATCTCATTCTTTAGTACGAGCCTTCATCAAAGGGGTGATGCACTTAAGGCCGCCGGTTAAACCGCCTTTATGCCCCTGGGATTTGAACTTGGTGCTATCAGCTCTACAGAGTGAACCCTTTGAACATATTAGGCATATCCCTTTGATCCTATTAACTAGGAAATTGGTCTTTTTGGTGGCCTTAACCTCGGCTAGAAGGGTGTCAGAATTGGCCACCCTTTCTTGTAAAAAACCCTTTCTGTTTGTACATCAGGAAAAGGTTGTGATGCGACCCTGTCCAGATTTTTTACCTAAAGTGGTCTCCAGTTTTCACTTGAATCAAGATATAATTTTGTCTTCCTTCTTTCCAGACCCTAGGTCTAAGAAGGAAAGATCACTTCACTCACTAGATGTGGTGAGAGCAGTCAAGGTTTACTTAGATATGTCAGCTCCTTTTAGGAAGACTGACTCTTTTCATTCTGCCAGAAGGTCCTAAAATGGACAGGCAGCAACTAGTTCAACTATCTCTAGGTGGATTCGCCAGGTTATTATCCAGGCTTATGAGTTGAAACACAAGGTTCCACCTCGATATCTCAAAGCTCACTCTACTAGAGGAGTTAGTACATCATGGGCAGTGCGCCAGCAGGTGTCTATGGCTCAGGTTTGCAAAGCCGCCGCTTGGTCTTCGGTTCATACATTTACCGGGTTTTACCAACTGGATGTTAAGTCTCAAAAGGAGACTGTTTTTGACCATAGCGTGCTGCAAGCAGCTTTATAAATTTTGGGCCTAAAAGGAATACTATGTCCCCTCCCCTCAAATGCATTGCTTTAGGACATCCCAGTCATTATTATGGTGCTCTGTGTCCCGTGATGTACGATAAAGAAAAATGGATTTTTAAAACAGCTTACCTGTAAAATCCTTTTCTTGGAGTACATCACGGGACACAGAGGTCCCTCCCCTCTTTTTCTGGGATCTTCATTGCTTGCTACAAAACTAAAGGTACTTCCTGTATGGGAGGAACCTTCTTACTATTGGTTGCCAGTGTCCAATCACCTAAAGGTAGCATATAACCCAGACAGTCATTATTATGGTGCTCTGTGTCCCGTGGTGTACTCCAAGAAAAGGATTTTACAGGTAAGCTGTTTTAAAAATCTATTTTTTCCCATACTGGAAGAACGCTGGTCACACTAGGACAGGCTTTGTAGCTGTGGGAAAACTCCTGCATTTTTGTGCATGTGATATGGTGTGCCTCACTGCCTTTACTTGCAAAAATATGCTTGTTCTTTTCACAAAAATCATTAAAAATAATTACTGGGCATTTAGTTAACTGCATAAAACATACATTGACGTGTTTTGATGCTTTTCCAATGATTTCAATGGAAAAGGCATTAGAAGAAAAAATGCATAGGTAGGAGGGGGGGCCTCAGGCCTGGCTGTTGGTGTCTGCTCTCTCAGCCGAAGTTCTCTCTGCCTCTGGGCGGCGGGCACGGTGTCAGGAGGAGTCAGACTCTGGACGGGAGTGCTTTCTCCAGACTGTCCTCTCTTCTCGCCTCACTCACAATGGGTGCGGATTGCATAAGTAGGCGGAGCTCCGTAAAAAAAACGGAAATTGGTAAACGTCCCTCCTTGCCAGGGAACAGGACGACTGATCCGTGTACATGAAAGAATGAATGGGGCCATGTATCGTGAGATTTTGAGTGCAAACCTCCTCCCATCAGCAAGGGCATTGAAGATGAAATGTGGCTGGGTCTTTCAGCATGACAATGATCCCAAACACACTGCCCGGGCAACGAAGGAGTGGCTTTGTAAGAAGCATTTCAAGGTCCTGGAGTGGCCTAACCAGTCTCCAGATCTCAACCCCATAGAAAACCTTCGGAGGGAGTTGAAAGTCCGTTTTGCCCAGCAGCAGCCCCAAAACATCACTGCTCTAGAGGAGATCTGCATGGAGGAATGGGCCAACATACCAGCAACAGTGTGTGACAACCTTGTGAAGACTTACAGAAAACGTTTGACCTCTGTCATTGCCAACAAAGGATATATAACAAAGTATTGAGATGAACTTTTGATATTGACCAAATACTTATTTTCCACCATAATTTGCAAATAAATTCTTTCAAAAATCAGACAATGTGATTGTCTGTATTTGTTTCCACATTTTGTCTCTCATAGTTGAGGTATACCTATGATGACAATTACAGGCCTCTCTCATCTTTTTAAGTGGGAGAACTTGCACAATTGGTGGCTGACTAAATACTTTTTTGCCCCACTGTATCTGGACTTATTAATGTTACGGTTTTCAAGTCTATTTCTAATTCTATCCTCTGTTAGCCATGAGGGTGCTTTCTGTGACGTGTCATGAGGATAAACATTGCAGTTTTGGTTTCCCTCGTGAAGACTGAGGAGAAGAATTAATTCAATACCTTTGCCATCCCTCCATCCTTAGTAACCAGTTTCCCTTCATCATTCTTTATGGGACCAATATGATCTGACCTCCCTTTCTTACTATTTATATACTTAAAGAATTTCTTGGGATTTTTTTTTACTCTCCTCCGCTATGTGCCTTTCATGTTCTATCTTACCCACCCTGATTGCGCCCTTACATTTCTTGTTGCATTCTTTGTAAAGTTGAAATGCTGATGATGATTCCTCCCCCTTGTATTTTTTGAAGGCCTTCTCCTTTGCTTTTATATGCATTTTTACGTTGGAGGTAAGCCACCCAGGACTTTTATTAGCTCTTTAAATTTATTTCCCATTGGGATGCACTGGCTAATACCCTTATTTAACCGCATGCCGACCAACGCACACTGATGTACGTCGGCAGAATGGCACTGGCAGGCAAAAGGGCACACAGGTACATCCCCTTTAAGAAGCGTTGTCACGTGCGCGCCGCCGCGATCACCGTGACCGCAGGTCGTGTGGACTCTATGTCCGCCGGGTGCCTGCGATTGTGTCACGGAGAGGAAGAATGGGGAGATGCTTATGTAAACAAAGCATTCCCTGTTCTGCCTAGTGATAGGACAGTGATCTACTGCTCTCTGTGATCGAGAGCAGCGGTCACTGTCCTGTGTGTTCAAGCCCAGCCCCCTCACAGTTAGAATCACTCCCTAGGACACACTTAACCCCTTCAATGCCCCCTAGTGGTTAACCCCTTCCCTGCCATTTACACAGTAATCAATGCATTTTTAATCGCACTGATCACTGATGACAATGGTCCCAAAAATGTGTCAAAAATGTCCGATGTGTCCGCCATACTGTCGCAGTCCCGATAAAAATCGCAGATCGCTGCCATTACTAATAAATAAAAATAAAAATGCCATAAAACTATCCCCTATTTTGTAGATGCTATAAATTTTGCGCGAACCAATCAATATACGCTTATTGCGTTTTTTTTTTTTTTTTTTTTTTTTTTACCAAAAATATGTAGAAAAGTACATATCGGCCTAAACTGAGGAAAAAAATATTTTTTTTTATATATTTTTGGGGGATATTTATCATAGCAAAAAGTAAAAAATACTACTTTTTTTTTTCAAAATTGTCACTCTTTTTTTGTTTATAGCGTAAAAAATAAAACCACAGAGGCGATCAAAAAAAATCACCAAAAGAAAGCTCTATTTGTGGGAAAAAAAAGACGTCAATTTTGTTTGGGTACAGTGTCACACGACCGCACTATTGTCAGTAAAAGCGACGCAGTGCCGAATCCCAAAAAACGATCTGGTCTTTGGGCAGCCAAATGGTCAGGGCTGAAGTGGTTAATATGCTCTTAAAACATACCCATTTTTCCTTCATGTTCTTTGTTCCTAAGATTTTATATAATTTAGTATCTTCTAGCAAGGATCGTAATTTAGGGAAGTTGGCTCTTTTGAAATTCAGTGTCTTTCTATTCCCCTAATGTTTCCTATTTGTGTGATCTATACTGAAACTAATTGACCTGTGATCGCTGTTTCCTAAATTGCCCCATATTTCCACATCTGTGATCAGGTCTGTATTGTTGGTAATCAGTAGGTCTAATAATGCATTGTTTCTTGTTGGTGCATTTACCATCTGACCCATGAAATTGTCCTGCAAGACATTTAGGAAATGGTGAGCTTTAGATTAATGCACGGTTCCTTCCACCTGGATAACTAAAATCCCCCATTATAATGACACTTCCCATCCTTGCTGCTTATCCAAACTGTGATGGGAGGTCCGCTTCCCCCTCCTTCCTTTGGTTAGGGGGCCTGTAGCATACTCCCTGTATTACTTTGCCCTTGGTTTCCTCCCTTTGTAGCTCTACCCATAAGGATTCCACTTCCTCCCTTGCTCTATTAGCAAGGTAGGAGGTGGAATCCTTATGTCTTTCCTCACATTCACTTGTACATCACTTTTGATATACAGGCATGCCTCTCCCCCTTTTTTACCCTCCCTATCCCTGCGATATAGGGAATACCATTGAATAGTTGCCAGCCAATCATGAGAGCTGTTGAACCAAGTCTCTGAAATTCCCACAAAATCAAAATCCTCCTCGTACAACAGTAGCTCTGGTTCTCCCATCTTGTACGCCAGACTCCTGGCATTGGTGAACATGCCAAATAGTTTAGTCCGGATGCATACTATCTCCTTATTGGGTGTTCTGGGGTTGCAAATAGGACTTGTTACTGTACTTACCTTGGGTTTAGGTGCTTCACTCAACCTACCACTAATGCCCCCAATACTACCATCTGGAATTTGTTCCGCACTGACTATTTCTGCCTCTGGACCCCCGCCCCCCCATCGCCTAGTTTAAAAGCCCCTCTAACTTGTCGGCCATCTTTCCTCCCAGACACGATCTGCACCTTCCCCATTTAGGTGCAGTCCGATCCTGCTAAAGAGCTGGTAACCGACTGAGAAGTCGGCCCAGTTCTCCAGGAACCCAAACCCCTCCTTTCTACACCAGATCCTCAGCCACTTGTTTACTTCCCTAATCTTCCCTAATCTCTATCATGTTGCCTTTTCCTATGCTTAGTAATGAGAGGTCTGACACACTTTTTCTTTACCATTGGGTGATTGTCATCAGAAATATCTAAATAATAATCTGTCTCCTCATCCTCACTATCATTTGAGAAGAGCACATTTTTACAATCCCAGTTGTGGGATGTGAAAATGGCACATACCCTGGCTTTGCTAACAGGTTTACAGCCCTTCTTTTTCCTTAAGGCAATAATTGATTTGGTCATAAGGGCTCCACACCGCTCTTGCAAATCATCAAGATTGCAGTTGAGCGTAGACACTCCGAAGCAATTGCTAACTGGTCTTTTAATACCTTAATTTCTGCCTCTGCCTTCTCCCTCCTTTGTGATTCAGTATAGAGAGCATTAAAAAAGCGGCACTTTTCGGCTGCTATTGGGGTGCTTTTAACCCCCGCGGCCAAATAAAGAATTAAAAGCACCGCTGCCAAAGAGCTTTGCAGGCGCTTCGGCAGCAGTGCCCATTGATTTCAGTGGCAGGGGCGGTGGATGCTGCTTGCAGGACTTTTTGTCCTGCAAGCACACCGCCCCAGTGTGAAAGCACTCGGGCTCTCACACTGGGGCTGCAGGGGAGGCGTTTTTCAGGTGCTTTACAGGTGCTATTTTTAGCCCAAAAGCGTGAAAGGGGTCTTACTTGGATAAAACTCTTCAAGGCTAAAGTCTACAAAATTATCTGAGACTTTTTCATCCAATGTCTTAGTCAAGGGTGAAGCATACTTTGCAAATTCCTTAGCAGTAGGGATCCACTCATTGTCTTTGGCCCAGATAGGCAAGCTGCACACTGCCTTCTGGACACCAGAAACCTCTGCAGCCTTGCTTTTCCTAGCACAAGCTACACGACACACCACAGAAAAAACAGGTGTGCTTAAGTTGAACTTTAGTGCAATCCCAGATGAGCCCCCAAATGTTTTGCTGGCATCTTTCAAAAGGTTCTTGCAGTAAAAGTCAAGGAAGCTGAGACCTCTGTGGTGTATTAATGTGTTTTTACTAAACAAAAATTCAATACATACAATTACAATTACAGAAATAAAACACAAGAAGGACAGCTATACCTATAACAAGACAAATGCTACCTACTTCCTAGCAAAACTATGGTCTGTATACAATAAGAATAAACTAAAAGGTTACTTAGCTCCCCTTATAAAGGCTTCACAATCTCCATAGTCAATGAAGACCCCAGGCTTCGATTTCAGGAGATCAAGCAAAAAGTGTCTTCAGGTTCTGGCAGAGACCTTCCTTGGTGTTGAGTCATTAGAGTCCTCCTCTCAGTTTCTGTTCTTGCCTTTTATTTGGGAAGTTTTGAGAACACAATCCCACCTGGGCGTATCCTTTTCTGTCTTTTTACACTGATGTCAAAAATTGTAAAACATTCTCAAATTCAGCCACTGGCTCTTTAGTATCATACATGCCATCAGTCATCCATGTCAAGAGGTCAAGCTAGACTATTACATATATGTGTATTTTTTTTTTTTACCAGAACACCTGTATAAACAATGGAAGCAGAGAGGACATCTTGTGTAAGCATACCTGGACATCTGTTTGACAAGTGTCCACTTGCAGAAAACCTGCTGAACAAACCCCCCCTTAGGCCCCTTTCACACTTATACGACTTGTTCCACGATTTTGTACTGCAAAATCATATGACAAGTCATTCTCCATGATTTTCAATGACTACCATTCATATTGGCATGACTTTAAGTCGTGCCGACTTGAAAGTAGTCCCTGCACTACTTTGGTCCAACTTCTATGCGAGTTGTACTCCATAGACCTTAATGTTAAACCCTCAAGTAGCATGCAAATCGTACCTGAATAATATAGACACGATTTCAGTACGACTTTGTAAGCACAAGCCTCACGCCATGTACAGTACCTGACCGCGAGATTGTGTTTCTCGCCGATAGGGTACTGTGCATGTCGCGTGATCGGGAAAGGAAATCTTTTTTTTCCTTTCGCGATGAGCTACAGGCAGTGCTGACAGCTGTCTGGTATGAATCATGAGGGGGATCGCCGCGCCAAGTTTTAAATGAAAAAATCGGTTTGGGGGTCCCCCCAAAATCCATACCAGACCCTTATCCGAACACACAGCCCGGCCGGTCAGGAAAGGGGGTGGGGACGAGCTAGCGCCCCCCTTCCTGAACCGTACCAGACCGCATGCCCTCAACATGGGGGGGTGGGTGCTTTGGGGCAGCACCTTGTCCCCATGTTGATGAGGACAAGGGCCTCTTCCTGACAACCCTGGCCGTTGGTTGTCGGGGTCTGTGGGCGGGGGGCTTTTCGGAATCCAGGAGCCCCCTTTAATAAGAGGGCCCCCAGATCCCGGCCCCCGCCCTATGTGAATGAGTAGCAAAAGAGCTGCAGAAGATAGCGGAGGAGCCAGCAGAAGACCCGGAGAGCACGGAGAAGAACCGGAGAGAGACCCCCGAAGTCGGAAGAAGACCCCCGAAGCCGGAAGAAGATCCCCGGCTGTCTAATAAATTACTTTAAAAACCTGTGTAGTGTGTTTTTTATTGACACTTTTTCCCTAGGTGAATGGGTAGGGGTACGATGTACCCCATACTCATTCACATAGGGTGGGGGCCGGGATCTGGGGGACCTCTTATTAAAGGGGGCTCCCGGATTCCGATAAGCCCCCCGCCCGCAGACCCCCACAACCAACGGCCAGGGTTGTCAGGAAGAGGCCCTTGTCCTCATCAACATGGGGACAAGGTGCTTTGGGGTGGGGGGTCCCACAGGGCGCCCCCCCTGCCCCAAAGCACCCACCCCCCCCATGTTGAGGGCATGCGGCCTGATATGGTTCAGGAGGGGGGGCGCTCGCTCGTCCCCACCCCCTTTCCTGACCGGCCGGGCTGCGTGCTCGGATAAGGGTCTGGTATGGATTTTGGGGGGACCCCCCACGCCTATTTTTCAGCATAGGGGGGTTCCCCTTATAATCCATACCAGACCTAAGGGCCTGGTATGCCCCTGGGGGGAACACACGCCCGTTTTTTTTTTAAATTTGGCGTGGAGTTCCCCCTCATGATTCATAACAACTACTGTATGTTTTCATTTGTTAATGTCAAAGTTGTGGCAAAGTCGTACAAAGTAGTACTGCTCCTAAATCGCAGCAAAATCACGGCGAAATTGCGGTAAAATTGCACGACTTTGAAGTCGTATAAGTGTGAAAGGGGCCTTAGTGTGAGTCTGGGAAAGTGATAAGAATATAAATGTGTGTGTGTGTGTGTGTGTGTGTATATATATATATATATATATATATATATATATATATATATATATATATATATATATATATACACACATACACAGTATCTCACAAAAGTGAGTACACCCCTCACATTTTTGTATATATTTTATTATGTACTAAATATTAAATCCTAAATGCCTGCGATTACCACAATCCTCCTACAGGCATCCAGGAAGAAATAAGAGGCGCTCTACACCGCAACCTAAAAAAGTGTGTGACCAAGTGATGTATATACAGTAATGGTGTAACCCTCTAAATTTGTACTAATCACTTACACAAAATATGATCTTACCATAAACTGATAAGAGCTAGAACCAGTGTATATATAACACAAAAAGTAAAAATGTGTTTCAGTGTCTTAGATACAATGATGGTGTGAACCTCTTAATGTGTACTAAGCACTCACACACAGTGACAAATCACCATAAATTTATATAAATATCCATTAAAAGATATAGCACAGTCACTTAATTCCTTGCCATACATATACCAGATCAAAAGTGCATAACATCGCTAAAAAATAAAATAAATAAAACAGTCCAAAGAATATTAAATCAAACGTGACAAAAGTGTCCAAGACAGTGAAAAGGATCTTGATAGAAAAATCAACAAAGGTGACTCTGTATCTTCCACCTCTCCCTTCGTGACCAGTGCTTCCACTCCCTCAAGAATAAAACTCACCGACTTGATTTGCCAGCACTCTCATGCAAGGCAAATAATCACTTGTTTACCACACATGAGGGTAATCGGATCAATCGATGTTCCACAGCAAATGTTTTAAATCAGGTCCACATGAAAAAAATGATAAGTGCTCCAATAGTGTAAACCAGTATAGTAAATTTATTAAAAACACTGCAAGCTTCCAATAATGCACTCACATTTCAAACGATAAAAATCAGCCAAAGTGAAATTCACAGCAAATTAAATCCAGTGAAACCATAAATAACAAGCGGTCACGGTGGACCCGAGGTGTGTTAGTGCCGAGCTGCCAATCTCACCCCTCCCTTGATGATCCTCCGTTCCTCCGTGTAAACAGAACTCCTCTCCTTCAGTGTGGCTTACAGCGTACAGCGTCACATCTCACAGCCACGCCCCCGACATGTTTCGTCATGAATTGACTTAATCATGGGATAGGCCGCGCTCCCTGCCACTCATCCCTTTTATGCACATCTAACTACCGCCCATTAGACAGCCCATTGCGCATGCGCACATCTTGGGTCCCCGCTGTATTGATTATGCTGAGACGTCCGGTGCACAACACACTCGGGATCAGGCAGTTTGTATATATGGACTGACTAATTGCATAAAGAGTCATCTCTAGTGAGGTGTGATGCAAACATAGCTTATATTCAAAACGCCTGCTGCATGTAACATCACATCATATACCATTAGCAGCATTATCAAACAGCATAAACACTATTTATCACTGCCAGTGCCGCTTTCTAATTGTTAACTGGATGTCTGAACTCCTCATAAAAAATACATATATCTATAATGTTGGATAACACCTCGATATCATTACATATGTACCTACCAACTGTTAAGCATGTTAAATTCATATAGAAATAAAATTGCAGTTCAAAATTAAAAAACACAAACATAGCAATTAAAAATTAAAAATTAGATATCAAAACGGGCATCTCCCAATATATCTAGCCCAACTCCACCTTTACTATTAAAGCATGGGATATAATATCTATTCAGTGACAGTCAATCTTATTACAAGGGCATGTATCCAATATCTCGGCAGACACAACCTCCCCTTGGGAACCCAAAAATTATACTTATAACGTGACTAAAATAATTAATAATTTAAAATATCATATCTAGTTAAAAATCATTGATAAAACAGTTCAAATCTAGTTCTATGTTTAACCCCCTCGGGGTCAAACTCTTCAATAAAAATATCCACCTAGTTTCCCTTTGGGACAGATTTCTAACTCTATTGGATCCTCTCCATGATGGGTGAATCACATCTATCCCACAAAACTGCAGTAAAGAGGGATCCTGTTGGTGTTTTTCCTTAAAATGCAGAGAAACGCTATGGTATTTATACCCATTCTTTATATTGGTTAAATGTTCTGAAATTCTAATCCTTAGGAGCCTCTTCGTCCTCCCCACATACAGTAGGCCACATGGGCACCACATAAGCTATACCACGTGTGAGGAGTTACAGGTGCTAAACTCCTTAATCTCGAAAGATTCGCCTTCCCTATTGGTCACACTTGTTACTCCTCTGTGACTTACTTTCACAGTTTTGCAGCAAATGCACCTCCTACAGCAGTAAAAACCCTTAAAATCCAATCTCAGGCTGTTATGTCACGGCGGGTCCAATATTTTCTTGACCACATGGTCACCAAAACTCGGGGCCCTTCTGTATATACATTTTGGCTGGCTAGGCAGTACTTCTCCCAAGTGCCTATCCCTGCACAAAATATGCCAATATTTTCTAAAAATGCCTTCAATATCCTTATATTGACAGTGGTAACCAGAAATAAATCCAAACTGATGTTGATTACCATTTAATATAGATTCCTTATTCTTAAGGCATTGCTCCCTAGGCATTCCCGCTACTTCCTGTATGATCCCATTCAACACATCTTCCCCATACCCTTTTTGTATAAATTTATTTTTAAGGACCCCAGCCTGCTCAAAGAAATCCTCTACCTGTGTACAATTTCGTAGTACCCGCGACATTTGTCCCTTAGGTATATTTCTTATCCAGGCCGGGTGATGGCCACTTCTTATTGACAGATAGCTGTTGCGATCTGTAGGTTTAAAAAATACCTTTGTTTTCAATCCATTCCCTTTTCTTGTTATCGTGACATCCAAGAAATTTACCGAGTAGTTACTAATCTGGTGCTCTAATTTAATGTTGTTATTATTAGTATTGAGTTCATGAATGAATTCAATAGCAGATTCCTCTGTGCCCTCCCAAATAAATAGGAGGTCATCTATGAACCTTCGGTAAAATAATAACTGAGGCCTATTCTGACTAAACACTTTTCTGTCTTCCCACTCAGCCATAAACAGGTTGGCGAGGCTTGGGGCATATTTAGCTCCCATTGCCACGCCAACCTGCTGGGAATAGAATCGATCATTGCACCAAAAATAATTATGGGACATGCAAAAATCCAATACATGCCCCAAAAATCGTTTCTGGACCACTGGTATGTCATCCCTTTTGCTTAATGCCCAATTAAGGGCCAGAGCAGCATCCTCATGTTGTATAACGGTATACAGAGAGGCTACATCAGCCGTTACCATATATACCATTGATGAGGTTTCTAATTGCACCTGACTAAGAAATGATAATAGATCCCCAGTGTCCCTCAAATAAGCTCTGGTGGCTTTAACACTTGGCTGAAGGAATTTATCCAAGTATTCCCCTAATCTGGCCATTACAGATCCAGTCCCATTAACTATGGGACGAGGTGGTGGGCACTGCGTGTTTTTATGCACCTTAGGTAAGGTATAAATCATTGGAATCCTACAGGCACTCGGGACAAGATATCTCTTCTCTTTTAGATTTAGTGCATCCATCTTATAACCCCATTCCACCAAGGCCGATAATTGCAATCTATATGCCTCCGTGGGGTCAGAGGATAACTTCCTATAAGTAGAACTGTCCCCTACCAACCCCAAAAGCTGGTTAAGATAGAATGACTTATCTAGTAGAACCACCCCTCCACCCTTATCGGCAGGCCGTATTATCAGGTCCTTCTTTTCCTCCAAGGATTTGATCCCTTCCCTGATATATTGAGGATTCACCCCCTTGCGTGGGACCAACCTCTCAATATCATTTAATACCAAGTTCTTGAATACTTCAATGAAATGATTGCTTGGATTCTGGGGGTTAAAAATAGACTTATTCTTCAACCCCGTATCAATTTTAGTAGTTGGTACCGCTGCTTTCATAATGGACACCACTGGATGGCTCAGAAAATATTTTTTGATGTTCATGGATCTAATAAACTTGTGTGTGTCTATATAGACATCAAATTTATTCATTTCCTTCTTGGGGGCACATTTTAGACCCAAGTTCAAAATGTTGAGCTCCTTGTGATTGAGCTCAACACTACTTAAGTTGTAAATCCCCGTGTTCAAACATCCCTCGGCCTTTTTCTTGGATTTTTTGGATCTTCCTGCCCTACATCCCCTCCTCCTCCTCGGGGGGGCATATTCTCTTTGTTGTAACCTCGGGGGGGTACCTGTCTTCCTCCCCCTTTCTGATAAGCCCCACCGGGGTTCCTCCTCGGTACTAATATTTAGTACATGTATATTCATTTAAAGGGGCAGCTTACACACTTGTTGAGTTTATCACTTATTTTGGTATATTCACATTTTGAATTGTGGATTATAGGGGGCGCGGTGGAGGTATTGTTTGTTTGAAGGGCGGTTTACCATTCAGAATACCTTGATATATTTATTATATATTTTATTATATCTTTTGATCTTTTTATATGTGACAACACTGAAGAAATTGCACTTTGCTACTATGTAAAGTAGTGAGTGTACAGCTTGTATAACAGTGTAAATTTGCTGTCCCCTCAAAATAACTCAACACACAGCCATTAATGTTTAAACCGCTGACAACAAAAGTGAGTACACCCCTAAGTGAAAATGTCCAAATGGGGTACAATTAGCCATTTTCCCTCCCCGGTGTCATGTGACTCAGGGGTTACAAGGTCTCAGGAGTGAATGGGGAGCAGGTGTGTTATATACTGGTCACTGGAAGTTCAACATGGCGCCTCATGGAAAAGAACTCTGAGGATCTGAAAAAAAGAATTGTTGCTCTACATAAAGATGGCCTAGGCTATAAGAAGATTGCCAAGACCCTGAGCTGCAGCATGGTGGCCAAGACCATACAGTGGTTTAACAGGACAGGTTCCACTCGCCATGGTCGTCCAAAGAAGTTGAGTGCACGTGCTCAGCGTCATATCCAGAAGTTGTCTGTGGAAAATAGACGTATGAGTGCTGCCAGCATTGCTGCAGAGGTTGAAGGGGTGGGGGGTCAGCCTGTCAGCGCTCAGACAAAACGCTGCATACTGCATCAAATTGGTCTGCATGGCTGTCGTCCTAGAAGGAAGCCTCTTCTAAAGATGATGCACAAGAAAGCCTGCAAACAGTTTGCTGGAGACAAACTGACTAAGGACATGGATTACTGGAACCGTGTCCTGTGGTCTGATGAGAGCAAGATAAATTATTTGGTTCAGATGGTGTCAAGCATGTGTGGCGGCAACCACGTGAGGAGTACAAAGACAAGTGTGTCTGCCTACAGTCAAGCATGGTGGTGGTAGTGTCATGGTCTGGGGCTGTGTGAGTGCTGCCGGCATTGGAGAGCTACAGTTCATTGAGGGAACCATGAATGCCAACATGTACTGTGACATACTGAAGCAGAGCATGATCCCCTCCCTTCAGAGACTGGGCCGCAGGGCAGTATTCAAACATGATAACGACCCCAAACACACCTCCAGGATGACCACTGCCTTGCTAAAGAAGCTGAGGGTAAAGGTGATTGACTGGCCAAGCATGTCTCCAGACCTAAACCCTATTGAGCATCTGTGGGGCATCCTCAAACGGAAGGTGGAGGAGCGCAAGGTCTCAACTTCCACCAGCTCGGTGATGTCTCCATGGAGGAGTGGAAGAGGACTCCAGTGGCAACCTGTGAAGCTCTGGTGAACTCCATGCCCAAGAGGGTTAAGGCAGTGCTGGAAAATAATGGTGGCCACACAAAATATTGACACTTTGGGCCCTATTTGGACCCTCCCTCTTGTCAATCATCTGGGACACGTGACCGGTCCCAGATGATTGCGGGGCCAGTAAAGGCACGCAGGGTGGCTCGCGCATGCGCAGTGGGTGCCCGGCTGTGGCGCCCACAGTTAAAATGCCGGCGCCGCTGAGCAGAGGGGGGGCGGGGCTTCGAACCCCCGCATCGCTGGTCCCTGGGACAGTTAAGTGTCAGATTAAAAGTCAGCAGCTGCAGTATTTGTAGCTGCTGACTTTTATTTTTTTTAAATGGGAACCCCACTTTAATTCTGCATAAAACATTTAACAGTGTCTTTTTATCAAATAATGTACGAGGGCGTGTTTAGGGGCGGGGTTGGTGGGTGACTCTGAAAATGTATTTTTATTAAATTTTATAAAAGACATACAGTAGAAAAGAGTGGCACTGATACAACGCCAAGCCCCTCCAATGACCAAACATGGCCAACAATTACAGATAGCAACCATACTAACTAACATAGTGTTCTGGCTGAGTGAAGAAAACATCCCTTTCCCTCCCACCCCCCGCCCCAACAACCCAAAGCTCAGTTCACCTCTTTCCTCATATGGCATTGCAACCTAAGGAAGGAGAAGAAAATAAAAATATACATCAAATGTTCCAGTGAAACATATTCGTTAATAGTGCAAAGCTTATTCACCTCCAGCTTTCATTACTATCATCAAAAGCTGGATAAGTATGTCGCCTTATAGTAAGGCATCATAGAGTTCACTAACCCTTTCCAAAAAGGCAAACTGGTAGCTCCATGCTTCCTCCAATTTAACAAAATAGCCCTCCTCTCATAGAATAAAAGGGATGTTTAGTAGCGTTCTATGTGCTTTGGACAGGACCACCTCCTCTGCCAGGCCCAGTATACATACTCTAATTGATAAGGGAATTGGCACCATCAGAACCTCCGCTATACAGGAATTTACCCTAGAACAGAAATTCGGGATCTGAGGTCACTCCCAGATAACGTGATCAGCATATGCCAGTGAAAAAGAACATCTCCAACAGTCCGCCGGAACAGATGGATAAATGACAGACAGTCTGGCTGGTGTAAAATAAATTTTGTGCAAAAATTTGAAGTGTATCAGTCTGTCCCTTGCAGAAACCAGGTGTTTAAAGGGGTGATCCCACATGTCATCCCACTCCTCCCCTTGAATTTCAGATACCTCAGCCTCCCAGCGTTCCCTACATCTTGTGAACGCTGACGGCCTTTTCTTAAACATCTCCTTATACGTTACAGATAGAGTTTTAGAAAGGTCGTCAACCATGAGCAAATCTTCTAAAGCAGAGGGAAGAGACTATTCTCATGACCCTAAATTGACCCTGAAAGGCATGGCGAAGTTGTAGGAACCTGAAAAAATACAAGTTGGGAAGTACATGCCTAACCTTGAGTTGATCAAAAGTCAGTAATTCCCCATCCTTCATAATATCTTTAAGTAACTTGATTGCGAGTAACTCTTAAGGCCTGGCTAATAGCTCAGGACTTAAAATTTTGAGCCCTGTAGTAGGCCACCTAGCAGGAGCTTCTGAATAAAACTAAAACTCTTGCAATTCGTTTGTCACAGTAATACAATTCTGTTTCTGATCACGACACAGGTAAGTGAAGATCATTCATAGCAACATGAGTAAAAATACAATGTTGTAATATAAATTTGATGTCCAAATGGTGAATATAGAGTATGGATATCAGCTGCTTCATTCCAACTTCATAATACTGTATGTTAATACCATGTCACGAAGGAGGACTGCCACATATGGTTGGGATTGTGGGCCCTCTGTACAACCTGAATTCTGGATGGTGGAGTGCTCAGAGAGTGCACCTGTGCAGGGTACAGTTGACCTAGTACAGCGAAGCACTGAGATGAGGAACTTAGAAAACACACTATACATGGGGTGCTGGTCTTACAGGCAGGACATTGATTACTAATATTAAACACTTCATTAGGGTGCAGAGCTCACAGGGAGACAGGAGTATCTTAGCAGTGGGATGCTGAGTTTACAGGAACACAGAAGTAACAATATGTAAAAGGAACACTGAGGTGCACAGGGGTCCCAGGGAATGCAGGTACACAAGGTGTCTAGGATAGGTAAGATACCAATTAGTACTGTCTAGGGAGAACACAGCATGCCCCCACATACAGTGAAGGGAAGGGCCCTTGGAAGGGCTGAGACACAGAGTCTTAGCAGTCACCTGGTCTTCTCCAGAGCTCTTAAAGTTGGAGTTGGGTTGCGCTGGGTCCTTAGCTATTAGCCAGGCCTTAAGAGTTACTCGCAATCAAGTTACTTAAAGATATTATGAAGGATGGGGAATTACTGACTTTTGATCAACTCAAGGTTAGGCATGTACTTCCCAACTTGTATTTTTTCAGGTTCCTACAACTTCGCTATGCCTTTCAGGGTCAATTTAGGGTCATGAGAATAGTCTCTTCCCTCTGCTTTAGAAGATTTGCTCATGGTTGACGACCTTTCTAAAACTCTATCTGTAACGTATAAGGAGATCCCTAGGTTGTGGTTCTTGGACTCCCCCAAGCCGGCAGCTACTGGGAACTAAGTGTTGAGTAACAGATAAGAATCCCTTGCAGTGCTGAGGCGCAGAGATCACAGGGCAATAGGGAGTACAGCCCAAGCTGGAAGGTGTGCCTGGAAACACATACACTGGGAACAGGTGCACAGATCGTACAGACAGAATCTCTAGGAGCAGGTAGAAGTGCATAGGGACACCAAGCAGGAAATACACTGGGAGACACTTAAGAAAACTGCAGGCAGAGGTTATGCTAATGAGTAGCAGCCTGAAACTCACAGGTGATCAGATGTTCAAGTAGGCTGAAAGCTGGCAGAGATACAAAAGGGAAACTGGGTACAATGACACTGGAATGCTCAAAAGACAACAGGTACAAGGATACATGTTGCAAGCAGGAACACACAGGTGGAGATTTACTAAAACAGGTGCCCACTGAATATTTTGCAGCTGGGCATAGTGACTAATCGTCTTCTAACTTCAGCTTGTTCAATAAAGCTTTGACAATAAAACCTAGAAACTGATTACTATGAACAGCTGCACCATTTTTAGTAAATCTCCCCCACAGAGTCACAGGGGGACAGGTTGGAAGACACTAAAGGTACATAGATCAGACTGGAGAGCACTTGCAAACAAACACTAGGAACAAGGAGGATCCATCTACAGGATCACTAGGAATTCCGGGGTCACAAGGAGTCTTTTAGAATGTGATACACTAGGAGAATAGGGGTCACTTGGAATGGAATCTACGCAGAAAGCCAGGGACACAAGGAAGCACTGTGGGAACACTAGGAATCTTCTCTGCTAACAATGGGGTTCACAAATATCTTCTTCACTAGGAAACTTCACTAGGAAATTTCTCCATTAGTAATCACAGGGGACACTAGGAAACGTATTCACTTGGAATCACAGTGGACACTAGGAGATGTCTTGAAAATCATTTGGAACACTGGTGGACCTGGCACTAGGAACACTAGCTGATGCTTAGATTAAGCCTTAGGCAGTGAGCCAAGCTTAAATTGAAAGGGAGATGGCCTGATTGGGCTGGGCGTGAGCTAATGGAATCAACAGGTGGTGAGCCAGTCTTGAACACAAGTCTTGTCAGATAACGGGTAACAGCAGAAACTTGCAAGTTAAATCTATGAAGCTACATGTAATAGCATGCCTGCTGGTCTTTGAGAATGGTCTTTGAGAATAGAGGAGACAGGTATGCAGCTTTGCGACAGCTCTTTGACATACCATTTATATAAGACATCATATATTTGTGTGTCCCAACAACCTACAATTATTTACTCAATTTAGAACCAGAAAGAGAAAGGAGATACATAATGCAATGGACTTACTCGATTTCAAAAGTCCACAATTGCTAAGAAGAATTTCTCCATACATGACTGAGTTTCATGTGGACATCAGGGTATCAAGCAGTTAAAGACTTCTATAATCAAGTAAGCCAGTTTCATTTAGTATGTACTGTATCTCCTGTCTTGTTCCAATCCTAAGTCAAGAAAATTATTTGAGGTTTCTTGTACATATATATATATCTTAATTGTACAGTACAAGACACAGCTGGATATTCATAGACCCTGGTACCTTCAGGTAATTGTATCCAGTTACATTATTTGCATTTAGAAAAGGAATCCAGACTTTTTTACCACTTGCTTCCCGGCTCTACCGTCCCATCATGGAGCACTAGAGAGGAAAAAGATTTTGGGATACTTATTTCAGATGATTGCAAAATGAGCAAACAGTGTGATCAGGCAGCGGGAAAGCAAATAGAATTTTAGGATGCATTACTAGAGGGATCACCAGCAGGAGGAAGGAGGTTCTGATTCCCCTATATAGATCTTTAGTGAGACCTCATATATTATACTGTGTCCAGGTCTGGAAACTTCACTTACACAAACATATTGATAAAATAGTCCGTGCCCAGAGACACAAAAATGGTGAAAGGTCTGGAGGATAAAACATACTAAACTACCAGCAGAGGTAGTGAGACAGTCAACAGTAAATGGTTCAAACGTACTTGGGACAAACACAGAACTATACTAGTTAACGGAAAAAAAAAAAAAATGGGCACGCTCGATGGACTACTTGGTCTTTTTTCTGACGTCGCTTTTCTGTAGTTCTATCATTCAGAGCTTTGTATCAGGTGTATGACTAGGTATTATATCACACCACAGATGGCATTATTACCACCACTTCTGCCCTGAGCCCTTATAAGGTACTCAGGCACTTCCTCCCGCCCTTTTCCAATGAAAATCTCACTTCAGTGTGGTCAAAACCTGGGTTGCTGTGAATCTTTCTAGGACACACTTATTCCATTTCTGCAACCTCCTCCATGAATACTCATCAAGGTAATACCCTCACTGATATTAATGCTGGAAACCAGGCAGAAGGGAAATGCAGCAAAAACTCAGGCAAACACTTGCTCTGCTGAAGGTTTGCAAAACACTCAAATGACAGTGCTTCCCTTGCAGCAGAACAGGGCTATATTTTAATCCCAGTCTTTGCATCCAATTCTAGCTTAATCTCAGGCACGCAACACATGGCCCACTCTGCAACTGTGACAGACTTTCTCTGACAGCTAACATCTTTAATACAGCCATCACTGTCAAGAGTCTAAAAGCAACAAGCTTCCTTTCCATCCTCTCTTTGTCTACCTGAGTAGGAAGTGGATCTACCTGCTCTAAAAGCAATAGAAAAAGAGGAGAAGAAAGAGGACGCAGAGATAGTGCTAAAGTAAGTGGCAGAAGATTTCTCACCAACAGTATATACCTGATACTATAGCTTCATGCAAAATGCTTGCCAATATAGGCATGCTCATATTTGCCATAGAGTAGACAAAAGCCTTCGCATAGGGCAATTTATGACGATTGGAGTACTCTTGAAAAGATTTTCACTCCTCCTGAAGTTTTGATAAAGCTATATTCAGTGGAAAAATAATTCACTAAAAATGAACTGTTCCAGTAGTAGACTGTCATCTTTTTCTTAAGTAAATACATCTTTCTGTCCCTATAGTAGATGTGCCTTTATTTGAACATTCTATGGACAGAAAATTAGAGATGCTCCTAAAATCCTTCTTTGTTGTTATCGGTTCAGCCCTGCAACCAGCTATTGCAGCAATTTGTTTGTGAAACTGCAGCTATTTGGACTAGGGCAAGGAACATTTAACAGGGTCTTTTGTAGTCCAGGGCCAAGTTCTGCTGGAACATTTACTAACATCGCCTTCTGCCTTACTTTCCTATGTTGATGCCCTAGAACAAGTCTGGACAGCTGAAGTTGCCTTTTAAAAGACTCACTGTTTTTGAGGGAGGATATCTAATTGGTGATGCACTTGACAAGTTCAAAAAGTGGTCACATGAGAAAAGGTGCTTCCTCCACAACAGAAGGTTCCAAAACCACGCTCTGTCGTGGCTTCTAGCTCCTCTAAACAAAAAGTGAGACATCGCTCTCCCCAGACTTTATCTTTAAAATTCAGGCATTCCTTTTGGCTCAAGACTTCTCTTCACAATGAAAGGGCACCCTCACTATTAGGAGTGTGTGTGTGGGGCTGCGGCATCTGTTGAAGTTTGAATTCTACTGGGTCGCAGACATCTCATATTTTCTTTCTCGTACATCACGGGACACAGAGCCTCAGTAATTACTGATGGGTTATGTAGTATCACAAGGTGATTGGACACTGGTCACACCCTTGACAGGAAGTTCAACTCCCTATATAACCCCTCCCCTTACTGGGGATACCTCAGTTTTTTCGCCAGTGTCTTAGGTGTTGGTCACGAATAAGATATGGTGTGCTAAGCTCCAAAGGGATATCCTATACTGGGGCAAGCCATGCAACCGGATCCATTCAAAGTGCTTTTTCAGGCCAAATTGGATGGTACCCGGGCCTCGTGTCCGAAGAAAAGAGGTTTTACCTGTAACGCTTCTCTTTTTAGAGAGCTGGACCCTGGGACCCAGTATTTGTTTTTTTCAGCCATATCCCTGGCAGGGTGCTTTACGGGGCCAGAACTGCAGATCCTCCTATTCAAGGGGGCCCCAGTCTCTGAAGGTTTCTCAAACGGAGCCCACCCTGAGAGGTGAAGATTGGGTCTGTTATACAGAACCCTGCAGCTGGATAAGGTAAGGGAGATTTCTCAAGGATTTTTTAATTCTAGTAGGTATTCTCCTTTAAGTAAATGTATGCTATGCCTATTGTCGCCACCGGGGGCTGCCAAGAGCACATACCTTGTCATGCTTGTCTATCTGTCTCAGTGTCCACGCTGCAAGCTTCTCCAGCCAGACTCCAGGTAGGATGGGTTGGGGGGCTCTCTCCTTAGGGATGATTCCCCCCATGATTTAGGGGGGCCGGGTGGTTTGAATAGATAGCGGTAATTACCGCTCCACTGCCACCGCTGCTGCCATGCTACCGGCGTTCTCAGCGGATTCCCCATCCACCGGCCTTCTCTCTCCTCCACCCCAGCCTCCCCTCCATGCTTGGCCCAAGGACTGGAGCCTCGGCTCGTGCGGGAAGCGCACGTTTTTTGAAAAAACAGGGGGGGGGGGGCGGAGGGGTGGTCGGAGGAGGGGGGGCGGAGCATTAGCGCGACGTTCGGCGTGATTAGACGCCCACATCGCTGGCTATACAGGCTATAAAGTGCACTCTTTTTCAGATTCACACAGCCTATGGAGGGACACAGAGCTGACGGTCGCATGTGAGGTGGGACACAGGCATTCTCCCAGGCAGCATTTACTTTAAAACACCAGACTGGGCATTGGTAGCAGCGGCAGTTGCTGAACTACATTGCTCAGCAGTCAGTGTTTTGGTGATACCTCCACCTTGTTGCTTTGCACTATGAGTAGAAGAGGTACAGGTACCCCGAAAACCAGAGGCTCTAGGGGATCTCCCTCGGGCTCTGAGGACCCCCCCGTCTGCAGCACCTTCCCTCCTGTGGGACCGGGGATGGCTGGCCAGGGTGAGCCGTCCGGGTCAGGGGCTGCATCTGCTTCTGGCACTTCAGCCCCTATATACATTACGCAGGAGGTTTTTTCCTCAACCATTAATGGACTAGAGGAAAGACTAATGGCCTTAATTGCGTCTCTACTCAGTGGAAGAAAATGCACTAGGTCTCCCTCCGTTACCCAGGACCCTCAAGCTGAGGAACTCTGGGGAAAAAGGAGAGGAATCCGTCTCAGAGGATCGGGATGGGACTGATGATTACTCTTCTGAGGAATCAAGTGGAGAAGGGCCCTCTTCAGCTTCTCAGGATGAGAAGGTGCTAGTTCAGATCCTTGCTGGATTGGTCCGCTCCACATTTAAGTTGCCCGTATCTGAGTCAGTTAAAGAACCCTCCTCTTCTTTGGGTTCACTGAAGCCTCCTCAAAAAACACATACTTTTTCTGTTCATAATTTACTGGAAAAGCTCATTTATTCTGAGTGGGATCACCCAGATAAATATTTTTTTCCGCCTAAAAAGTTTTCAACACTTTATCCTATGGAGGAAAAATTTAAAAAATGTGGGGTATACCGGCAGTTGACGCCGCCATTTCCTCCGTAAATAAAAGTCTGACTTGTCCTGTTGACAATGCTCAGATGCTTAGGGATCCAACTGATAAAAAAATGGAATTCCTGTTAAAAAATATTTTTTCCTTAGCAGGTTCAGTAGCCTGCAGTGGCAGCAATTGGAGTCTGTCAATACTTGAGAGACCATGTTAAGCAGGTCCTCAAAGTTCTACCTGAACAGCAGGCCCAGGGGTTGGCTAACCTCAGACTCAAGGAATAAATTTCAGAGTCGATCCCAGGGACAAAAGAAGTCCTGGGGGAAGAAGCCTAGTAGACAAGACGCTAAAACCTCTTTATGAAGGAGCGCCCCCGACTGCTACAATTCTCAAAGCTCTGGTAGGAAGATTTCCAGGACAAATGGGTAATCTCCACGGTAACCCTAGGTTACAAACTGGAGTTCCGAGTATTCCCCTCTCCTCGATTCCTCAGATCAAATGTCCCCAGAGATCCAGAGAAAAAGCGGTCTCTCCTTCTAGCGTTAGAGTGACTTTTGTCGCAAAAAGTCATTGTGGTGGTTCCCACGGAGGAGCAGGGATTGGGGTTTTATTCAAACCTTTTCACGGTTCAAAAACCAAATGGAGATGTCAGACCTATTCTGGATCTAAACCGATTCCTAAGGATTCGATCCTTTCGCATGGAATCAATTCGATCAGTAGTCTCCATCCTACAAGGCGGAGAATTTCTGGCATCGATCGACATCAGAGATGCGTACCTGCATGTACCCATTTTCCCTGCTCATCAAAAGTACTTGTGTTTCGAAGTAGAAAAATGCCACTTTCAGTTTATAGCCCTGCCTTTCGGGCTAGCCACTGCACCTCGGGTGTTTACAAAGATCTTGGCTACTCCTCTGGCCAGATTAAGGGCCCAAGGTATAACTGTCATAGCATACCTAGACGACCTGCCCTTGATAGACCGGACTGTGGTGACCAAGTTCTGCCTGGACCAGAACTTGGTCACCACAGTCAACTACTTGGAATACCTTGGTTGGATTCTCAACTTAGAAAAGTCTTTCTTAAAGCCAGTAAGAAGACTAGAGTATTTGAGCCTGGTCATAGACACAAACCAAGAGAAGGTATTTTTACCTCAGGCAAAGATCAGTGCCTTAACCACTTGCCAACCGCCTAACGTAGATATACGTCGGCAGAATGGCACGGGCAGGCAGAATCACGTACCTGTACGTGATCTGCCTCCCGCGGGCGGGGGGTCCGATCGGACCCCCCCCGGTGCCAGCGGCGGTCGGCATTTGACTGGGAGCGTTGGGAGGCGAGGGGGAGACCATCCGATCGTGGCCCCCCCCTCGCGATCGCTCCCAGCCAATCGGAATCCTCCCCTGCCTGTGTGTAGTTTCACACAGGCAGAGGATGTGATGTCATCTCTCCTCGGCTTGGCAGTTTCCGTTCCAGCGCCGAGGAGAGAAGACATGTAAGTGCACAACACTACACACAACACAGTAGAACATGCCAGGCATACTTTACACCCCCGATCCCCCCCCGATCGCCCCCTGATCCCCCCCCCCAATCACCCCCCCCTGTCACAAACTGACACCAAGCAGTATTTTTTTTTTTTTTTTTCTGATTACTGCATGGTGTCAGTTTGTGACAGTTACAGTGTTAGGGCAGTGAGTGGTAGCCCCCTTTAGGTCTAGGGTACCCCTCTAACCTCCGCTAATAAAGTTTTAACCCCTTGATCACCCCCTGTCACCAGTGTCACTAAGCGATCATTTTTCAGATCGCTGTATTAGTGTCGCTGGTGACGCTAGTTAGGGAGGTAAATATTTAGGTTCGCCGTCAGCGTTTTATAGCGTCGGGGACCCCCATATACTATCTAATAAATGTTTTAACCCCTTGATTGCCCCCTAGTTAACCCTTTCACCACTGATCACCGTATAAGTGTTACGGGTGACGCTGGTTAGTTCGTTTATTTTTTATAGTGTCAGGGCACCCGCCGTTTATTACCGAATAAAGGTTTAGCCCCCTGATCGCCCGGCGGTCATATGCGTCGCCCCAGGCAGCGTCAGATTAGCGCCAGTACCGCTAACACCCACGCACGCAGCATACGCCTCCCTTAGTGGTATAGTATCTGTACGGATCAATATCTGATCCGATCAGATCTATACTAGCGTCCCCAGCAGTTTAGGGTTCCCAAAAACGCAGTGTTAGCGGGATCAGCCCAGATACCCGCTAGCACCTGCGTTTTTCCCCTCCGCCCGGCCCAGCCCAGCCCACCCAAGTGCAGTATCGATCGATCACTGTCACTTACAAAACACTAAACAAATAACTGCAGCGTTCGCAGAGTCAGGCCTGATCCCTGCGATCGCTAACAGTTTTCTTGGTAGCGTTTTGGTGAACTGGCAAGCACCAGCCCCAGGCAGCGTCAGGTTAGCGCCAGTACCGCTAACACCCACGCACGCACCGTACACCTCCCTTAGTGGTATAGTATCTGAACGGATCAATATCTGATCCGATCAGATCTATACTAGCGTCCCCAGCAGTTTAGGGTTCCCAAACACGCAGTGTTAGCGGGATCAGCCCAGATACCTGCTAGCACCTGCGTTTTGCCCCTCCGCCCGGCCCAGCCCAGCCCACCCAAGTGCAGTATCGATCGATCACTGTCACTTACAAAACACTAAACGCATAACTGCAGCGTTCGCAGAGTCAGGCCTGATCCCTGCGATCGCTAACAGTTTTTTTTGTAGCGTTTTGGTGAACTGGCAAGCACCAGCGGCCTAGTACACCCCGGTCGTAGTCAAACCCGCACTGCAGTAACACTTGGTGACGTGGTGAGTCCCATAAGTGCAGTTCAAGCTGGTGAGGTGGCAAGCACAAGTAGTGTCCCGCTGCCACCAAAAAGACAAACACAGGCCCGTCGTGCCCATAATGCCCTTCCTGCTGCATTCGCCAATCCTAATTGGGAACCCACCACTTCTGCAGCGCCCGTACTTCCCCCATTCACATCCCCAACCAAATGCAGTCGGCTGCATGAGAGGCATTTTTATGTCCTCCCGAGTACCCCTACCCAACGAACCCCCCAAAAAAGATGTCGTGTCTGCAGCAAGCACGGATATAGGCGTGATACCCGCTATTATTGTCTCTCCTGTCCTGACAATCCTGGTCTTTGCATTGGTGAATGTTTTGAACGCTACCATTCACTAGTTGAGTATTAGCGTAGGGTACAGCATTGCACAGACTAGGCACACTTTCACAGGTCTCCCAAGATGCCATCGCATTTTGAGAGACCCGAACCTGGAACCGGTTACAGTTATAAAAGTTAGTTACAAAAAAAAGTGTAAAAAAAAAAAAAACACAAACAAAAATATAAAATAAAAAATAATAGTTGTCGTTTTATTGTTCTTTCTCTCTCTATTCTCTGCTCTTTTTTACTGTATTCTATTCTGCAATGTTTTATTGTTATTATGTTTTATCATGTTTGCTTTTCAGGTATGCAATTTTTTATACTTTACCGTTTACTGTGCTTTGTTAACCATTTTTTTGTCTTCAGGTACGCCATTCACGACTTTGAGTGGTTATACCAGAATGATGCCTGCAGGTTTAGGTATCATCTTGGTATCATTCTTTTCAGCCAGCGGTCGGCTTTCATGTAAAAGCAATCCTAGCGGCTAATTAGCCTCTAGACTGCTTTTACAAGCAGTGGGAGGGAATGCGCCCCCCCCCCCCACCGTCTTCCGTGTTTTTCTCTGGCTCTCCTGTCTCAACAGGGAACCTGAGAATGCAGCCGGTGATTCAGCCAGCTGACCATAGAGCTGATCAGAGACCAGAGTGGCTCCAATCATCTCTATGGCCTAAGAAACCGGAAGCTACGAGCATTTTATGACTTAGATTTCGCCGGATGTAAACAGCGCCATTGGGAAATTGGGAAAGCATTTTATCACACCGATCTTGGTGTGGTCAGATGCTTTGAGGGCAGAGGAGAAATCTAGGGTCTAATAGACCCCAATTTTTTCAAAAAAGAGTACCTGTCACTACCTATTGCTATGATAGGGGATATTTACATTCCCTGAGATAACAATAAAAATGATTTAAAAAAAAAAAAAAATGAAAGGAACAGTTTTAAAATAAGATAAAAAAAATAATAATAATAAAGAAAAAAAAAAAAAAAAAGCACCCCTGTCCCCCCTGCTCTCACGCTAAGGCGAACGCAAGCGTCGGTCTGGCGTCAAATGTAAACAGCAATTGCACCATGCATGTGAGGTATCACCGCGAACGTCAGATCGAGGGCAGTAATTTTAGCAGTAGACCTCCTCTGTAAATCTAAAGTGGTAACCTGTAAAGGCTTTTAAAGGCTTTTAAAAACGTATTTAGTTTGTCGCCACTGCACGTTTGTGCGCAATTTTAAAGCATGTCATGTTTGGTATCCATGTACTCGGCCTAAGATCATCTTTTTTATTTCATCAAACATTTGGGCAATATAGTGTGTTTTAGTGCATTAAAATTTAAAAAAGTGTGTTTTTTCCCCAAAAAATGCGTTTGAAAAATCGCTGCGCAAATACTGTGTGAAAAAAAAAAATGAAACACCCACCATTTTAATCTGTAGGGCATTTGCTTTAAAAAAATATATAATGTTTGGGGGTTCAAAGTAATTTTCTTGCAAAAAAAAGTGTCAGAAAGGGCTTTGTCTTCAAGTGGTTAGAAGAGTGGGTGATGTGTGACATAAACTTCTAAATGTTGTGCATAAAATGCCAGGACAGTTCAAAACCCCCCCAAATGACCCCATTTTGGAAAGTAGACACCCCAAGCTATTTGCTGAGAGGCATGTCGAGTCCATGGAATATTTTATATTGTGACACAAGTTGCGGGAAAGAGACAATTTTTAATTTTTTTTATTTTTTTTTGCGCAAAGTTGTCACTAAATGATATATTGCTCAAACATGCCATGGGAATATGTGAAATTACACCACAAAATGCATTCTGTTGCTTCTCCTGAGTACGGGGATACCACGTGTGTGAGACTTTTTGGGAGCCTAGCCACGTACGGGACCCCAAAAACCAAGCACCGCCTTCAGGCTTTCTAAGGCCGTAAATTTTTGATTTCACTCTTCACTGCCTATCACAGTTTCGGAGGCCATGGAATGCCCAGGTGGCAAACCCCCCCCCCCCCCAAATTACCCCATTTTGGAAAGTAGACACCCCAAGCTATTTGATGAGAGGTATAGTGAGTATTTTGCAGACCTCACTTTTTGTCACAAAGTTTTGAAAATTGAAAAAAGAAAAAAAAAAAGTTTTTTCTCGTCTTTCTTTATTTCCAAAAACAAATGAGAGCTGCAAAATACTCACCATGCCTCTCAGCAAATAGCTTGGGGAGTCTACTTTCCAAAATGGGGTCATTTGGGGGGGGGTTTGTGCCACCTGGGCATTCCATGGCCTCCGAAACTGTGATAGGCAGTGAAGAGTGAAATCAAAAATTTACACCCTTAGAAATCCTGAAGGCGGTGATTGGTTTTCGGGGCCCCGTACGCGACTAGGCTCCCAAAAAGTCCCACACATCTGGTATCCCCGTACTCAGGAGAAGTAGCTAAATGTATTTTGGGGTGCAATTCCACATATGCCCATGGCCTGTGTGAGCAATATATCATTTAGTGACAACTTTGTGCAAAAAAAAAAAAAAAATTTGTCACTTTGCCGCAACTTGTGTCAAAATATAAAACATTCCATAGACTCAACATGCCTCAAAGCAAATAGCTTGGGGTGTCTACTTTCCAAAATGGGGTCATTTGGGGGGGTTTTATGCCATCTGGGCATTTTATGGCCTTCAAAACTGTGATAGGTAGTGAGGAGTAAAATCAAAAATGTACGCCCTTAGAAATCCTGAAGGCAGTGATTGGTTTTCGGGGCCCCGTACACGGCTAGGCTCCCAAAAAGTCCCACACATGTGGTATCCCCATACTCAGGAGAAGCAGCTAAATGTATTTTGGGGTGCAATTCCACATATGCCCATGGCCTGTGTGAGCAATATATCATTTAGTGACAACTTTTTGTAATTTTTTTTTTTTTTTGTCATTATTCAATCACTTGGGACAAAAAAAATGAATATTCAATGGGCTCAACATGCCTCTCAGCAATTTCCTTGGGGTGTCTACTTTCCAAAATGGGGTCATTTGTGGGGGTTTTGTACTGCCCTGCCATTTTAGCACCTCAAGAAACGACATAGGCAGTCATAAATTAAAGGCTGTGTAAATTCCAGAAAATGTACCCTAGTTTGTAGGCGCTATAACTTTTGCGCAAACCAATAAATATACACTTATTGACATTTTTTTTACCAAAGACATGTGGCCGAATACATTTTGGCCTAAATGTATGACTAAAATTAAGTTTATTGGATTTTTTTTAGAACAAAAAGTAGAAAATATCATTTTTTTTCAAAATTTTCGGTCTTTTTCCGTGTATAGCGCAAAAAATAAAAACGGCAGAGGTGATCAAATACCATCAAAAGAAAGCTCTATTTGTGGGAAGAAAAGGACGCAAATTTCGTTTGGGTACAGCATTGCATGACCGCGCAATTAGCAGTTAAAGCGACGCAGTGCCGAATTGTAAAAAGTGCTCTGGTCAGGAAGGGGGTAAAACCTTCCGGGGCTGAAGTGGTTAAAAGAACTGATTCAGGTGGTCAGGACAAAAAGGAGTCCTTCTGTTCGCCTTTGTATGAGGCTGCTGGGAAAGATGGTGGCTTCATTCGAAGCAATTCACTATGCTCAGTTTCATTCGAGACTGCTGCAACACAGTATCCTGTCTGCCTGGAACAAGAAGGTGCAGGCATTAGATTTTCCGATGCGTCTGCCTCCCACAGTGCGTCAGTGCCTCAGTTGGTGGTTAATACCCAAAAACCTGAAAAAAGTGAAATCCTTTTTACCGGTTACCTGGACAGTGGTAACAACGGATGCCAATCTTTCAGGTTGGGGAGCAGTTCTGGAACAGTCTGCGATCTAGGGGGAATGGTCCAAAAACGAAGAGGACCTTACCCATCAACATTCTGGAGATCTGTGTGGCGTATCTCGCCCTAAAGGCCTGGACTCTCAGGCTACAGGGTTGCCCTGTCAGAATCCAGTCCGACAATGCCACAGCAGTGGCTTATATCAATCATCAAGGAGGCACCAGAAGTCGTGCAGCTCAGGACGAAGTGAACCAGATTTTAGTCTGGGCAAAAAAACATGTGCCATGCATATCGGCAGTTTTCATTCCAGGGATAGAGAACTGGCAGGCGGACTATTTGAGTCGCCAGCGGTTATTCCCAGGGGAATGGTCTCTTCACCCCGACGTCTTTTGGGCCATATGCCAAAGATGGGGGATTCCAGATGAAGATCTCTTTGCATCCAGATTCAACAAGAAGATCGACAAGTTTGTGGCAAGAACAAGGGATCCTCTTGCATGCGGGACAGATGCATTGGCGATTCCGTGGCATCGGTTCTCACTGATTCATGCATTCCCTCCTATTCTGCTACTGCCACGACTCCTTCGCAGGATCAGGCAGGAAAAGAAGCCGGTACTTCTGGTGGCTCCAGCTTGGCCCAGAAGAGCTTGGTATGCAGAAATAGTAAAGATGACAGTGGGTTCCCCGTGGACCCTACCGTCACGTCCAGACCTGTTATCTCAAGGTCCAGTGTTCCATCCTGCCTTACAAATGCTAAATTTGACGGCCTAGGTTGACGGCCCAGGTTCTGAAGAATCGTGGGCTTTCAGGCCCTGTGATCTCTACATTGATCAATGCAAGGAAGCCAGCTTCCAGAGTAATTTATCATAGAGTCTGGAAGACTTATGTATCCTAGTGTGAAGCCAGGGGTTGGCATCCCAGGAAATATGTCATTGGTAGAATTCTTGACTTTCTACAAATGGGATTAGAAATGAAGCTGGCCTTGAGTACCATCAAGGGCCAGGTCTCGGCCTTATCAGTATTATTTCAACGGCCACTTTCTTCGCATTCTTTGGTCTGAAACTTTATGCAGGGGGCGATGCGTCTTAATCCCCCGATTAAGGCGCCCCTAAAACCCTGGGACTTGAATTTGGTTCTGTCAGTCTTACAAAGACAGCCTTTTGAACCAATACGTCAAATTCCCTTGGTCTTGTTGACAAGAAAGTAAATTTTTCTGGTAGCCATTTCTTCTGCTAGAAGAGTATCAGAATTAGCAGCTCTTTCCTGTAAAGAGCCTTATTTAATCTTGCATAAGGATAGAGTGGTATTGCGCCCTCATCCTAGCTTTTTACCGAAGGTGGTTTCAGATTTCCATCTAAACCACCTTCCTTTTTCCCAGATCCTTGTTCTATGGAAGAAAGGTCACTACATTCTTTGGATGTAGTAAGAGCAGTCAAGGCCTATCTGGAAGCAACTGCTCAAATTCGCAAAACGGATGTTTTGTTCATACTGCCAGAAGGTCCCAATAGAGGACAGGCAGCGTCAAAATATACCATTTCAAAATGGATTCGACAAACGATTATTCAAGCTTACGGTTTGAAACAGAAAATTCCACCTTTTCAAATCAAGGCACACTCCACAAAGGCTATTAGTCCTTCTTGGGCGGTGCATCACCGGGCCTCTATGGCTCAAATCTGCAAGGCCGCAACCTGGTCTTCAGTCCATACATTCACCAGATTTTATCAGGTGGATGTGGGAAGGCATGAGGATATCGCCTTTGGGCGTAGTGTGCTGCAGGCAGCGGTACGAGGTCCTAAGGTCAGATTACACCCTACGTTGTGTGGTCCCCTCCCCTCAAATAGCATTGCTCTGGGAGATCCTATCAGTAATTACTGAGGCTCTGTGTCCCGTGATGTACGAGAAAGAAAATAGGATTTTTATAACAGCTTACCTGTAAAATCCTTTTCTTATGAGGTACATCACGGGACACAGAGGTCCCGCCCCTCTTCTAATACACTTATATTGCTTTGCTACAAAACTGAGGTATCCCCAGTAAGGGGAGGGGTTATATAGGGGGTTGAACTTCCTGTCAAGTGTGTGACCAGTGTCCAATCACCTTGTGATACTACATAACCCATCAGTAATTACTGAGGCTTTGTGTCCCGTGATGTACCTCAAAAGAAAAGGATTTTACAGGTAAGCTGTTATAAAAATCCTATTTTTTGGGTTCAATCGATGATTTTAAAGGGCACAAAATTGTTTCAAACTCTACCCCCTCACCTTGTTGTTCTCTTTAACCAGCCATTATCTGCCCAGGGACTTAAATTTTGAGACCACCCAAAATCATCTTTTGTCCCAGGAAGTGGTCATTCTGGTCCCTTTGGAGCAGTGGTCTCCAAACTGCGGCCCAGGGGTCAGATACGACCCTTTGCTCCCTTTTATCTGGCCCTTGGAGCACTTTTCTTCCCACTGATACAAGACACTATTCCTTACACTGACACCAACAATGGGGCATATTTCTTGCTACTGACATCAACAGGCCACCATTTCTCCCATTGACACCATTGATGGGGCACTATTTCTTCCACTGATACCAATGGTGGATCACTATTCTTCCAACTGACAACAAAAATGGGGCACTATTCCTCCTGTTGACACAGATGTAGCACTATTCAACCCACTGACACCAATGATAGAGCACTATTCCACCCACTGACGCCAATGATGGAGCGCTATTCCTCCCCCTGACTCCAATGCTGATGCACCATTCTTTCCACTGACACCAATGATGGGGCACTATTCTTTCCACTGACACTAATTATGGGGCACTATTCCTCCCACTAACACCAATGATGGGTCACTATTCTTCCCATTGACACCAATGATGGGTCACTATTCCTTTAACTGACAACAACGGGGCACTATTCATCTCACTGACACCAATGATGGGGCACTATTCCTCTCACTGACACCAATGATGGTGCAGTATTCCTCCCACAGACAACAAATATGCTTTGTTTACTCCCACTGATGCCAGGACAATTTCTACTCCCAATGCCCACAGTCCAGCCCCCATAAAGTCTGAAGGACAGCAAACTGGCCCTTTGTTTAGAAAGTTTGGAGACTCCTGCTCTATTCATTATTATTCATCTTATTCATTTATGTTTGATTCACGTAGGTAGGCTGGTTACTATAAACTAGAATTTATCATTTGCGGTTAGAACTGGGTATATATATATTTTTATTCAAAATATTTATCTTTTATACACTATATTTTTTCACATATATTTAGCGCTCCCCTTATTCCCCCATTTTTCACTTACTCACTGATGATCTTATTCATCTTGTTAGGGTGTAGCTGCTTTGATTTAGCCTACTTTATCAACATTTTTTGGCGCGGAATTGTTCACTATTATTTCTCCAAACCCCTGCCCACAAAATAGATAGGGCAGCTATTGTTTCTTTATAAGGTCCTTGGGGCACCATTCCTCACATTGACAGAAACAATGGGACATAATTACTCCCAATGACACCAATGATGCGGCACTCTTCCTCCCACTGACACGAATAATGGGATGCTATTACCTCCACTAATACCAACAATGGGATGCTATTTCCCACATTAATACCAACAATGGGGCACTATTTATCCTACTGATACCAATAATGGGGGACTCCCACTAATGCCAAGGCAATTTCTACTACTACTAGCCACAGATAACCCCCCCCCTCCTAACAGTCTGAAGGACAGTAAATCGGTCCTTTGTAAAGATTGGAGACCCCTGCTCTAGAGGACCAGTTCAAAGAACTCTGTTCAAACCTATTCACAGTACCAAAACCCAGTTGGGGGTATTCGTCCTGTTCTGAGCCTAAAACCCCTGAACCAAGTACCTTCATGTTCCAAAGTTTCGCATGAAATCTACAAGGTCAGTAATTGCCTGCTTGAGACAAGGGGAATATTTGGCATCACTAGACATTCAAGATGCCTAGTTACATATTCCCATTTACCCATTTCATCAGCACTTTTTACAGTTCACAGTAGACACAAACATTTCCATTTTGTCTTTTGGCCTATCTTTTGCCCCCTGAATATTTGCAATGGTGCTTGCACCCCTACTCACCCTCTTAAAGTATCTGAATTATTCCAGCCAAGTTTGACACATTAAAAATCACTTACCAACTCATTTATTAACCACCTCAGCCCTGGAAGGATTTACCCCCTTAACCGCTTCTGCCCCGGAAGAATTTACCCCCTTCCTGATCAGAGCACTTTTTGTGATTCGGCACTGCGTAGCTTTAACGGACAATTGCGCGGTCGTGCGACTTGGTTCTCAAACAAAATTGACATCCTTTTTTTCCCACAAATAGAGCTTTCTTTTGGTGGTATTTGATCACCTCTGTGATTTTTATTTTTGCGCTATAAACAAAATAAGAGCGACAATTTTGAAAAAAAACTCATTATTTTTTACTTTTTGCTATAATAAATATCCCCCAAAATATATATAAAAAAACATTTTTTTTCCTCAGTTTAGGCCGATACGTATTCTTCTACATATTTTTGATTAAAAAAAATCGCAATAAGCGTTTATTGATTGGTTTGCGCAAAAGTTATAGCGTTTACAAAATAGGGGATAGTTTTATGGCATTTTTATTAATAATTTTTTTTTACTAGTTTTGGCGGCGATCAGCTATTTTTATTGTGACTGCGACATTATGGCAGACACCTCGGACATTTTTGACATTTTTGGGACCATTGTCATTTATACAGCAATCAGTGCTATAAAAATGCATTGATTCCTGTGTAAATGACACTGGCAGTGAAGGGGTTAACCACTAGGGGGCGGGGAGGGGTTAAATCAGTACTAGGGAGGTGTTTCTAACTGTAGGGGGGTTGGGCTGTGTGTGTCAATACACTGAACTCTGCTCCGATGACAAGGAGCAGAGATCGAGTGACACTGTCACTAGGCAGAACGGGGAGATGCTGTTTACATCAGCATCTCCCCGTTCCTGCTCTCCGTAAAATGATTGCGGGTATCCCCGCGGCGATCAAGTCCGCGGGACCCGCGACCCGACTCACGTAGCTTCCGGCCGGTGCGCGCACGCAATGACACAGCGGGAAATTCAAATGGACGTACCTGTACGCCCATTTGCCCAGCCGTGCCATTCTGCCGACGTACATCGGCGTGCACCGGTCGGAAAGCGGTTAATGACCGGGCCATTTTTTGCGATACGGCACTGTGTCGCTTTAACTGACAATTGCACGGTCGTGTGATGTTGTACCCAAACAAAATTGATGTCCTTTTTCTCCCACAAATAGAGCTTTCTTTTGGGGTTTTGATCACCTCTGTGGTTTTTATTTTTTGCGCTATAAACAATAAAAAACAATATTTTTTACTTTCTGCTATAATAAAAATCCCCAAAAAAATAAAAATAAATAATTTCTTCATCAGTTTAGGCCATTATGAATTCTTCTACATATTTTTGGTAAAAAAAAAATCGCAATAAGCGTATATTGATTGGTTTGCGCAAAAGTTTTAGCGTCTACAAAATAAGGTATAGAGTTATGAAATTTTTATTATTATTTTTTTTACTAGTAATGGCGGTGAACCGTGATTTTTAGCGGGTCTGCGACATTTCAGCGGACAGATCGGACACTTTTTACACTTTTTTGGGACCAGTGACATTTATACAGCGATCAGCGCTATAAAAATGCACTGATTACTGTATAAATGACACTGGCAGGAAGGGGTTAACACTAGGGGGCGATCAAGGGGTTAAGTGTGTCTTAGGGAGGTGTTTCTAACTGGGGGGGGGAGTGGACTGACTGGAAGTACAGAGAGATCGCTGTTCCTAATTGGCATATCCCCATTCTGACTCTGAGCAGCGATCATGGGTGGCCGGTGGACATCACAGCCACCCGCTACATGCATCAGCGATGCACACGCCCGCTGTATCTATTACACGAAGCGCTATACCGGTACGGTGATTTGCGCAATAGAGCCGCCCTGCCGCAGTATAACTGCGGCGGCTGGTCGGCAAGTGCTTAAAAATGAAAACACTAAACACCTTAATAAAATGTTTAAAATAGCGGTCACATGACCGCACAGCATTAATTTTGCACTGTTCCCGACAGGGCCGTAGATAATTTTTTGGTCTGGGGAGGGGGTTCAGCAGGTAATAAGTAAAAGACGTTTTAAGTAACAAATTCATACAGATTGAAAATAGGAAAAACTACATGTGTGTTGCCCATAGTAAGCAATCACCTCCTTAATTTTATTATAGCATTTTTAAGAAATGTTTTTAAGAGGAAAAAGACAACTGGGAGCACATTGCCTACCACAATGGTGCCTTTTTTTATCTATTAACCACTTCAGCCCCGGAAGAATTTACCCCCTTCCTGACCAGAGCACTTTTTACAATTTGGCACTGCGTCGCTTTAACTGCTAATTGCGCGGTCATGCAATGCTGTATCCAAACGAAATTTGCGTCCTTTTCTTCCCACAAATAGAGCTTTCTTTTGATGGTATTTGATCACCTCTGCGGTTTTTATTTTTTGCGCTATAAACGGAAAAAGACCGAAAATTTTGAAAAAAATTATATTTTCTACTTTTTGTTTTAAAAAAAAATCCAACTCAATTTTAGTCATACACTTAGGCCAAAATGTATTCGGCCACATGTCTTTGGTAAAAAAAATGTCAATAACGTATATTTATTGGTTTGCGCAAAAGTTATAGCGTCTACAAACTAGGGTACATTTTCTGGAATTTACACAGCTTTTAGTTTGACTGCCTATCTCATTTCTTGAGGTGCTAAAATGGCAGGGCAGTACAACCCCCCCCCCCCCCCAAATGACCCCATTTTGGAAAGTACAGTAGACACCCCAAGGAAATTGCTGAGAGACATGTTGAGCCCATTGAATATTAATTTTTTTGTCCCAAGTGATTGAATAATGACAAAAAAAAAAAGATTTACAAAAAGTTGTCACTAAATGATATATTGCTCAAACAGGCCATGGGCATATGTGGAATTGCACCCCAAAATACATTTAGCTGCTTCTCCTGAGTATGGGGATACCGCATGTGTGGGACTTTTTGTTTGGCCTAGCCGTGTACGGGGCCCCGAAAACCAAGCACCGCCTTCAGGATTCCTAAGGGCGTCAATTTTTTATTTCACTCCTCACTACCTATCACACTTTTGAAGGCCATAAAATGCCAAGATGGCACAAACCCCCCCAAATGACCCCATTTTGGAAAGTAGGCACCCCAAGCTATTTGCTGAGAGGGATGTTGAGCACATGGAATATTTTATATTTTGACACATGGGGTCATTTGGGGGGGGTTTGAACTGTCCTGGCATTTTATGCACAACATTTAGAAGCTTATGTCACACATCACCCACTCTTCTAACCAAACACAAAGCCCTTTCTGACACCTTTTTGTATATTTTTTTAAAGCAAATGCCCTACAGATTAAAATGGTGGGTGTTTCATTTTTCTTTTCACACAGTATTTGCGCAGTGATTTTTCAAGCGCATTTTTTGGGGAAAAAACACACTTTTTAAAATTTTAATGCACTAAAACACACTATATTGCCCAAATGTTTGATGAAATAAAAAAGATGATCTTAGGCCAAGTACATGGATACCAAACATGACATGCTTTAAAATTGCGCACAAACGTGCAGTGGCAACAAACTAAATACATTTTTAAAAGCCTTTACAGGCTACCACTTTAGATTTACAGAGGAGGTCTACTGCTAAAATTACTGCCCTTGGTCTGACCCTCACGGTGATACCTCACACGCATGGTGCAATCGCTGTTTACATTTGACGCCAGACCGACGCTTGCGTTCACCTTTGCGCGAGAGCAGGGGGGGGGACAGGGGTGGGTTTTTTTGTTTTTTTTTCTTTATTATTTTTTTGCTTTTTTATCTTATTTTTAAACTGTTCGTTTCATTTTTTTTTTGTAATCATTTTTATTGTAATCTCAGGGAATGTAAACATCCCCTATGATAGCAATGGGTAGTGACAGGTACTCTTTTTTGAAAAAATTGGGGTCTATTAGACCCTAGATCTCTCCTCTGTTCTCAAAGCATCTGACCACACCAAGATCGGTGTGATAAAATGCTTTCCCAATTCCCAATGGCGCTGTTTGCATCCGGCAAAATCTAAGTCATGAAATGCTCGTAGCTTCCGGTTTCTTAGGCCATAGAGATGTTTGGAGCCATTCTGGTCTCTGATCAGCTCTATGGTCAGCTGGCTGAATCACCGGCTGCATTCTCAGGTTCCCTGTTGGGACAGGAGAGCCAGAGAAAAACATGGAAGATGATGGGGGGGGGGGTGCATTCCCTCCCACTGCTTGTTAAAGCAGTCTAGAGGCTAATTAGCCACTAGGATTGCTTTTACATGAAAGCCGACCGCTGGCTGAAAAGAATGATACTAAGATGATACCCAAACCTGCAGGCATCATTCTGGTATAACCACTCAAAGTCCAGCAACATACCAGTATGTTGCTGGTCTTGTTGGGCATATATTGTAAACTTTTTTTTCATGCAGCCTGTGGGCTGAACGAAAAAAAGAGATCGATCAGTGGGTATGCCCACCATTAGAATACCTCCCTTCATCCACCCACTTCTAATGATGGGCATACATGCACCATTTATATATGCCGAAGCATGGGGGCATCCTCCCGCAAAAGGTAGGAGCAAATTGCTCCTCCGCCCACTGCTGCCCCCACGCTTCAGCATATATGCTGAAGTATATAACTGTGGTGGTGAAATCACCTCCGACAGCGCTGGAGTCACAGCTTTATGTATCGTGGGAGCAAATGCTGTTGCTGTCAAGATAAATAAATCCGCGCTGCAAATGAATGGCGTACCTGCTAAGCAAATGATGGTTAACAATAAAACAAAGTAACATTACAGTATAACATTAAGACTTACCATACCTGCAAAGCAAGTACAAAAAAAACATAGTAAAAAATAAAACATTTAACACAACCTGTGCCTAAAATATATATATATATGCCGAAGCATGGGGGCATCCTCCCGCAAAAGGTAGGAGCAAATCGCTCCTCCGCCCATTGCTACCCCCACGCTTCGGCATATATGCTGAAGTATGTAACTGTGGTGGTAAAATCACCTCCGACAGCGCTGGAGTCATGGCTTTATGTATCGTGGGAACAAACGCTGTTGCTGTCAAGATAAATAAATCCGCTCTGCAGCTTAATGGCGTACCTGAAAACAAAAAAATGGTTAACAATAAAACACAGTAAACCGTAAAGTATAAAAAAATTGCATACCTATAAATCAAACATGATAAAAACATAATAGCAATAAAACATTGCAGAATAGAATACAGTAAAAAAAAGAGCAGAACAATAGAGAGAATAGAGAGAGAACAATAAAACGACAACTATTTTTGTTTTTTTTATTTCATTTTTTTTGTGGTTTTTTTTTTTTTTGTAACTTTTATAACTGTAACCGTTTCCAGGTTCGGGTCTCTCAAAATGCGATGGCATCTTGGGAGACCCTGTGAAAGTGTGTCCTAGTCTGTGCAGTGCTGTACCCTACGCTAAAACTCAACTAGTGTATGGTAGCGTTCAAAACATTCACCAATGCAAAGACCAGGATTGTCAGGATTGTCGGGACAGGAGGGACAATAATAGCGGGTGTCACGCCTATATCCTCGGTTTCTGCAGACACAACATTTTCTTTGGGGGGCTCGTTGGGTAGGGGTATGCGGGAGGACATAAGGAAAATGCCTCTCATGCAGCCGACTTACTGCATTTGGATTGGGAAGGTGAGGTGGAGCACCGTCTGGAAACAGAAGGGCTCTGACGATCTCTTAATGGAATTTAAGGAAGGATCCAGTCCATCCTGAAGCTCTGTATAGCACATGAGCGTTCAGCAAAGCCAATTGAAATAAATATACAGACACTTTTTTATACCAGCGTCTGGCCTTACGGGCAACTAGGTACGGCGCCAACAACTGGTCGTTGAGGTCCACCCCTCCCATATTTTGGTTATATTCGTGGACACAGAGGGGTTTCTCCACAACACCAGTCACCGTAGCAATTTGGACCGTCGTGTCTGCATGAAGGAAGGTAAGAACGAAAACATTCTTATTATCCCTCCACTTCACAGCGAGCAAATTATTACACTGCAAGCAGGCTCTCTCCCCCAGCCTAAGACGGGAATCTACAAGCCGCTGGGGAAAGCCCCGGTGATTAGGTCGCACGGTGCCACATGCTCCAATCTGATGATCAAAAAGGTGACTAAAAAGTGGCACGCTCGTGTAATAATTGTCCACATATAATTGGTACCCCTTTCCGAATAAGGGTGACACCAAGTCCCACACAATCTTGCCAGCGCTTCCTATGTATTCAGGGCAGTTTGTTGGCTCTACGTGACTATCTTTGCCCTCGTAAACCATAAAACTACATGTATAGCCTGTGGCCCTGTCACAGAGCTTATACATCTTGACCCCCTTATCTGGCACGCTTGCTGGGAAGGTACTGTTTGAATGACAAGCGCCCAGAAAACTTCATCAGGGACTCCTCAACGCAGACAACTTGATGGGGAGTAAACAAGTCTGCAAAATGTTGGTTGAAGTGGTTTACGAGGGGTCGAATTTTGTAGAGCCGATCGTATTCAGGGTCTCCACGAGGATGACAGAGTTCATTGTTGTTGAAGTGCATGAACCGCAAAATCTGCTCATATTGTGCTCTGGCCATGGAGGCAGAGAACAAGGGCATATGGTGAATTGGGTCAGTGGACCAATATGACCGCAACTCGCTCTTTTTAGTTATGCCCATGTTGAGGGAAAGGCCCAGAAAGAGCTTAAATTCGGAGACCGTAATTGGTCTCCAATCTCTGGCAAGAGAGGACTGGGGAATAGTGGCGATGTGTTGACCAGCGTATAAATTGCTTTGGTCCACAATAGATCTATAGAGATCTTCGGTGAAAAACAGCAAATAAAAATCCAGTGGCGTAAAATCAACTGTTTCCACATGAATGCCGGGTTGGCCAGGGAATTGGGGAAGTACGGGCGCTGCAGAAGTGGTGGGTTCCCAATTCGGATTGGCAAATGCAGGAGGAAGGGCACTATGGGCACGAGGGGCCTGTGTTCGTCTTTTTGGTGGCAGCGGGACACTACTTGTGCTTGCCACCTCCCCAGCTTGAACTGCACTTATGGGACTCGCCACGTCACCAAGTATTACTGCAGTGCTGGATGTACGACCAGGGTGTACTAGGCCGCTGGTGCTTGCCAGTTCACCAGAAGGAATAGCGGTGCTAGTACTGCTCTGCTCCATACAAGGGACCTGCGGTTCTTGCACATCAAGGACAGAAGAAGAAGTTTGGGGTCTGGTACGCCTGACCTTGGCAGGGACCACAACTCCGTCGTCAGAGCTATCTGTCATGGAGCCGCTGCTGTCTACAGGTTCGTATTCTGAGCCTGAATCTGACAGATGAGTGACTTCCACTTCACTATCGGTCATGCTCAGAAACGTGTAGGCCTCTTCACTAGTGTATCTTCGATTTGCCATTTTGGGCTCTAAATTTAGTGGTACGCTAGTGAGACTCACAGGCAAAAAAGCTCCCGACTGTTAGCGACTGTATCAAAACGCTACCAAAAAACTGTTAGCGATCGCAGGGATCAGGCCTGACTCTGCGAACGCTGCAGTTATGTGTTTAGTGTTTTGTAAGTGACAGTGATTGATCGATACTGCACTTGGGTAGGCTGGGCAGTGCTGGGCCGAGGGGCAAAACACAGGTGCTAGCAGGTATCTGGGCTGATCCCGCTGCGTTTTTGGGGAACCTAAACTGCTGGGGACGCTAGTATAGATCTGATCAGATCAGATATTGATTCGTTCAGATACTATACCACTAAGGGAGGTGTATGGGTGTTAGCGGTACTGGCACTAACCTGACGCTGCCTGGGGTGACGCAGACCTTATCTGACCCTAAAAACTTAACTTATATCACCGCCGGGCAATTAGGGGGTTAAACCTTTTATTAGGTAATAAACGGCGGGTGCCCTAAAACTATAATAAACAAACTAACTAACCTGCGTCACCCGTAACACTTATACGGTGATCCCTGGTGAATGGGTTAACTAGGGGGCAATCAGGGGGTTAAAACCTTTATTAGGTGGTATATAGGGGTCCCTGTCGCTATAAAACACTGACGGCGAACCTATATACTTACCTCCCTAACTAGCGTCACCTGTGTCACTAATACAGCGATCAGAAAAACGATCGCTTAGTGACACTGGCGACGGGGGGTGATCACGGGGTTAAAACTTTATTGGGGGGGGTTAGGGGGGTTCTCTAGACCTAAAGGGGGCTAACCCTAACTGCCCTACCACTTATAACTGTCACAAACTGACACCAATGCAAAAAAAAAAACTGCTATTGGTGTTACTGTGACAGGGGGTACAGGGGGGTGACTTGGGGGGTGATGGGGGTGTGAAAAGTGTGCCTGCATGTTCAACTGGAAGTGTAGTGTTGATGCAAACTTACTTGATGTCTTCTCTCCTCGGCGCCGGAACAAAAAGACCGGCTCGAGGAGAGATGACATCACTTGCTCCGCTTCTGTTTATATTACAGAAGCCGAGGAAGCATTTTATTCGCCAGGAGCGATCGCGAGGGGGTGGCCACGAATGAGTGGCCTCCCCCTCACCTCTGATCGCCCCTGACCTGAATCCGACCGCCGCCGATCGGACCCCCCGCCCACGGGCAGGCAGGAATGTACAGGTAAATCCTTATGCCTGCCCGTGCCATTGTGCCGACGTACATCGGCGTGCGGCGGTCGGCAACTGGTTAAATACATTTCATAGACTCAGGACACAAATTTACAGTTTAAAAAAAGTGCACTGCCTGCCATAAGATGATGCCCTTAGCACCTGCTCAGGAAGGATGGATATTGCCCAGTCATAGTGTGCAAACTAAACAGATACGAAGTGGGTGTGCTGCCACCATACCAGAAGATAGTGCCCTTAGCACCTGCCCAGTAAGAAAAATATTAATAAGAATTCTGGTGGCTGTGGCGCTGCTTTAATACAGTATGACCTTGTGAAATATTTCCCAAATAAATAAATTATAAAGTGACATGTGCAACTCTGTAAAATGTATCATATGAATTGGTGATACTTATATAACGTGACAAGTGTAATCATATCGTATTCATATAAAGTGACAAATGTGATAATATAATTTCCAGTGTAAACTCTTACACAAGATCTTGATAAAAGTTAAATAAAAATTGTCCAAAATTTATAATATTCAAGTCCTGCAAAATGACAAACTGTCCTACAGAAATAAGCAGGTAAAAGGTGACTGGTGCCTTATTCCTCTTGGTGCTTTAAAAAGGTATCTTATAGTGCAAGTGCTCCACTCCATGCTCTTCTACTATAAGATACCTTTTTAAAGCACAAAGAGGAATAAGTCACCAATCAATTTTTACCTGCTTATTTCTGTAGGACGGTTTGTCATTTCCAAAACGGACTGTTTTACCACTAATTTTCAGGACTTGAATATTATTAATTTTGGGCAATTTTTATTTTATTATCACATTTGTCACTTTATATGAATATAAATTTACACTGTGAAGACTATATAATTACACTTGTCACGTTATATAAGTATCACCAATAAATATGATATATGTTACATTTATTAAGTACACAGAGTAGCACTTGTCACTTTATAATTAATTAATTTATTTGGGAAATATTTCACAAGGTCATACTGTATTAGAGCAGTGCCACAGCCACCAGAATTCTTATTAACAGTATTTTTCTACTCAGATCCTATTTAGGTAGGTGTCACAGTGGAGACAGCAGGTCTCACTATAATTTCAATTAACCATCAGTGCGGGACATATCCATAATCTACCTGCCCACTGGCTATTATGGTGCAAAGGACATAATTTTGTGTCAGGCAATGCATGCACTGATTATTTTAACCTTTACAGATAAAAAAAAGGGAGTGCACTGCCTACCACACAATGGTCCACTGTAATAGCCACCCTTACTTGGCAGGTGAAAAGGCGACCATCTTGTGGAAGGCAGCACACTAACTGATTTTTTGTTAACCCAGCATAAAGAACAAGAGAAGTGGTACTGTGCAGAGTCCATATATAAAGAATACAAACAGATACTGAGCATTACACCCGGCATACAGGACAAGAGAAGTGCTACTGTGCAAGGTCCATGCATATAGAATAAAAACAAATACTAAGAATTACATCCAGCATACAATATGAGAAGTAGTACTGTGCAGAGTTTATACATACAGAATAAGAACAAATACTGAGAATTACACCCAGTATACAACACAAGAGAAATGGTACTATGCAGACTCCATACATATGGAATAAAAATAGATGCTGAGAATTACACTCAGCATACAGGACAAGAGAATTGGTACTGTGCAGAGTCTATGCATATAGAATAAAAACAGATACTGAGAATTACACCGGCATACAGGACAAGAGAAGTGGTACTGTGCAGAGGGTGTGGCTGCTTGTGGAGCAGCTGAGGTCTGTGCGGTGCTGAGCTGCTCTGATGTCTGGTACAAGCCCAGGGTTGGGCTCCCCTGGGCGGGGATCTCTCCCAGGAGAGTCCCAGGCTTTCTGGCCTACACAAGGACTGTCAGGTGAAGCTGCGGTTGGTGGTGAAGCAGGAGGACAGAGTCCTGGAAATGGGAAGACACTTGCAGAGACTGTAAGTAGACGTGGAAATGTTTGTATGAAAAGTACCGATAATACTGATAAGAGGAAGTCTGGTGATGTTATTCAGCAAAAGTGTTCTCAGTCCATCCAGCCATTGCAGGCCCAGCACAGTGCAGCTCAGTCTGTTCAGAGACATAATATTATTGCTCAGCACAGTCCAAACTCTGAAAGTGCAACTCAATCCAGCCTGTCATTGCAGTCAATGCAAACCCCGCAGAGTGGAGCTCATTCAGTTCAGCGACATACTAATGCCACCCAGTATAGTCCAAGTTCTGGAAGCGTGGTCCAAGGGAGTCATCCACAGCAAGCTCCGCAGAGTGCAGCTCATAGAGCTCAGAGTGGAGCAGAGACATCAGTTTCTCCCAGTACTCCTCGCCAATACACCAGAACTTCCTTAGAACAGAAAACCATTAAAGAGAACTTACAACAGTGTGTAATGGTGGGCAGCAGCCAGGAACGTTCATCGCGCTCTAAGCTGCAGCAAAATAAAGAAGAGGGTGGTAATAATTTTCCACAATCTGCCCCAGTGAAACCATCTACACCCAGCAGAGACCCTCAGCCCAGCACTGGTAATGGGAAGGTGGATCAGGATTTCAAGCGTCCTGCAGCCGCGAAGCAGAAGGAGTTAAAGTCTGAACCTGTGCTGCACCTGGCTGATAAAATTCCTTCCCTGGTAAAAAAAATGGAGACCCTGAGAAAAGCCAAGGCTAGAATCCAGAAACAGATTGGCTCTGTATATAGATTTAAAGCTGCCAACCCCAGGAAGGAATTTTTTTATATCAGCAAACTGAATTCCCTGGGCATTGAACTGGCTGGTGTGTCAAAGGACATTGATGCTGTTCTGGAAGAACTGGGACCAGTGGCGGAGGTGTACCGGAAGGGAAGACTGTGCAGCCTCTGGAGGACAGTGAGGTTGGAGCAGATTCTCCTGCTGGACTTCCAGCTCTGGAGGATAGTGGGAACATCAGTTTAACCCAGCAGACATTCACAGTACCGGAGACTCAAAGGAGTGATATGGTGGACTCCCAGCACATGGATTGTGACAACAGCGCTGCTGCCACTAGTACTCCTGGTGGGAGCCATGCTGGGGTGACTGGTGTTCATGGTGGGAGTAACACTGAGGTAACTAGTAATGATGCTGCTAGTAATGATATGATGTGCAGTGATGATGTCACTAATCATGTGGTGAATAATTCTGATGTTAATAATACTAATGGTGGTATATCTGAATGGGGTCATCAGCAGTCTGAGAGCTCTGAGAATGTGGCGATGGAGGAGTCAGTTCAGAATAACCCTCAGGACTTCCACCCCCCCCCCCCCTTGGTGGATCCACCACCTGCTCCACAAGGGAATGCTGGTTTATCTGGTCATGTCCCTCCTCAGAATGCCTGGAGCCATGGGGCCCCTTCTTTTTCCACCAGTAACAGTTATACTGGTTAGGCCTTTAAGAGGAGAAATGTGGTCAGATTTAAGCATAGGGGTTCCAGAGAGGAGCTCCCTGATAGGAGGTTTGTAGTAAGGGAGTTGCTGTGTCAGCAGATGGGGTTTGCGCCTGCAGACATACTGGCAGTCATCAATCTCCCTGACAGACAAGGTTATGATGTCAGCCAGCTTTAAGCTCATGTCTGACTTAGACAGGTTCTGGGCCAGCTTCAGTAGGTTGCGGGACAAAGAGGGTTGGAGGAATTTTATCTTTATTCCCATCTCCAAACCTGACACAGCAAATGTTAAAATCATTTTCTGGAATCAGTCTGTGCCCCCCCCCCCCCCCCCCCCAGGATATTGTCATCTGGCTTAGAAGACATTGTGAAATGGTTTCTTAGTTGACAAAAACTAAAGACAGTGATGGGATCTGGACTGGTGGTTGGAGGGATCTTGTTAAGTTGAGGCAAAGTAACATTGTTACCCATCAGCTGCCAAACTCTTTTTTTCATTGGGCGGGAGAGAGGAGTTTGCTTCTATGCAGGTCAGCCCAGGTTATGTTTTAAATGTGTTTAATCTGGCCATGTGGCGAGTGTTTGCAGGACCTTGAAGTTTAATCTTTGTGGGGAGGTTGGCAACATCAGTTCTACCTGCAAGAAGGTTAAGTGCAATCTGTGTGGTGGGCTTGGCCATTTCCACAGGGATTGCCCGGAGGCCTTCCATAATAAGGATGTGGAATCTATAGACAATTAATTGTTGACTGCAGCAGAACAACTAGAGGAGGAAGCCTTAATAAATGGGCTATATTGACTAGGGAGGAGGTGGTCCCAGAGGTCCAGGAGACTACCCCCAGACGGGCAGACAGTGTTCAGCAGACTGAGGAGCAGCCGGCTGCACGCTCTTCTTCTGTTCCAGTTCCTGTCTCTGTGAAGATCACTGGTCAGAAGAGGAGGAATACAAAAAGATAAGGTACCCGTAAACCCGAAAGTGACTGGACATTAGTGTAGAAGCCAGCTAAAAAAGTGAAAGGGGCACCAGAAGTGGGTACGGCAGTTTCTGCCAATAGGTATGAAGTGTTATCAGATTCGGATGCTGACTCCTATTCTCTAGAGGCCCACTGGAGAGAACTGGAGCAGGAATTAAAAAGAGTGGAAAAGGAGTATGCGACTGGCTCAGAGGATGACCTGCCCACTAAAAGGCGGCGGCCCCCTGATCCTGTATCCGCAGAATCTGATATGGAAACTGGTAGTCGGCAGAGTGACTCCGATTCTGACATATAATGATGGGGGTCTTTTTTTTTTCCCTCTTTGCTGTGATGGCAAATTTTTCTCTAAACATTGTCTCCAGCAATGTGAACAGCATTAAAAACAAGGCATGCCGTTTTTGAATATCTCAGGTACCTGGACGCTGATGTCTATTTTTTTTACAAGAGACACTTCTAACATCTGTTGGACTTATGCGCGAGGCAGAGGGGGAGTGGCACACGGGACCCTCATTTTGGTCTTTGGCTGTGGAGTCTTATGCGGGTGTTGCCATCCTTTTTAGTACTAAGAATGTGACGGTGCACAGACTCACTGAGGTGTCAATGGGAAGGAATGGGAAGATGTCTTGTATTGGAGGTAACAATTCATGGCAGGAGACTTCGATTAATTCATTTATTTGGGCCTCAAACAATATCAGGAAGAATCGGGTCATTTAATGATGTGAAATCATATCTTTTTACATCAGTCCCTGTGGTTATGGTAGGAGACTTTAATGTCGCTAGGACACTAAGTGACCGTTCTTCTGGTAGGGTGGTGGGTAGTGACTCCAAAGTTCTTAATCGTATTATTTTGCAAACCGGTTTAAGTGATATTTTTGCACAAAATGGCAGGAAGCCAGGCTTCACCTTCTTTCGCGGTAATATCAAAAGCAGACTAGATATGGCACTGGTAAGTCCTACAGAATTGGTGACCAATATGAGTGAGAAGCTGGTACCTTACTCAGATCATGTGGCCCTCTACTTTTGTCTGGGAACCTGTAAGCATCCTGATATGGGCAGGGGGCTATGGAGGCTCAACTCTAATCTCTTAGAAGATGTATCTGTTCAGCAACAAGTACAGAACCTCTTGCAACACCATGCAGAGAGACTAGAATTCTATGGCTGTACTGCGGATTGGGGGGAGGATGTTCATCTCTTCTCTCTTGAGGAAGTTGTCAGCTAAAATGGGGAAAAGTAGATATAGCCATTATCTCAGGCTGAGGAAAGAGCTGGAGTCGCTTTATTCAGGCGGGTTAGAGGCAGGGAGGAAAATTGATCAAGTAAAATCTGAGCTAAGTCAATATCAATATAGCAGATACAACTCCCTGGTATTTGAACAGGATTATGGATCCCCAGGGACACCTGATCCCTTGAAAATTGTAGGGACAAGGTGAATAGGAAGTTAATAATGGGCCTGGAAGATTCCCAGGGGATTTTGCAGGAGTCTCAAGAGGGTATTCTGGGAGTGGTAAGATCATACTATGCTGACTTGTTTCGGGAGAAGGGTTTGGATAAAAAGAAGATGGCACAGTTCTAATGCCCCGTACACACGGTCGGACTTTGTTCGGACATTCCGACAACAAAATCCTAGGATTTTTTCCGACGGATGTTGGCTCAAACTTGTCTTGCATACACACAGTCACACAAAGTTGTCGGAAAATCCGATCGTTCTAAACGCGGTGACGTAAAACACGTACGTCGGGACTATAAACGGGGCAGTGGCCAATAGCTTTCATCTCTTTATTTATTCTGAGCATGCGTGGCACTTTGTCTGTCGGATTTGGGTACACACGATCGGAATTTCCAACAACGGATTTTGTTGTCGGAAAATTTTATATCCTGCTCTCAAACTTTGTGTGTCGGAAAATCCGATGGGAAAATGTGTGATGGAGCCTACACACGGTCGGAATTTCCGACAACAAGGTCCTGTCACACATTTTCCGTTGCAAAAATCCGACCGTGTGTACGGGGCATTAGAGGTGGTTCCAGGTCCTGTTGATAATTTGGATTTTTTTCCTTTGACAGCAGAATAACGGTGGAGAAAGTTAGGGAGGCTATTGATAAATTACGTAAAAAAAAAGGCACCAGGACCTGATGGCATTGCAGCTGAATTTCATAAGAATTTTAAAGAGCTCCTAGCTCCGATTCTGGTGGATGTGTTTAAAAGTTGTTTGGAGAAACGCCTGATGCCTCCATCCATGAGAGTATCATCCTTAGTTCTGCTGTTCAAGGGTAAAGAACCTAACGACATTAAGAACTGGAGGCCTATAGCCCTTTTAAACGTAGACCGGAAGATTCTGGCAAAAATATTATTATTATATTATTATTGACAGACTGTCAGTATGGCACGGTAAAAGGGCAGAATATTTATGGTGCTCTCATTTCCTTGAGGGAAGCTTTTGAGAGGTGTAAGGTTCTTAGGCATGGGAAGTATATGGTGAGTTTAGACCAAGCTAAAGCTTTTGACAGGGTTGACCATTGGTATCTGTGGGCAACTTTGTTAAAGTATGGTATCCCAAGGTTATTTGTTGATTTTTATCTGCCCCACTTTCCAATAGCTTCAAGTTGTCTTAAGATCTTAGGGGTTATATTTATGTTATTTTCTTTCAGTTAGTCTGTTATTATGTATCTTGTTTGTTTTTACAAATAAAAATCTCCATACATATAGAATAAGAACAGATACTGAGAATTACACAGGCGTACAGGACAAGAGAAGTGGTACTGTGCAGAGTCCATACATACAGAATAAGAACAAATACAGTCTCTCACAAAAGTGAGTACACCCCTCACAGTTTTGTAAATATTTTATTATATCTTTCATGTGACAACACTGAAGAAATGACACTTTGCTACAATGTAAAGTAGTGAGTGTACAGCTTGTATAAAAGTGTACATTTTCTGTCCCCTCAAAATAACTCAGCACACAGTCATTAATGTCTAAACCGCTGGCAACAAAAGTGAGTACACCCCTAAGTGAAAATGTTCAATTTGGGCCCAAAAGTGTCAATATTTTGTGTGGCCACCATTATTTTCCAGCACTGTCTTAACCCTCTTGGGCATGGAGTTCTCCAGAGCCTCACAGGTTGCCACTGGAGTCCTCTTCCACTCCTCCACAACGACATCACAGAGCTGGTGGATGTTAGAGACCTTGCGCTCCTCCACCTTCTGTTTGAGCATGCCCCACAGATGGTCTGGAGAAATGCTTGGCCAGTCCATCACTTTTACCCTCAGCTTCTTTAGCAAGGCAGTGGTCGTCTTGGAGGTGGCAAGACACATTGGTCTTTGTACTCCTCACCTGGTTTCCGCTACATAGGCTTGACACCATCTGAACCAAATACGTTTATCTTGGTCTCATTAGACCACAGGATATGGTTCAAATAATCCATGTCCTTAGTCTGCTTGTCTTCAGCAAACTGTTTGCGAGCTGCTAAAAAAACCTCTGGGGGAACTTTCCCATAACATATTATCTGGGGTGCGCAGCACTACTACCTCTCCTTATGTGTCCTTCCCATGCTGTTTGCAGGCTTTTTATGCATCATCTTTAGATGAGGCTTCCTTCTGGGACGACAGCCATGCAGACCAATTTGATGCAGTGTGCAGCGTATGGTCTGAGCATTGACAGGCTAACCCCCACCCCTTCATACCTGCAGCAATGCTGGCAGCACTCGTACGTCTATTTCCCAAAGAAAACTGCTGGATAGGATGCTGAGCATGTGCACTCAACTTCTTTGGTCGACCATGGCGAGGCCTGTTCTGAGTGGAACTTGTCCTGTTAAACCGCTGTATGGTCTTGGCCACCGTGCTGCAGCTCAGTTTCAGGGTCTTGACAATCTTCTTATAGTCTAGGCCATCTTTATGTAGAGCAACAATTCTTTTTTCAGATCCTCAGAGTTTTTTGCCATGTTGAACTTCCAGTGACCAGTATGAAAGAGTGAGAGCGATAACACCAAATTTACCACACCTGCTCCGCCTTCAAACCTGAGGCCCTGTAACACTAACGAGTCACATCACACCGGGGAGGGAAAATGGCTAATTGGGCCCAATTTGGACATTTTCACTTAGGGGTGTCCTCACTTTTGTTGCCGGTGGTTTAGACGTTAATGGCTGTGTTGAGTTATTTTGAGGGGGCAGCAAATTTACACTGTTATACAAGCTGTACACACTCAGTACTTTACATTGTAGCAAAGTGTCATTTCTTCAGTGTTGTCACATTAACCACTTCCTGCCCACCGTATGCAGAATGACGGCTGGGAAGTGGCTCTGTTATCCTGACTGGGCATCATATGATGTCCAGCAGGATAACATGCCGGCGCACGCCCGTGGGGGCAAGCGGCGATCGCGAGTGCGGCGTGTCAGTCTGACACCCCGCATCTCCGATCCTGATAAGAAGCCTCTGTCAGAGGCTTCTTACCACGCGATCAGCTGTGACCAATCACAGCTGATCATTACGTGAACCAGGAAGTGCCGGTAAACGGCATTTCTCAGTTCGTGCTGACAGGGAGAGCCGATCAGCGGCTCTCCCTGTCAGAGGGGGGTCTGTGCTGATAATCAGCACATTGATTATCAGCACAGCCCCCTCAGATGTGCCACAACACCTTTTAAAATGTGCGCATAAGCTGTCAGTCGGTGCCCCATAAAAACACAGCTCACAGTGCCCATCAAAGTGCCAATCAGTGCCCATATCGATGCTAATCAGTGCCCACCACAGTGCTAGTCACTGCCCAGCAGTAAAACTTGTCAGTACCTCAACATCAGTGCTGCCCATTAGTGCCACCTGTCAGTGCCAATCAGTACTGCCTATCTGCCAATCAGTGCTGCCTGTCAGTGCCCATGACAACCGCCTGTCATTGCCCATCACAGCCACCAGTTAGTGCCCATCAGTGCGCCTATTGGTGCCCATCAGTGCTGCATATCAGTGCCCATCAATTCTACATATCAGTGCATCCTCATCAGTGCCCATCAGTGAAGGAGAAAACTAAATTTTAAAACCAAAACGAAGAAAAACATTTTTTTCTCATTCGTTCATTGACAGACACAGCCTTCATAACGATAGGGTTATATCGTCTCCACAGGAGTAGGACTAAGCAGAAACAAAAAATCAAAACACTTGGCCACTCCCATGGGCCATCCCCAGCCAGTATATAACCCCCTCCCTGCTCTAGGTATTTAGTTTTTTTCTGCCTAGTCAGGAGTATGGACTTAGTTCCCTGCTGGGATCGCTAGTCCTGGGAATTTTTGTTTGTTTCTTTTTTTTCCTGGATTTTTCTCCGGTGAGATCTACAATCAACTTCCGGACTGGCGATGGACTGGATACTTAGATCCAGGGGTCACCCCAGTCTGGCCAGCGAGCGCGTGCAGACTGCAGCTACGCGCTGGGTCGGCCGCGACATGGCCCCACTGGACAGGGGCTGGCCCTGCGAGTTAAACGTATCGCTAGGTCGCATACGACCGGGTCCAGGCCTGTGTCGCAGCGTTCCTCATGGCCGACACCCCCCCACTTCTGTGGTGAGGAGGATCTGTCCAGGAGCGTTACCCGCGCAGTTCGCTGGAGAGGTAAGTAAGGGTTCCCCTCCTCTCCTTCCCCGGAGTGGTGTGGGACACGGGTACTCCCTGGTGTGGTCGGTCCCTCTGGGGTTCTCCTCCACCCCCTCTTTCCTGGGTGAGGGCCCAGAGGACCCTCAGTGGTCTGGGGTGCAGGCTTCAAACCTGTAGCTGCCTAGAGACAGAGTGATTCAGTTCCCCCTTCTGGGCGGCCCTTTTTTTCCACCCTCGGGGTTGGTATTGGGGGGTATCTGGTGGTGAGGCCTGGGAGGAAGGTGAGGTCCTGGGGCTAATTGAGGTCCTGGGGCTAATTTAGGCCGCGGCTTTGCGGCTTACCAGCTGGGATCGGTCGGTCCCCCCACTTGCTCCCTACCGGCGGAGTGTGAAAATTTAGGCCACAGCTTGCGGCCTAACATTCATTCAGGGCTGGGGGTCAGCCCAGTTCCCCCACGGGCCGCCCAAAAATCTAGCCCACGGCTTTTGCGGCCTACCGCGCCCCCCCGCGGGCCGCATGCTTGCGTCGGCCGGCCAGAAATTTAGGCCGTGGTTTTTGCGGCCTACCGCGGTCCTCCCGCAGGCTGCGTGCTCGAGGTGGGTGGCCAGAAATTAGGCAGTGGTCCCTATGCGGGCCGCGTGCTCGCCGCGGGCGGTCAGAAATTTAGGCCGCCTGCTAGGCCTCGTGGCCCCCCCTTTCTTGAGGGGTGACGCTGGGGAGTCGCGCCCCCTGTGAGGGGCTCCGGTCTGTGCCTCCTAAGTAAGGGGCCGCGGTTTGTGCCCCCTAAGGGGCCACGGTTTATGCCCCCTAGGAGGAGCCACAATTTGTGTCCCCTGTGAGGGGCAGCGGTTGTATCTCCCGTGAGGAGCCATGGTTTGTGTCCCCTGTGTGGGGCCCTGGTTTGTGCCCCCTGTGAGGGGCCATGGTTTGTGTCCCCTGTGAGGGGCCACAGTTTTTGTTCCCTGTGAGGGGCCGCGGTTTGTGTCCCTTGTGAGGGGCCGCGGTTGTGTCTCCTGTGAGGGGCCCCGGTTTGTGCCCCCTGTGAGGGGCCCCGGTTTGTGACCCCTGTGAGGGGCCCCGGTTTGTGCCCCCTGTGAGGGGCTGCGGTTTTTGGCCCCTGTGAGGGGCCAGGTCTGTGTTGCCTGTGAGGGGCCTTGAGGGTGACCCCTGTGCAGGGCCTCAGTCGACACACTCTATGTGGACCTCGGAGGGGGGGTCCTGGTGGGTGGGACCCCAACCCCCCGTCCCCCCCCCTTTTAGGTGTGGCTCTTAGGCAGATAGCCTAGTATAGGGCACTCCTGCTCTCCCCTACCTCCCCTGTTGAACTATCCTATCTGACTCTGCCGCACGGAGGTGGCCACCCTGCGGGCTGGTGGCCATGCTCCCTATCCTGTCAGGGAGTTGGGATGACGACGAGAGGGCTCAAAGGGGCACTGGTTGTCACACGCACATCTGTGCGGGAACCTTTCAAAATGGTGGATGCAGCGGTGGCTGCGGGAGAGGCCCTCTTGGATAAACCGTCTTGTGTGGCGAAAGCGTTCCCTTCTCTCTCTCATTTTGACAAATTTGTCCATGAAGACTGGGAGCGTAAAAAGTGTTTTTTTGCGTTTCCAAAAACGCTGGCTGTCAGGTATTCCTTTGGGGAGTTCCCTCTTCAGAGGGGGACTGTTACACCAGTAGTGAACCCCTCTGTCCCTAGGTTGCTAGAGGCAACCATGGCTCCAATAGAGGAATCTCTGGCTTCTAAGGGTCCAGCTGGCATACCAGATGGGGGAGCAGAATCTCCCTGCCTTGGCGGCTTGGAGACCTATTGGGTAGGCACGGCGGTTTGTCCGCTAGGCCTCTTGGCTGCAGTTCCCCTGGTTGCTGAGTCTGTTGCCTCAGTGGTGCTTAGACATGTATTTTGGGGGGGTTATTTGAATGACCTCATGTTGCGTTTTGAGTTTTGTCCGGTAATAAGATCGTTTTCCAGCTGTGTTCCTCCGAACAGTTTGTCTGTTGCTTCCAATAGTCTGTCGCCAGACGGCTTGCTGTCCTCCACGGGGGGCTGTGCAAGCCCCATTGCTGCAGGGTGTGATTGTCCCGGTTCCCATGCTGGGAACAGTATCAGGGGTTTTTATTTGAACCTGGGCACAGTCTAAAAGATGGAGGGCTGGGTACATCTAATTCTGTACCTCAAGGTCATGACTTGCTTTGTGTGAGAGTTCAGGATGGAATCCGTCCACGCAGGGGTGGCGCTCCATTATGGGGTCTTTCTGACTTCTACTACATCACAAATGCTTAAGCATTCCGTTATGTGCTCGACCCCAGCACTTCCTCTGTCTGCTGTGGGTGCAGAGCATTATCGGCGCGTGGTGTGGTCCTTTGATCTGGCCATCACTCCTTGGGTGTTCATAAGGTTAAAAATTAAAAAAATTAAAAGAAAAAAACTGCGCTTGGAAAAAAAATTATATAACAAGCTGCGGTTACAAGTGAGGCACACCAAAACAAAATTTATAACAGAGAAACCGCGCTATAAACGAACAACATAATGAAAACCAATATTGTGAAGTGTAGTCCCGTGTGCAATTAATAGTCCCTTGTATGAATCAAAATAAGTCTTATCATAAATGAGTGACGTGGAATTCATCCAAAATAAATATGTGATGAAAAGGCATAAATCTGGAACACTTCGTGAGGTAATGTGCTTACCAGAAGTAAGCCAAATCGGGGCAAGTGGCTTAAACCCAGCCTGGGCCTTGAGATGATCGATCCCGTTGAGGCAGGATAAACACACTCGTCCCGTGTATTCAGTCAGAACCCCAAATGGGATAGACAGATGTAACGAAATCACAAACGAGCTCCTATTAGGAACGGTGAGGATACGTCCTGCCACAGGGGATCCAGGCTCAGCAGTGCACATATGATAGAAAGGAGCCAATAGCGTAATACTGTATAACTTCTTGATTTATTAAAAATGAAGTAGCACTTACAAGAACATGAAAAGTATAAAACGAAGGTAAAACTGAGCCGGCCGGCACTTCAGACACTCTCCCGTCCTCAATATGGCAACGTGGTGACGTCAGCACGTCCCTCCCGGACGCGTTTCGTCATACGTTGACGTTCTCAATGGGGAAGCAGGGTGGTATGTGCTAGTTAGCTGCTAGTTAGAGCTAACTCGTTCCTTGGGTCTGCGTTTTTGGCTGGCTTCTGCTGGGCTCTGCTCCCTTCCTGTTGTAGCAAATCCAGGACTTCTTTAGAAGGTGCAAAAAATTATTGCGCTATCCAGCTCCCGGAACCCCTGCAGGGGTAGTGTGCCTGTAGTATGTTACAGATGGAACTTTCCGCTAGCTGTTTTTTGCATTGGATGTCTCCAGTATGTCCAGCTCCCGGGACCCTTACAGGGGTGGTCCACCTGCAGTGGATTGTGGATGGGACTCTCCACTTGCTGCGATAGATGTCTCCTGTATATCCTATTCCGTGGAGGTATTGTGGTGCCCTCGTGCATCAGAAAATAAAAAGAGCTTTCATAGCGTAATAAAGTAAAAACACTTTATTTTCTTTTAAAAACCATGTATAGAACAAAAAAAGTCCCAAAAACTAATGAGTGCCCATCCAGTATGTGACTGGGGTAGGGCACCAACAGTTCCTGACAGATAGACAAGTATAGATTGTCACTATTCCAGAGCATAAACTGAGGTAGCGGGTATGGCAACCAGACGCTGATGCAGCGTTCCACCCTCTCGTGTACCCGGAAGTGACGTGAAGAGCATGATGCCGTCGTGCGCGCTTCGTCCTCAGCGACGTCATGTTCATAAGGTGTTGGCCCCGGATCTGGCAGGGTTACGTCAGTGGGGGTTGACGGCCCTGGGCTGCTTAGGCGATCATCTGCGCCGAATTCTCGATTACACCTAGGAACAACGTGGTTTCTATATAGACTTTCTCTGATTTCAGGCGTTGGTGGTATAGTGGTGAGCATAGCTGACTTCCAAGCAGTTGACCTGGGTTTGTTTCCGGGCCAACGCACCATTGGCGTCTATACGATCGGAAGTTTGCTTTGGTCCGGCCAGAACATTGATCTATCTGAGCCTGACCGGGCTTCAGCTCTGGCCAGCCTGTTTCTTCTCCTGGACAGACTCTAGAAGTGGCATGCGGCGTTTGTTTTATTTACTATCCGGTAGGTGGATTTCTCTGCGGATCCACATGTGGATGTTGGGTCTGATGGTATCTCCCCTTTTTTTGAGGCAAGGTCTTTTGCACAGTTCCATGTAGGCTCCCTTCGTCTTCCAGGCATAATGGGACAAATACCCATGGTCTCTGAACAATCGGATTCGGCTGAGTCAGGAAACCAGAGGTTTCCTAGTCTGGGAGCTTCGTTCTCCGCTTCTTCAGTGGGGAGGTTCCTTTCTCCCCTTGTATTGAACAGGGTGACCACCAATACCAGTCTGTCCGGGTGGGAAGACGTCCTGGGACTGAGCTCGGCCCAGGGTCATTGGACATTGGTGGAATCTGGACTACCGTGTAATATCCCGGAACTTCAATTGATCAGACTAGGTCTGGATCACGGATGGCTCGACTTCGGGGTCTTCCAGTACGGATCCAGTCGGACAGGCTACAGAGGTGGCTTATGTCCCTCACCAGGGTGAGCCAGAAAGGCTGTTGATGACCCTGGCTGTGGTCAGTATCCTTCTCCGGCGGGCAGAACGTCTAGTTCCGGTCATTTCAGACTAACGCATTCCAGGAGTGGAATGCTGTCAGACGGATACCTCAGTTGGCTAGGGTTGGGCCTTTCTCTGGGCCGAGTTTCACCAGGTCTGTCCTCGTTCCTTTTAGGTGGCTCTGTTTTTTCCTATCTCCATTTAAGGAAATAGGTCTTGAGAACCATGGAGGGCAATGGGTCGGCCTGGGTGGTCTTTTCCTGCATCTCCTGGTCTCACACTCCCTGGTGCGTGCCTTTTTGGGCTAGGGGTTAGACGTCCGTTTCCACCGGGGGGGGTTTTCTTCCACCGCCGTGGGATCAGAACTTCGTGTTTTCAGTTCCCCAAAGGCCTCTCTATCTTTTTCTCCAAATATTTAGGAGGTTCCACTGCTTATTTGGTCTCGAAAGGGAACCTCTTGGTGGCTATCACTTCTGCTTGCAGGGGGTCGTGAATGGCGGAGTTGTCTTGTCATTCACCTTACCCAGGTTAAGATGGTGTTCCTCCTTGGATTTCCACTTGAATAAGGACATTGGGTTGGCTTCTTGTGTCCCTGGACGGCACATCCTAAGGAATTGGCTTATCTGGCTGGGATGTAGTTTGGGGGATTCGGATGTAGTTGCCAGCCACTGAGTCTGTTGGGCTGGATGGTTCGGACAGATATTGTCTCTGGGCTATCCTGTCATGGATCGGTTTCATCCTTTCCCGGTTATGGCACATTCTTCTCAGGCAATTAGTGCTTCTTGGGCCTTCTGTCACCAGGCGGGTGTTGCGCAAGTTGGCAAGGCAACCACTGGTCGTCTGTGTACATTTTCACAAGTTCTACGAAGTGGATGGTTTGGCATCTGCAGATGCCTCTTTTGGCCGCAAGTTTTTTTGCAGGCCGCTGTTTTGAGGGTCTGTTCCCTCTTGAAGGGGTATCATTCAGCTTGGGTTCCAGCTTGTTCTGGGTAAAGTTTCTCTTACCTGGTTGGTGCTTGTATTAGCCTTGGGATTTTTAGTTTTCCCACCCCTCATGTTGGCACTGCTTTGGGACGTCCCTATCGTTATGAAGGCTGTGTCTGTCAATGAACGAATGAGAAAATAGGATTTTTTTACTTACCGTAAAATCAATTTCTCTGAGTTCATTGACAGACACAGCACCCACCCCTCTATGGAGTTCATTTGATACTTCTATTACTGCTTGCTACTAAACTGAATACCTAGAGCAGAGAGGGGGTTATATACTGGCTGGGGGCGGCCCATGGGAGTGGCCAAGTGTTTTGTTTTTTGTTTCTGCCTAGTCCTACTTCTGTGGAGGCGATATAACCCTATCGTTATGAAGGCTGTGTATGTCAATAAACTCAGAGAAATGGATTTTACGGTAAGTTAATAAATTCTATTTTTTTCAAAAATGTTGTTCTTTTTTAGTCTGTTTAGCCAAAAATAAAAACCGCAGAGGTGATCAAATACCACCAAAAGAAAGCTCTATTTGTGGGATCAAAATGATAACATTTTGTTTGGGTACAGTATAGCATGACCGCGCAATTGTCATTCAAAGTGAGACAGAGCTGAAAGCTGAAAATTGTCCTGGGCAGGAAGGGGCGAAAGTGCCTGGTATTGAAGTGGTTAAAAGATATAATAAAATATTTTCAAAAATGTGAGGGGTGTACTCACTTTTGTGAGATACTGTATGTTCTAAAGCGCTGCACAAACGGTTGGCGCTGGCTAAATCCTGTATAATAATAAAATAAATACTGAGAATTACACCCAGCATACAAGACAAGAGAAGCGATACTGTGTGGTGTTCATGCATATAGAATAAGAAAAGATACTGAGAATTACACCCATCATACAGGACAAGAGAAGTAGTACTGTGCGGAGTCCATATATACAGAATATGAACAAATACTGATAATTATACCCAGCATACAAGACAGGAGAAGTAGCATTGGCAGAGTCTATACATGCAGAAAAAGAACAGATACCGAGAATTACACCTAACATACAGGACTTTACCTAGGACACAATCCACTACTCTGTAAGTGTTTACACATGCTTAAAGCAGAACTTTGTGAAATAAGAATCTCATGCAAATGGGCTGTGCTCACACTGCAAGGGATAGCTGCTCATTTTGTCTAGGGATGAATGCAGAGATTCTACCCCTTTGAATCCTTTAATCTTATGGAAAATGGTGCTCCCCCACGTCTAGCGATGTAGTGTTTCTGCCATCCTCATGTCCAGAGCTGGTCTGTGGGCATGATGATGTCAGGAATAGCCCACCACACTGGACTGCGGGGGGCAGGAGCCTCAGAGACTGGAGGATTAGGTAAGTATATCTTGGCTCTGCAATCCCCTAGACAAAATCGAGCAGCTAACCCATGCAGTGCGGGCACAGCCCACTACATAGGGGAAAAAAATGTAATTAAATTTTTTAATTATTAAAAGTTTAAAAAAATCAACTGGAAAATTACCAGCAAGGAATACATTCACTTTTTTTTAGGCTAGCAGGTGTGGGAAGGCATCTAATCGCAAAGAAAAACATGCTGCTACTGCAGAGATGTGTGAAGGTACCATTAGCTTAGGTTTACATTAGAATGCAGCATGGGAAGCACAAGAGCAATGGAAAACTCATCCCAGCTTCAGTTGCTGCCATTAAGGCCCCATTCATATCTATCGATTTGGGATTGTGGGTGGAATCACTGTGATTCTGCTGTGATTTCAAGTCACACTGCAATGCTGGAAAAACGCAGGATGCGTGTTTGTGTGCCATTCATTTTTTTTTTTTTTTTTTTTTTTTTCCTTGTCAAAAGAAGTTTATTGAGTATACAATGTTATAAAGATACATAAAGTAAGTTTACAAGGATCTATAAAGTAAGCTCATTGTTTTACAGTAGGGTTTATATAGGTAAATATCATGAAATTTCAAATATTAAACATTGGGTTCACGTAAACCTAAATTAAAGATATATATAATTTCCTTAGTTACTTTTGTAGAAATTTAAATGATTTATACCTACTATACATATTGTTTACAAGTAGAGTGTATATAGGTCAAATAAATTCTGATAATGAGCTTTAATCGTAAGGTGGAGAAAAGGAAAGAGAAAGAAGAAAAAGGGTTGAAAGGTAGAGGTATGGTCCACAAGGTTGTCCCGCTCGTCAGTTTATTATTCTTTTTAGTTCTCTTTGAAGCCTGAGAATGGGTGTCTCTGTAAGTCATTTAATCTGTTACCATGGCAACAGGACAGAGTCATTGAAGTTTGACAGGAACTGTTGTTTTATCCAAGGATGCCAAAGTTTTTCAAATTTTGGAATTTGATTTTGATCGATGGCTACCATCTTAGCATGGGACATTGTATTATTCATTCTGTGAATTGTTTCTGCTAGTACCAATGTAGGAGATTTCCATGCCTTGGCCACTGTTTGTTTTGCAGCCGTTATTAGTTGGATCATAAGTTTGAATTGAGAGAGTGTTAACCATTCCGGTTTTAGATTAAGTAAAGTTAAATATGGATCTGGTTGTATTATTTTTTTAAATATTTTAGATGCAATCACGAAGACTTCCTTCCAGAAGGTTTGGATTACTGGGCACGTCCACCATATGTGTAAATATGTGCCTATTTCTGGGCATCCTCGAAAACAAAGAGCTGAGGTATTAGGTGAATATTTTGCGACTCTAGCGGGTACAAGGTACCAGCGAGTTAGGACTTTATAATTTGTCTCCAGTGCTAAGATGTTGGGTGAAGATGACTTAGATGTGAGCCATATGTTAGACCAGTCCGTGTCTTCTAAAGTTCGTCCCAGGTCCTCCTCCCACCTCTGAACGTAAGAGGGTCTATTAAGATTTGGTACTCCATATAATTGATTATAAAGTGATGAAATTGTACCTTTAGCAAATGGATCTTTTGTACAGATTGATTCAAAAATGGATAATTGGGATAATGGTGTATCCCCCTTTAGGAATGGTGTATAGAAATTTTTGATTTGGAGATATCTAAATATCTCAGAGTTTGGTAGATCATATTTTTCTCTAAGCGATGGGAATGAAAGGAATGATTTAGATGCTATGAAGTCATTTAGTGTCTGAATGCCTGATGTTGTCCAAGCTTTAAAAGAATTTGGGTAGATCCATGCCGGATAAAAGGCCGGATTTCTGATAAAAGAAAGGAGAGGATTGTGTGGAGATTGTAACTGATATTTGTTTTTTAGTTTATCCCAGAGAGATAAGAAGTGTTTAGTTATGGGATTATGAATTTTAAAGCGGTCTTTAGGTTCAAGCCATAATAAATTTGATATTAATAGAGGGTAATTTTCTGAAGCCTCTATAAATACCCATAATGGGATTTCCTGTTTTGCATGGTATTTGGACAGACTGGCCAAATGTGCCGCTCTGTAGTAGTTAGTAAAATTAGGGTATCCCAGGCCTCCTTTATTTTTGGGAAGATGTAGTGTGTGTATAGGTATACGTGGTTTAGAAGAGCCCCATATAAACGAAGTTGCTCTTTTTTGTACTGTTCTCAAAAAATAGGAAGGAATTGGAATAGGGAGGACTCTGAATAGATAAAGCAATTTAGGTAGAATAGTCATTTTGATTGCATTAATCTTCCCCATCCAGGATAAAGGAAGTTGCGACCATTGTTTTATTATATTTGTGATCCGTCTTAATACAGGAGGATAATTGGTTGAGAATAAGTCAGAATGAGAGGCAGTTAAATGAATTCCAAGATATGGGATTAATTTTTCTGCCCATGTGAATGGGAGTGCAGCCCTAGCCGGGATCAATTCCATGTTTGTGAGTGAAATATTAAGCACTAGGCATTTCTTAGGATTAATCATAAGGCCGGATAGGGCTGCAAATCCATCAAGAGCTGGTATTAAGTTAGGACCAGAGACCTGTGGTGAGGATAGAAAAAGTAATATATCGTCTGCAAATATACATAATTTGTGTGTAATACCTCCTACCTCAATGCCAGTTATAGTTTGGTTTGTTCTGATATATTGGGCCATGGGTTCGAGTATAAGGGCAAATAATAGGGAGATAATGGGCAACCCTGTCGGGTACCTCTTTCGATATTAAAGGCTTCAGATTTGTATCCAGCATATTTTATATAGGCTTTGGGTTTATTATATAATGCTTTGACCCATGTTAAAAAGTGGGGTCCAAAACCCCATTTTTGTAATGAATATTGCATATATTGCCAGGATACTGTGTCAAATGCCCTCTTAATATCGAGAGATAGAAAACATAAAGGGATTTTCCGTTTTTTAGCAATATGTGCCAATAACACTGCCCTGCGTATATTATCGCCTGCCTGTCTATTTGGCATGAAGCCTACTTGATCTCTATGTATTAATTTTCCTATAATGCTATTGAGGCGTTTTGCTATTATTTTTGCTAATAATTTAATATCGAGGTTTAACAGAGAGATAGGCCGATAATTCACACAGGAAGTATCATCAGAAAGGGGTTTTGGGATCATACAAACAATTGCCATTAGTGTTTCTTGCCGAAAAGAATGTCCATCTAGAAGTTTGTTAAAAGTTTCAGTGAGAATGGGAGAGAGTATTTCTGAGAATGTTTTATAGTATAAAGCCGAGTAGCCGTCTGGGCCTGGTCTTTTGTTAAGTTTTAGGTCTTTTATGGCGTTAGCAACTTCATCTATAGTTATAGGCTCATCCAAACTGCTTTTTTGATTCTGAGATAACTCAGGTAAGGTTATTTTTGAGAAGAAGGATTCAGCCTCTGTAGGATTAAATTCATTGTTTGTCTTGTATAAAGTTGTGAGATGTGAGTGAAATTTATGGACTATTTTAACTGGATTACAAGTGTAAACATTTTTTGATAATTTCAAACGTATTGGTTTGAAAGATTTGTTAGTTGAATTTAATGCCCGAGCCAAATATGTACCTGGTTTGTTTGTATTCATGTAGAAATTGTGTTTGGAGCGTTTGAGGGATTTATCAACTGACTCAGTGAGAAATAGATCGTATTCCAATCTAGATTTTTCCAGATGAGATTTTGTACTCTGAGATGGATTATCTTGAAATGATATGTAGGCTGCATTAAAATTGAGTTCTAGTTTTTTTGCTAGATTTTTGCGTTCCCGTTTAAATAGTGCCATTTGTCTTTGTATTGTACCACGCAAGACAGGCTTATGAGCTTCCCACAGTGTTATTGGGGAGATGTCTGTTGTATTATTAATTGATATGTATTCCTTTAAAGCTTGTTCAATGGCCATCTGATGTAGTGGGTGTTTGAGCATTATGTCCGGTAAGTACCACGTTGGGTCATGCGCTTTTGGTATGGCTGAGGCTATAGTAGTGTATACTGCATTATGGTCAGACCACGGAATCGGAATTATATCTGATGCAATAATTTCTGGTATCATTCCTATTGTTAGAAAAATATGATCTATTCTGGTGAAGGTTTGATGAGGGTGCGAGAAATAAGTGAATTTCTTTTTCATTGGGTTACTTTCTCTCCATGAATCTACCAGATTGTATTTGGAAAGAAGTTGAGAAAAAGGTAATCTAGAGGTTATTTTGGATGGTGTAAAAGGTGATTTATCTAGAAATGGGAGGAGGACCTGGTTCGAATCCCCACACATTATCACTGTTCCTATTTTGTGTGTATTAATCACTTGTAATATATGTGAGAGGAATGGTGTAGGTTGTTTGTTAGGAGCGTAGTAGGAAATCACCGTGATTGCTGTATCCATTATATAACCCATGAGTATCAGGTATCTACCTTCTGGGTCTTTAATTTCTGATGATAAGGTGAATGGTGTGGATCGGTGAAATGCAATTAGAGTTCCCCTTTGCTTGGTACAGGCAGAAGCCGTGTAAATTTGTTGATAAAAAGGAGAAATATATTTTGGAGTAGAATCTTTGGTGAAGTGTGTTTCTTGGAGGCATACTATGTGAGCCTTCTTGTTATGGAAAGTACGGAAGGCTTTGGTCCTTTTTTGAGGGACATTTATTCCCTGAACATTCAGGGAAAGTATGTTCAGTGGTGCCATGGCAATAGATCAAATAGTTTTGACTTACTTTTTGTTATGCAGAGCTGACTGCGCAGATCAACCTGTGTGGACTGAAGAGATGAATAGATAGAAAAGAAACCAGTGAATTCTGGAGTAAAGAGTAAACAAAAAACATATGAGATTAGATGATACATTGTATAAATTATTTTTTGCAAGTAATCACAATTTACCCGTGAAAGAGAATAAATATCTCTCTCAGGGGAATAAGTGCCTTCGTCACACTCCCACATAATATGGTTGGGAGAATGAGGAGGGCTAATGGGGGTACACGGATCTTCCGCTTACAGGAGAGAAGTGCTATGTCAAAAGACATCAAAATGATGTTTCATTAGTTGGAGTGCAGAATATAGTTTTTGTTGAAATTATTTATTCCAGGGTGGTTGTATATGGTTAGTCTTGCCCTAGGCTAAATAATTCAGTTAGAAAGGTACTGTTAATAACTTTGGTATTGATGAAGATAGTTTGAATTATTTTGGGATTTTAACCCTTTTAGAGTAAACAATTACATATTTTATTCATATGTAACTGTTTAGATATGTTAACTCATAAAATTGAGGCTGTATTGCTTCAGATTAGAATAAACAAAAACATAATTCTAGGAACTAGTTAGGTAATAATATATTTGTTTTAAGAAAAGAAAGAAAAAAAAAAAAAAAAAAAAGCTTCCATTACTTCTGGATTATTGAACATATTTGTCCTAAAAAGTAATAAATCTATTGTTATTACCTGATAATATATAACTGAACAAGAATTTCCTTATTTCACTTATATATTCTAAGGTTATATGAATCAGAAGTAATAAGAAATATAACTGGAATGTAACATGATCCCACACAGTGTGTGACTATCAGAATGCAGTTACATTCAGTTATAAATATAGGTTTTTTTATAGAGAACCATCTCTTAGTATAATAAATGAAGAGATATCAGGAATTAGGATGTCAGTCCATTGAATCTTCTTGGTCCATGGATGATGTGGCATAACGGCCTCTTTTGTGAGAATGATGATTCCCATTTTGTTCTGGAATTTTCTGGGTGCTGCCTGAAGGTGAAGATGATGCCATTCTTCTGCGTGTGGGAGTGTTGCTGCTTGTGGGTTCTGTCAGATTTAATTTTAAAAGGGTTTGTTGTAGTTCATCTGCTGATCTGCTTCTGTAAATTGTACCTTGGTAGTTAAATCTGACTGAAAAGGGGAAGCCCCATTGATACATAATGTTGTGGCGTTGCAGTTCCATTAGTTGGGGTTTCATGGATCGTCTTTTAGTAATAGTAAGTTGGGATAGGTCAGCAAAAATTTGATAATTGTGTCCTTGAAAATTAAGTTCCTTTTTTTCTCTTGCAGCAATTAGTCTTTGTTCTTTCGTTCTGTAATAATGAAATTTTGTGATTATATCACGTGGGGGTCCATCTTTCTTTTTGGCTGTGAGGGCTCTGTGTACTCTGTCCAGTTCTAAACGTTCAATAGGGATATCTGGCTTTAGTTCTTGTAATAGAGCAGTAATAATAGATTGCAGGTCTGTCACAGTTTCAGGTATTCCCCTTATGCGCAAGTTTGAACGTCTGGCTCTATTTTCGTAATCTTCGAGCTTAGTTTGAAGTATTAAATTCTCTTTTTTTAATTGTTCCAATTCTGTTATATTTTCTTGGGTTGTAATTTCAGTTTCATCCATTTTTATTTCTAAGGCTGCGGTGCGGTTTCCCAGCTCTCTTATTTCTTTGGTTAGGCTGTTTGTTATTTGGTCTGAGGTTTGTTTTAAAGCCTTATGAAGCATCTTTTCAAATTGTAATAATATTACTGGGGATACTGAGGTGGCTTGTGGAGAAGTTTGTGAGAGGATTTGTTCTGTATCTGACTCAAATGGAGAGTCTTGCTGTGACATTTTTTGTCTGTGAGAGCGCCCTGATGCTGTATCTTGTGAGGTGACTGGAGCTGCTTCAGCTGCAGTGAGTGCCTGTGAGCTCTTTGTGAGGTGATTTTTATTTCTGCCACGGTTTCCTCCCAGTACCATATTTCCTGCCCAAACTTTCACAGTTTGTTCCCTGGGGCAAAAAGGTTCAAATGGATACCTTTTGAGCCTGCAGGCTCCGCTTTGTCCTTCTCTTCTCTCCTCAGCGGTGTGGAGCTCTAACAATGCATGTCTGCTCCGCTAGGCTCCGTGTGCCATTCATTTTTAATGGCACCTAAAATGTGGTGTTTTGCCACGGTTATTGTGTGATAAATTGTGCAATGATCACAGCAAAACCACACAGCATTTTAGGTGTAATTTTAAATAAATGGCAGACAAACATGCATCCTTCATTTTTCCGGCATTGCAGTGCAGTGATTCTGCCCACAATCCCAAATCAATAGATGTGAAGGGGCCTAACACTGCAGCAATGGAAGATTCAGCCCTGCCTCAATTACTAACTTTGCCAGCCCAGTTGTCACAAAGTCTCTCTACCTAGTATGAACAGAATATCAGCAGCAGCACAGCAGTTGTAATGGTAAACTAGCCCAGTCTGAGCCACCTGAGGACACTCTGAGGCAGCTTCATTGAGGCTAGGCTAAGCCAAAAAGGAAAGAGGGACGCACCTAGAGAGGAGAACAGCAGCCAGTAGTTCATCCAGACCATGCAACGGGCCGGCAGTTACACAGCAGAGCATTTTGCGCTGGAAGCCCAGGCAAAACTCCTCTCCAAAGCCAATGAGAATAGAGAGGTGGGTGCACTGGGCGGGATAGGCGCCGGCCACTTCCGTTGTTCTCAGTGTGCTTTCTCGGCCCTCATAGTAGTAATGAGTCTATATGCCAGCCAGTTGCCAGAAGACACTGTCAGCCTGTGGCGTCACTAGGGGTTGGCTATTGAGGCTATAGCCCCGAATCTGGGGCTCATAGCCCCAAGTCTAGAGTTGCCACCTGTCTGCTTGTGTGTTTGAATGTGTTAAGCTGGAGAGAAGCGTGTTTGTTCTCCTCCCTCCAGCATGCAGGGGGTGGCAGAGAGCCGGCACAGTCACAGCTCAGTGTGTCAGCACGGAACTGCAGGGGAGTGATGCCTGGTCAATCTCTGATTATTAAGGCTCCGTTTCTTTTTTCAACCATTGTCTGTCGAAGCCCCTTGTGTGTCTGATACTCCCTCTACTCCAACTCTCACCACCTTCGGATTCTTCTAGTCTGATCCCCCTGCTTGTTTAACTGTCTTATGTTTGATGACTCTCACCCTCTCCTCTCATTGTTCCCGCTGGAAGTGCTGAGCTGCCCCTTGACCCTGAGCCCTTCGTGTCTGACTTCTTCTGAAAATTGTCTCTTTTCATGTGAACAGTCAGCCCCCACTGCAATAATTGTCTAACGCTCTGTCTTATGTGTGATGATTCTAAAGTCAGCAGAAATCTGAAAATCTCTTGTACAATGTACCATCACAAGGGACAAAGCAGAGCTGAAATAGCTGAATGCAGAATTCACATATGTGAGATGTCTGCAAAATAAAACCGCCCTCCATGATGATTGGGAATAGACTAGGGAATAACTGGGTGCTGTGTTCTGCCCACATCCTAATGTTCTGGTCTCGCTGCAAATGCTGTGTTCTGCCCACATCCTAATCCTCTGGTCTCTCTGCTGGGTGCTGTGTTCTGCCCCACATCCTAATCCTCTGGTCTCCCTGCTGGGTGCTATGTTCTGCCCACATTCTAATCATCTGGTCTCCCTGCTGGGTGCTGTCTTCAGCCCACATCCTAATCCTCAGGTCTCCTTGCTGTGTTCTGCCCACATCCTAATCCTCTACTCTCCCTGCAGAGTGCTGTGTTCTGCCCACAGCCTAATCCTCTGGTCTCCCTGCAACGCCTAGACCTAGTAACGCCCCTGCTGTCAGCCAACTGCATAATCAACTGCATGGTGTCCCAGCCCTAAAGACGGCTGCGAATGGCACCAGTGACAAGCTGCACAGCACGGACACCATGCAGTCGATTTTTGGCAGGATGTTCTTGGGGGCAGAGGGGGCTTGGGTTTCAACCCCTCTGACCCCCCCCTTTATCTATGTCCCTGGTTCCCAATAGCAAGGGGGCATATCTGTGTGCATTTATCCAGCATCACACACAGCAGCTCTTCCTTCCTTCTTAGAGTAACGGGATACTGTGCCAATGCTCAGCATGCCTGTATCTTGTGTAGTCTGTTTGGGCACCACACCCACCACCCAGCCTGTAGTGTTTATTGATAGCGGGTTCCAGCATGAGCCATTGTCCATCAATATGGAAGGGTTGGACGGGTGGCGTGGCATCCAAACTGACTACAGGATATAGAGGCACGCTCCTGTAACTCCAGAAAAGATGTTCCGTGTTTGGCATGATCAATTTTAATGTGCACTATTGTTTTTTTCATAGTCTTACTTTTTTTTCTGGAAGCTCCTGCTGTGTAGACTGTTACTTATACTTTGCAGATATTTACAATTATCTGTTTCCCATTTATAGGTTGTTAGCTTAGTGAGGATTATGGAGGTGCAAGAAAATTATTGAAGTAAATGTGTATATCGCTCCAATCTTCTTATGCAACCATATGCCACTCCACACCCAACTCACAAGCTGCTTACCGATAGGTCAGACCTCAGATATGGAGGCCTGGCTGCACTTTTTAGGAGAGATCCCTGCTGGTGTGTATGGCATACTTCAGGACACAGAATAAGGGCTCCCAGAACACCCCGCAGAAGAAGCTCAGGTGCATGAGGAGATGAGGAAGAAACTCCTAAAACTCCTAGTGTAGTAGTATAAAACTTCAACAGTTTATTAAAAAAAAGAATACTACTCACATAAAGCAGATAAAATCAGGCAAGTAGATAAATCAGCACAGTCATCACCCTAGCAGGTATGATTCCATCACCGTTGTAGCTCAACCAAACATGTTTCGTCAAATGGGACATCATCCAGGGGTATAGAAGTTTTTTTCAATCACTCTTATTCCTATCACGAGAAATGTAAACATCCCTTGTGATAGTAATAAGGCATCACAGGTCCTCTTTATGGGAAGATCTGGGGTCTATAAGAATTAGAAAGAGTTCAGCGATAGGCAACAAAATTATTAAAGGGGTTGGAGGATCTCAACATAGATTATAGCTAAGCACTCTGGAGATGAAGGGCTGGGGGTGCAATATGATTACATTGTACAAATTCAGTGTATCAAATGGGACTTTAGTAACTGTAATAAACTGTGTTTACACTAAGGTACCTGAAGAGGACACATGCCCATAATTGAGGTTAGAAGAAAAGGAGGTTTAACCTAATGCCCTGTACACACGGGCGGAATTTCCGACAACAAATATTCGATGTGAGCTTGTTGTCAGAAATTCCGACCGTGTGTATGCTTCATCGGACATTTGCTATCAGAATTTCTGACAACAAATGTTTGAGAGCTGGTTCTCAAATTTTCCGACAACAAAACTTGTTGTCGGAAATTCCGTGCGTGTGTACTCAATTCCGACGCACAAAAGTCCACCCATGCTCGGAATCAAGCAGAAGAGCCGCACTGGCTATTGAACTTCACTTTGTCAGCTCGTTGTACGTGTTGACGTTCGGAATTTCTGACATTTGTGTGACCGTGTGTATGCAAGACAAGTTTGAGCCAACATCCATCGGAAAAAAATCCACGGTTTTGTTGTCAGAATGATCGATCGTCAGTACGTGGCATTAGATTAGCAAAAGGGTTCCTTACTTTTAAAGCAGCAAAAATGTGCAGATCCCTCCCCCAGGAAGTGGTAGTAGCTGAAAGCATCCACAACTTCAAAAAAACTTTTAGATGTCTTCCTCAGGAAGCAGAACATACAGGGCTATGGGAATTGTTAGGGAATAAAAATCAAACATGCACACAAAGGTTGAATTGTTGTATGTGGTATGATTTACATTGCACTGTATGTATTTACCTCGTGTAAGTATAACACAGTAGTAGAGTGTTTCTTGCTTTTTATAATGTCTTTGACTTTTACTGGATTTTACAAAACATACAGTCAGGTCCATAAATATTGCGACATCGACACAATTCTAATCTTTTTGGCTCTATACACCACCACAATTGATTTGAAATGAAACAAGATGTTTGATCTATAACTACAGACTTTCAGCTTTAATTTGAGGGTATTTACATCAAAATCAGGTCAACGGTGTAGGAATTACAACAGTTTGTATATGTGCCTCACATTTTTTAAGGGACCAAACGTAATGGGACAGATTAACAATCATCCATCAAACTTTCACTTTTTAATACTTGGCTGCAAATCCTTTGCAGTCAATTACAGCCTGAAGTCTGGAACGCATAGACATCACCAGACGCTGGGTTTCATCCCTGGTGATGCTCTGCCAGGCCTCTACTGCAACTGTCTTCAGTTCCTGCTTGTTCTTGGGACATTTTCCCTTCAGTTTTGTCTTCAGCAAGTGAAATGCATGCTCAATCGGATTCAGGTCAGATGATTGACTTGGCCATTGCATAACATTCCACTTCTTTCCCTTAAAAAACTCTTTGGTTGCTTTTGCAGTATGCTTCGGGTCATTGTCCATCTGCACTGTGAAGCGCCATCCAATGAGTTCTGAGCATTTTGCTGAATATGAGCAGATAATATTGCCCGAAACACTTCAGAACTCATCCTGCTGCTTCTGTCAGCAGTCACATCATCAATAAATACAAGAGAACCAGTTCCATTGGCAGCCATACATGCCCACGCCATGACACTACCACCACCATTCTTCACTGATGAGGTGGTATGCTTTGGATCATGAGCAGTTCCTTTCCTTCTCCATACTCTTCTCTTCCCATCACTCTGGTACAAGTTGATCTTGGTCTCATCTGTCTATAGGATGTTGTTCCAGAACTGTGAAGGCTTTTTTAGATGTTGTTTGGCAAACTAATCTGGCCTTCCTGTTTTTGAGGCTCACCAATGGTTTACATCTTGTGGTGAACCCTCTGTATTCACTCTGGTGAAGTCTTCTCTTGATTGTTGACTTTGACACACATACACCTACCTCCTGGAGAGTGTTCTTGATCTGGCCAACTGTTGTGAAGGGTGTTTTCTTTACCGGGGAAAGAATTCTTCGGTCATCCATCAGTTGTTTTCCGTGGTCTTCCGGGTCTTTTGGTTTTGCTGAGCTCACCGGTGCGTTCTTTCTTTTTAAGGATTTTCCAAACAGTTGATTTGGCCACACCTAATGTTTTAGCCATCTCTCTGATGGGTTAGTTTTGTTTTTTCAGCCTAATGATGGCTTGCTTCACTGATAGTGACAACTCTTTGGATCTCATATTGAGAATTGACAGCAACAGATTCCAAATGCAAATAGCACACTTGAAATGAACTCTGGACCTTTTATCTGCTCCTTGTAAATGGGATAATGAGGGAACAACACACACCTGGCCATGGAACAGCTGAGCAGCCAATTGTCCCATTACTTTTTGTCCCTTAAAAAGTGGGAGGCACATATACAAACTGTTGTAATTCCTACACCGTTCAACTGATTTGGATGTAAATACCTTCAAATTAAAGCTGAAAGTCTGCAATTAAAGCACATCTTGTTCGTTTCATTTCAAATCCATTGTGGTGGTATATAGAGCCAAAAAGATTAGAATTGTGTCGATGTCCCAGTATTTATGAACCTGACTGTATATCGTGTTGGCAAAGTTTTTGTGTACTTAATTACTAATGTCTGTTACATCATGCTAAATATATAACCTGTGTTTCAGGGCCGTCTCCTCAATTTGAGCTGTTCAACTATTCCTACTTTTGTACTTTCAATAACGGCCACTACAGAGGTAAGTTGTAAGTCTGTGTCTTTTTGTGTTCATAAATAAAATAGGGGAGGTCAGTATAGAACACTGCAAATTGATGTAACATAATCTTAAATCTCTCATTACAATGAAAGTAATATTATTTTTTGTATTATATTGCCAACAATTTACACACATTTTTAAATTCATAATTTGCTCCTGCATAGAGGACAGCTGTAAATAAAATGTATATAAAAATGTCTTTTGATGGAATCATACAGCAGATAAAAAATGTTTTTAAAAGTTTGTTCAACCAAAAGATGACCACTGATTGAGAATTAATATAAGGACTCCATAAATGAAAATAACTCAAGGAGAAATATACACTTACTAAAAATTATATTGCTCTAAATGTATAAAGCAGGAATAAAGTTGATATACGATGATGTAAACTCATGCTAAATTGTCATGGAAAATACAGTAATTATGGAGCTCCACCCAAAAGGGGAAATTCTGCTTGTTTGCACCCTCCCCACCTCTACTGCTACATTTGGCACTTTTTGGGGGGCAGCGCTTACCTGGTTTTGATCCGGAAGTTCACCCCCTCTTTCCCCCCGGTCTTCTGGGACACATCACAGGTCTCAGAAGACTACGGGACCATTCACAAGGCACAGCACGGCTCAAGCTTGCAAAGTAGGAAACCGACAGTGAAGCCGTCAGGCTTCACTTCCAGTTATCCTTACTTGCTATGCTTGTGCCTGTATCTGAAGCCAATTGAAAAATCAGGTCAGGTGAGGACATTGCTGAATCCCTGGACAGGTAAGTGTCTTTATATTAAAAGTCAGTAGCTACAGTATTTGTAGCTGCTCACTTAAAATTTTTTTGGGGGGAGCCTGAAGCTCCTCTTTAAACTGGAATTCCACTCAAAAGTAGAAGCTCCGCTTGTTTGCTTCCCCCCCCTCCGGTGCCACATTTGGCACCTTTTGGGGGGAGGGGGTGAACGGGTACCTGTTTTTGACAGGTACCTGTCCCCACTTCCGGGAGACCTGGCTTCAGCGAGGTCCCCCAGAAGATCGGCCAGTTAGAAAGAGCAGCATGCTTTCTGCATGCACAGCCGGTTTCCCTTACCATGAATGGAGGAAGCAGCACCTGCAAACCGATCTGAAAATCGGATGGGGTGCCGACATTGCATGATCCCTGGACAGGTAAGTGTCCTAATATTAAAAGTCAGCAGCTACAGTATTTGTAGCAGCTGACGATTAATTTTTGGAGGAGGGCTTGGCGCTCCGCTTTAATTTGGTCACATAACGATGCCATTGAATATGATGCATACAAAGTCATAAAAGGGCACCGAAGGAGGCAGGCACCAAAAGCCACTATTATGTGTGCATGCAGAAATCACATTTTGGGATTTAATAGTACTATTCCCATTTTGAATCCCTGAAGAAGCCAATAAACAGTGGTGAAACAAGTTCCTGTTGCGCTGGGGATTATTATTTGGAATGTAGATGCCAGTCTCAGGGAATTTGTTGTATGCTACAATTATGCATACATGTGATAAAATTGATTTGAGAAAAAGGGAATATTATTGAGGGGTTCTTAACCACTTAAGCTCCAAAAAAAATGTACCTCCTTCATGACCGGGTTTCGACACTGTATTACTTCAATCGCCTCCTAGGTAATTTATTTTTTGCTATATAAAACGAAAAAAGTCAGAAATTAAAAAAAAAAAAAAAAAAAAAGAAAAAATATCCAATAAAGTCACGTTTCTTCATAAATTTTTGGGCAAAATGAAATATATATTTGAAAATTGATTAATCCTGATGTACTTTTCTTGAGGCCCTAAAACGCCAGGACAGTACGTTTACCTCCCAAATTACCCCTTTTTTTGTAAAGTAGACAGTCTGAAACCTGTAGTAAGAGGCATGGCGAGTTGTAATTTTTTTCCCACAATTTTTTGGGCAGTGAAGAAATTAAATAAAATTGTTTTTTTTCCCATTTTTTTTTTTTGTACATACTGTCACCAGTGCAGTACAGCGTCATGACTGATGATGACCGTGATCGGGGATACTGACTGACTGATACTGACAGATACTGACTTAAAATACATAAATAATTTTGTATTATTTTCTTCTTATTTCAATTTTTTAAACATTTTTTTTGTTTTTAACTTTTTTTTACATCCTGTCATCAGAGTAGTTCATTGTCACCAAAGTGACACTCAGTCACGTTTATATACATGACTTAGTCTTCAATTGCCGCCCTGCCGCAGTAAATGTACTGCGGCGGAGCGATATGGGGTTAATATACAGGTTAAGAAAAAATCCTGTTCTCTTTTTCATTAAAGTGATTGTAAAAAAATGTTTTTTTAATAACGAGCATGTCATATTTACATCTTCTGTGCAATGGTTTTGCATGCCTCCTCTTCTGGGGTCCCCTGCTGGTGCTCTGGGCTCCTCCTCTTCTCTGTGTACCTGTGGGCTCGATCCTGAGCTGCACTCGGCATTAAAGTGAGCTGGGGTGCGTTTATATATGAGAAACAACAAAAAAAGACATAAAAACCTGACTGAGCTCTAACTCAATTGTACACACTATGTGCTGTATCCATAAGTGAATGTAACAAGACCCAGTTATCTGACACATATATATAAATTGGCCTGCAATCGTCGACAATTGCCTCTGAAGCAGGCGGCGTGGCCAGCGAAACCGGTCAGGCTTCCAGCTTGTTCCCATACAGCCAGCCTTTGGGATAAATCCTCCCCTATCTCCCCCATCCCCATTCCTTTAGGGGCTGATCTTCTTGCTGGATATGGACTTATATACCTCTATCGCTACAAACACAGCTTGGACTCATTAAGATTTACATGGATGGCTAAGTACATTTCCTTTACTTGAGTGTTAAATGGCTTTTTGTTTCTTTTCAAATTATACTGATGGCTCCCACACTGGGCAATGACAATCCATATACTACACAGTTGGAGGTTTTCCCATGTAATTAATTTGCCAATAAAGGGAGGACAGTAGATGTCTTGCTAACAAATTACAAGAGTACTATATGTGATGACAAGGACATCCCTCCCTGGGCGTTTTGCATCTGATGCTTACTATATAAGCCACTATTTCACTCTCATTGCAAGCTAGATGTATAAGGACTGATCCTATATGGGATACCATTATGGACTTTACAGGTTACTAACCATATGTAGTGTCCTATTACATCACCCTCAGCTGGGTAGATCTTGCACCATGGCATAAAGAATCTATTGGAATGTTGGCCACATTGGGGGGGGGGGGGTGACATTGTCCACATGCGATCTGGACCTTTTCATATCTATGAGAAGATCTCTTAACCACTTCAATACCAGGCACTTACCCCCCTTCCTGCCTAAGCCAATTTTCAGCTTTCAGCGCTGTCACTTTTTAAATGACAATTGCGTGGTCATGCTACACTGTACCCAATATTGTTATCATTTTGTTCCCACAAATATAGATTTCTTTTGGTGGTGTTTGATCACCTCTGCGGTTTTTATTTTTTGCTAAATAAATAAAAAAAGACCAAAAATTTTGAAAAAAAAGTTTTTCTTTGTTACTTTTTTACAAAATTGTATAACAAAGTTTTCTTCTCCACTGATGGGCACTGACGATAGGTACTGATAGCCGGCACTGATGGGCACTGGTAGCCGGCACTGATGAGCATTGAAAGGCAGCACTGATGGGCACTCATAGGTGACACTGGTGGGCACTGATAGGCTGCACTGATGGGTACTTATAGGCGGCACTGATGGGCACTGATAGGTGGCCCTTCTGGCTGGCACTTATACATTGCACTGATAGGCACCACTAATGGCACTGGCAGGCATTTTTAATGGGCACTGATTGGCAGCTGCCTGGGCACTGATTGGCATATCCCTGGTGGTCTAGGGTGGCATACCTGGTGGTCCTGGCAGCATTCCTAGTGGTCCTGGGCAGGCATCTGTACAATCAGCACAGACCCCCGCTGTCAGGAGAGCTGATGATCGGCTCTCCTCTACTTGCGCCTGTCAGACGCGAGTGTGGAAAAGCCGATAAACGGTTCTTCCTGTTTACATCGTGATCAGCCATGACTGGATACGGCTGATCACGTGGTAAAGAGCCTCCGTCACAGGTGTGTCAGACTGACACGTTGCGCGCGTGCCTGCAGTTATCCTGAAAGATGTCATATGTTGTCCAGTCAGGATAACTGAACCACCGCCCAGCCGTCATTTTGCTATAGGCCCGGGCAGGAAGTGGTTAATGGACTTTGTATAACATTAACCAGCGGCGGCCACTCCATTGGGGCGCAGGGGAGCTGCCCCCCTAATCCATGCGCCCAGCCCCTAATCTACATGCAGGGTGCCGGACGCATGGATTTCAATCTTTTTTGTTTTTTTTAAGCACATGATTAGAGCCTGAGGCTCTATTTGGCTTCAAAAAAGGGTGGGCCCCCAAGCCCACCCAGTTGTGTGACATTAGTAAATTAATATTCGCTAATGTCTTCCTGCTTCTCCTCCCTGCCAATAGGGTTGCATCACTCGCTTCCTGATTGGCCGGGAGGAGAAGCAGGAAGAGTCTTATGACAGAAGCAACGACCCAGGGTTGCCCTGCTTCCTGTCCAATCAGCAGGTGCATTACGAGCAGGCCGTGTGTGTGCCAGTGTTTTGGCCGGAGCGGTGTCTGAGGGAAGGAAGGAGTGGAGCGAAGCACGGGGGGGGAGAGGGGGAGGCGGGTCTTTGTTATTGTTGTGCCTCCCTGAGTTCCTGGACGGGGAAGGATGCTCTTTGGGGTTAGCAGCAGAAGACATAGTCCTTGGTGGGATCCAGCAATATGAAGGACAAGGACGAGGTGACAGTCAGAGAGCAGAACTTTCACAGCCAAGTTCGAGAATGCATTGGGAGTATGAGCCTGACACATCCTCCTCACTGTGTCCCCTGTCATCACACACTCACCATGGGAACACAGCCACATTTACACCATAATAATCACTGACAGGGGGAGGTGCCCCGTGTGTGTCCAATCATTGTGCTGCTACACTAAAACACAGGACACATTTATCATTAGTATATGTGTATTCACCCTACATTCACTGCAGGTGAATCTTGCTGGTCTGTATGTACAGCCAATGATTCACCGCCTGCAAATGTTGAGCAGATAACACATTCACTGCTTGATTCATATATTACTTTGTCCTTTATAAAGTCTTCTATATTCATTATAGGTCCCATCTATACTGTACATACTGGACAGTCATCCTAAGGATCCCGGCTATTATATTGTACATACACATACTAGGACCACAATGGAAACAACCTACCAGAAAGAAAAACAAAGAGAATGAGAGTCTCTTAAGAGGGCAAGAAAACACCTAAACACTATCTGAAAAAACAAGTCAAAATGTATTATACAAAAATATAAAGACCACACTGATAGAATATTACAAAGAATAGAGCTGGGTATGGTAGGTGACTATCACAGACCCTGTTAAAAAATGACAACGTTGCCGTTAAAAACAAGGGAGCCGCGGCTAAACATACCACTCACAAACACCATTCACCACTCATAAACACTGATGGTATAGAGTAGATTTAAATTGCAAAGCAGCTGCTAGTGGGGTTCAATAGATCACTCTTCAGAGGCGTGGTATAACGGGAATGTGGGTATGTGTGGATGGAGAAAGTCCTTTGAAGGAACTGGTTCAGCGAAGTAGGTTGATAAAGAAAGGGCATGAACTATTAATTATTAGCCCGGGGAAACAGCACATGTAGCTGGCAAAGCTAACTTGCATGGATAAGTCAGTTGTAGATATAGGCAGAGTGACAGCGGTAATTAATGGCAGAAACAGCAGGGGGAGTGTTAGCAGCTCGAGGAGGATTGTAAAAAGTGTGGATAGAAGCGATAAATATCTCACCATCCAGAGGACATCCGAGGTCTGCAGCCCGCAATACTCAACCCCAAAGGATGGCAGGAGTGTAAGTCCGTCTTGAGCCACCTTTCTGCCAGATAAACAGTGTACTCGCTGCATAGTAGTCACCGGAAGTCGTGCCCATGCAGGTTTGAAAAAAGCCGGTCAGCAGCTGTTTGATCCCAGCTGATCCTCCAACCACAGTATGCACGCGGTTCTGGAGTGACGTGCTGACGCGTTTCACCAGCCAATGACCGCTGGTTTCTTCAGAGCAGGGAGGAGTCCGTGGATCAGGTTTAAATAGACAATACAATTAGATGTGTTAACTAACCATTACCACCAGATGTCGTCCAGGGGCACCTCTCAAAGCGAACATTCAGCAGGGAAAATATAAGTGAAAACAACAACTGGATTTATATGATCGATTATGTCCTAAGTATTTAAATGGAATGACTGCCAAAGGATGAAATGCCACTTTCAATTTTAATAAGTACTGTAAAATACCTATATTAGAGACAGATGTATATATATTTTCCCTCAATAAAGGGAAATAGAAAACGACCAAGACATTTATTTCTCCAGGAAAGGCTGTAAATTGCATTCAGTGTTTAACCCTTTCGGGACCATAGAGTCCAGATAATATGTCCACATTTTTTCCTTCTGGTGTAGAATAGTATCAAAATCACCACGTCTGGCAGGCAGATTTAGTCTGTAAATTCCTTTCACAGTCAGGCCCTTTGGATCACAATTGTGGAACTTGGCAAAATGCTGAGGAATTGGACATTCATCATCCTTCTTTTTAATACCTGCAATGTGTTTGCCAATCCTTATGCGGAGAGCACGTTTTGTTTTACCTATGTAGGTTTTATTACATGGGCATGTAAGCATATAAATAACCAGAGTTGTTGAACAGTTAATAAATTGTTTAATTTTATAGTCTTTCCCTCCACGTGGATTGGCGAACACATTGGTCTGGTGTACATACTTGCAAATATTACAGTGTCCACAGGCATACATACCAGAAGGAGGCCTGAAGCTGGTAAGCCAATTCTTACTAGTTGTTCGTGTATACTCAGAGTGAACCAGTAGGTCACCAAGATTACGTGATCTTCTGAGAGGTCTAGGGCTCACAAGGTTAGTAATCAATGGAGCTGATTTTAGAATGTGCCAGTGCTTCTCAAGGATCCCCTGTACCATTTTCCACTGGGAACCATACCTGGTAATGATCCTAGGGAAGTTCTGCTCACTATTTTCCAGACGTGAGGATTTTGATGTAGCAAGAAGCTCACCACGTTTTTTCAAAAAGGCTTTTTTCTGGGCTCTTTTAAGGGAACGATGAGAGTAACCTCTCTGTCTGAACCTAAGGTACATCTCGCGTGCTTCTTTATGGAAGTCTTCATCCTCAGAGCAGTTCCGTCTGATTCGCAGGAACTGTCCTGTGGGTATTCCATTAATCAAGGGATAAGGGTGATGACTCTGGGCCAAGAGTAGGGTGTTAGCAGTCTTTTTTCGGAAGGTATTGGTGGTAATTTTGCTTCCAGATCTACTAATTAGTAGGTCAAGGAAAGGAAGTGTCTCAGTATGGTTTGAGTAGGTCAGGCGTTCCTATCATTAATATTTAGTTCGGACATAAAGTCCATAAGTTGTTCCGCTGATCCCGCCCACACCATAAAAACGTCATTGATGTACCTCAGCCACAACAAGGAGTAACCGAGGTACATCGAGGACTTGTAGACAATTTCCTCCTCCCAGAGGCCCAGGTGGAGGCACGCATATGAGGGAGCCCATGGTGCCCCTCATACTTGTGCCTCTCACCTGCTGATAGTAATTACCCAGAAATTGGAAAAAGTTGTTATTAAGCATAAAATTCAGAAGTTCTCCAATAAATTCATTTTGGGTACCCTGCAGGGGGTGATGGTGATCAAAGAAGAACATAGTTGCCTCAAGGCCACAGTGGTGGGGTATTGATGTATATAAACTCTCCACATCAATCCCCACCAACAGGGCATCGGCAGGGAGAACAAACTGCGATAACTTGGCCAGAACATCTCGACTATCACGGACAAAGGAAGGGAGCATGTTAACAAGATGTTTAATCATAGCGTCCACATATTTACCAATTTTCTCCAAGGGGCCTTTTATGGCAGAAACAATCGGTCTGCCAGGTGGGCAGGTAAGTGATTTATGCAATTTAGGTATTATATAGAAAGTGGGCGTAGTCATTTCATCCACTTTAAGAAAAGAGTATTCCTTTTTGGTAAGAAGACCAGCTTCCATTCCCAACTTTAGTTTTCCATTCAGGGTATTAACCAAGGCTGGGAAGGGGGAGGAGGGGAGTTTTTTATAGGTGGAATTATTACTAAGTAGTCGTAGTGTTTCCTCCTCATATAACTTCTCACTTAGAAGAACCACATTTTCCCCCTTATCGCTTTTTTTAATTACAAGGTTTGGTGCATTTTCTAAGTCATGTAATGCCTGTCTTTCAGTAGTAGTTAGATTATTTGGGCCAACCCAGTCCCAGTTGATTTTCCCCAGGTCCTGTTTAACCTGGTCCAAAAACAACTGGAGCCATTTATATTTGTATAGTGTAGGCATTTTGGTGGATCTGATTTTCAAATTAGAGGACCGTCTGAGTGAGTCGCATGGATTTGTTTCAGAATCACTGTCACAGTTTTCCTCCAGTAGGGATATAAGGTTTTCAATAGCCTCATTTTCATCCTTATCCAGATTGACTTCAGAAGTTTGAAGGTCATCTGTACCTCTAGTATGCCAAAGTCTAAAAAGGACTTTCCTTAAAAAGAGACTGATGTCTTTAAAGACTTCAAACTCATTCTTAGGCGACGTGGGAGAAAAGGAGAGTCCCTTTTTAAGCAATTTAATATGTTCATCATTAAGTTGGAAATCTGACAAATTAACAACACTAAGGTCCATAGGGGAGGCGCTGGTAGTACTACTCAGCGTCTCCTCTGACTCCTCAGTCTCCCACTCCTTTGATTCTGTGTGCATTCCCGGTCTTTTCCTCTTCCTTCTGTGTTTCCTTTGCCTGCTTCACTTCCCTGTTGTTTGTCTACTGTTCACTTCAAGTCCTCTAGGGATACTCCTCCCTCCAGCTCCTCTAAATAAGAGACAGATTTTTGTGAAGTGTCTTTATCTAGCTCACTATCGGAAGAAGAATTAGTTTTGTTTATTTTGACGTTGCCGCTGTCTTGAGTTCCTAGAGAGAGATCTACTTCTATTCTGGATTGTGGGATTATAAATATCTCCACTTTCCCAATCAAATAAGTTCTGTCAGAATTTTTATTGTTTGGTATATTTTAAGTTTTTTTTTAATCCTTTCTATCTCTTTTTTGATGAATTCATTATTTTTATCAAATTCTGGGTCTTGTTTATAAGGTTCTAACAGTTTGGTACTGGTTTCAAGTTCCTCACAAATCTCCTGTAGTTGGGCTTCTTCCTCAGCAACTATAAGTTTCATCAAGGATAAACCTCTATTCAGACATTCATTTTTCCATACCGATAGAAATCTAGGGGTATGGAGATGCTCGGCGGGGGACAACCCTCTCGCTAAGGCCCCTAGGGATGACTTGATTAGAGATGTGTGACTTTAATGAGGAGATGTCCCATTTACGATTCAAGAATGTTATCATGTTTTTTATGTTGTTTAAAAAGTTTTCTAATTGGTTCCTTCTCTGTTTCTCGATTTTCTCCACCAAAAGTGAAGGCCGTATCAATTTTGTGGTCAAGGTCAGGATCGATCATATAAGCCATATGTGCAAATGAGTCTAGTGAAAAGAGCACCTATCAATAGCCCAAAGTAGACAAATATTGATAATAGTGTAATTCACACTAATAGATAAAGTGTGGTGGGGGGGATCACTAATCTAACCATATTTTTTTAATTTTGAAGGTTAATCCAGGCTATACCAAAAAAAAAAAAAAAAAAAATTGTTCTGGAAACAACCTACCCTGTTTCCCCGAAAATAAGACCTAGCGTGATTGTCGGTGATGGCTGCAATATAAGCCCTACCCCCCAAATAAGCCCTAGTTAAAGTCCTTGTAGGTTTTGTTTTCAGGGTAGGGCTTATTTTTGGGGAAACAGGGTAGGGCTTATATTGCAGCCATCACCGACAATCACGCTAGGTCTTATTTTCAGGGAAACGGGGTACCAGCCTGTGCTTGTAGTGTGAGAGGAAACCCACATAGGTGGTGAGAGAACGTGCAAACTCCATGCAGATAATGTCCTGGTTGGGATTTGAACTGAGCACCCCAGTGCTGCCACACAGAACTGATTTCTTTACTATTTAACTTCTTACCTACTGGGCACTTTCACTCCCTTCCTGCCCAGGCCAGTTTTCAGCTTTCAGTGCTGTCACATTTTAAATGACAATTACGTGATTTTGCAATGCTGTACCCAAACTACATTTTTATCATTTTTTTCACACAAATAGAGCTTTCTTTGGTGGTATTTAATCAGCACTGGGTTATTTCTATTTTTTGCTATATAAAACGAAAAAAGACCAAAACCTTTTTTCTTTTCACAATTTTTCTTAGTTTTTGTTATAACAGTTTGTAAATAAGTAATTTTTCTCCTTCACTGATGTACGCTGATGACATTGCTCTGATGGGTACTGATAGGCTGTGTTGCATTATGCTGAAAGGGTGCATGTTAGTGCAGGTGAAATTGATTATGTATAGCGTATAGCCAAATCTCTCCACCACAGCTGCACTGAAGGCCAATCGGGTCTCAGGACCCACTTCCTGTTCGGCTGGGAGGAGAAGGCCACTGGGTATTAAGGCCTCTGATCGCCGCCATCCGTCTCCCGCACGCAATAACTTCTCCGTAGGATGTGGAAACCTTGCAAGAAGATCTGAACAAATTAATGGGGTGGGCAACTATATGGCAAATGAGGTTTAATGTAGAAAAATATAAAATCATGCATTTGGGTGGCAAAAATATGAATGCAATCTATACACTAGGAGGAGAACCTCTAGTAGACGATAGGCTCAGCAATGGCATGCAATGCCAAGCTGCTGCTAACAAAGCAAACATAATATTGGCGTGCATTAAAAAAGGGATTAACTCCAGGGATAAAGCGATAATTCTCCTACTCTACAAGACACTGGTCCGGCTGCACCTGGAGTATGCTGTCCAGTTCTGGGCACCAGTCCTCAGGAAGGAGGTACTGGAAATGGAGCAAGTACAAAGAAGGGCACCAAAGCTAATAAAGGGTCTGGAGGACATTAGTTTTGAAAAAAAGGTTGCAAGCACTGAACTTATTCTCGCTGGAGAAGAGACGCTTGAGAGGGGATATGATTTCAATATATCAAATACCATACTGGTGACTGCACAATAGGGATAAAACTTTTTTGCGGAAGGGAGTTAGACACATGGCCACTCATTAAAATTAGACGAAAAGAGGTTTAACCTTAAGCTACGTAGAGGGTTATTTACTGTAAGAGCGGCAAGAATGTGGAATTCCTTTCCACATGCGGTGGTCTCAGCGGGGAGCATCGATAGTTTCAAAAAACTATTAGATAAGCACCTGAACCACCACAACATACAGGGATATACAATGTAATACTGACATATAATCACACACTAAGGTTGGACTTGTGTCTTTTTTCAACCTCACCTACTATGTAACTATAACTTTAATTGATGGACACAGGATTAAGAGACATTTGAGATGCCAAAAGCAGTCCAACTGCCCTCAGTTGGCAATACAGAAAACCAAATGTTAACAGGCCCACCTAGAGCTGCACGATTAATCGTACATAGAATCGCAATTTTGATTCACACATACACACACACCCCCCAACCCGCGATCTACAGCCTGGATTACCTCGATTCTGTACCGGAGTGATCGGAGGAGAAGCCGCCGGGAACCAGCGTGGAACATATATGGCGCTGATGGCGCTGATATTGGAACTGACGTCAGTTGTCAGCAGAGCAGAGAGTGACGCGCCTGTGTGTGGGCGGAACCACGCTGTCGCTTAGTCGAGAGCGCTGGGAAACAGTGACTGCGCAGTCTGCCTATGAGAAACTACTTTCAGTTTCAGCTGGTTCAATCGCCTTGCCATATTAGTACCAGGTACACTACAAACTTGATCTCATTCTTTAAAAGTACTCATTCATTTACAGAACAATAGAATCATTATTGACCCAGCTTTCACTTCATGTCTGTGCATGGTTTGTTCTGCAGGTTTATAGCCATTTGAAGAGACTGGGCTACATTGTCACACGCTTTAACCCAAGGTAATGGTGCCATTTTAGTTTAGTTTTTTCTCTGGGTAACAAAACGTCTAACTACAAGGACAATTCTTGATCATACTGTTTTCCTCTCTCCCTGCAATTTTAAATAACTGTAGTCTATGCTGACTAATAGTAATAAAACTTCCTGCACCATTATAAGATTACAGGAAAACATCAAAAGTCTCAGGTCTATTTCAAAGTGAAATACAGTACAGTACTAGTACAGGTCTGCCCCTAATTAACCACTTCAGCCCCGGAAGATTTGGCTGCTCCATGACCAGGCCATTTTTTGAGATACGGCACTGCGTCGCTTTAACTGACAATTGTTCAGTTGTGCGAGGGTTGTACCCAAACAAAATTGACATCCTTTTTTTTCCCCACAAATAGAACTTTCTTTTGGTGTTATTTGATCATCTCTGTGTTTTTTTGTTTTTTTATAGCGCAAAAAATAAAAAACAATTTTGAAAAAAAACACAATATTTTGTACTTTTTGCTATAATAAATATCCCCAATTTTTTTTTAAAAAAAGCTAAATTTTTTTCCTCAGTTTAGGCCGATATGTATTCTTATACATATTTTTGGTAATAAAAATTGCAATAAGCGTATATTGATTGGTTTGTGCAAAAGTTATATTGTCTACAAAATAGGGGAAAGAGTTATGGCATTTTTATTTTTTACTAGTAATGGCGTATGGCGGTGATCTGCGATTTTTATTGGGACTGCGACATTATGGCGGACAGATCGGACACTTTTGACACATTTTTGGGACCATTGGCATTCATACAGTGATCAGTGCTATAAAATGCACTGATTACTGTGACTGTGTGTGTATATCTCGCAGAGTACTAGGGGGCGATCAAGGGCAGGGGTTAACTGTGTTACCTAGTCCAGGTTTATTGTGTGACTTAAAAAAAAAAAAAAAAACAGTTTGATTCGTTGCCTTTTAAATGTCAGTGCATTAGCTGCAAGTGTTTTTAAAAGGCGGATGACAGTGTGCGCTCTCGTTTTGTTTTCTCTATAGGTACATACAACAACATGTGTCCAGTCCACCACACCCAGTTGAATATTAAGAGAAAGACAGCTGCAGCAGCACCTTAGCGATTGGAAAATATACACAGTCACACCAGGACTCTTTAGCCCAGCTGGGGTCTCGTCTTCTGTATACTGTTGCCTGCCTGCAGTGCCTGGTGGTTGTTTTTGTTAGATTTTCTAATTGAAGTTCAGACATATATTTTCAAGGACACTTAGTCACAGGAGAGAACTGAGAAGCATGTGTCTCGTCTGTTGACAATCGAGATAAAACGCAACACAAACACTCCTTGACAAAGTCACATCGGTTATAGCGCGAGCCAGATGTGCTTATGTTATCTACATCAGAACAGCAGAAGTTACAGTTGAGAAGTTAGAAACAAACTAAACAGAGTAGAATAATGAGTGAAGCAGAGGCCACAGAGGCAGAGCAATGCGCAAGTGAGTCTGATAAAAACCCAGATGTTTTTGTTCCAAAAAGAGGAGCTTATTCCGAAGTGTGGGCTTATTTCGGATTCAAACCAGATGATGAAACTCAGCAAACCATCTACTGCAAGCAATGTTTAGCCATTGTTTGTGCACTAAAGGGTAACACCACCAATCTGTCTAATCACCTGAAACATAATCAAATACAACAGTATGAGACGTTACAGAAAAACAAAACCGCTCAATCACAAAGTACCTGCAACCAGACAAAACAAACCTCAATTAAAGTAACATTATTTAATGCAACACCGTACCCAACAACCTCTCTCAGGCACAAAGAAATAACAGAAGCAATCACATTTCACCTGGCTAAAGACATGGCTCCGATGACCACTGTTGAAAAAGAGGGCTTTAAAAAACTCATTCAAACCCTTGATAAGCGCTATCAAGTGCTCTCTCCTAATTATTTTTCACATGTTGCAATCCCTGCTTTGTACGTCAAATGTCCTGAAACAGTTGAAACAGAATTGCGAGATGTACTTAATTTTGCAGCAACTTCAGATTTATGGTCCAGCAGAGCAATGGAACCATACATGAGCTTAACGATCCATTTCATTAATGATGATTTTCAGATGAACAGTCGGTGCCTACAAACTGTTTTTTTCCCTGGGGACCACACTGGCGAAGCTTTGGCACAGGGATTAAAGGATGCTCTCATAAACTGGAAATTGGAGGAGAAAAATCTTGTGTGCATCACTACAGACAACGGAAGCAACATTGTAAAGGCCATATCCATAAATCACTGGACACGACTGCAGTGTTTTGGCCATAGGCTTCATCTCGCAATAGAGAATGCAATGAAGGACTCACGAATTGAGCGTGCAATGGGTTTGTGCAAAAAGCTTGTCGGGTGTTTCAGCTACAGTTGGAGGAGGAAGAGGGAGCTTTCTGAGGCACAAAAACAACTCTGTTTACCAGACCACAAGCTCAAGACAGAGTGCCCAACAAGGTGGGGATCTAGGCAGGCTATGGTGAGGAGGATACTTGAGCAGCAAGCTGCCATTACCCATGTCCTCTCTTCTGACCGCAAGGCTAGGCACCTCTTGCCAACATGGCAAGACCTAGAGGTCTTGGAGGCTGTGGACAAGACTCTCACCTCACTGGCAGACTTCACAGATGCTCTTTAAGGAGAGCAGTATGTCAGTGTCTCTTCTGTGAAACCTGCTCTTCACCTATTTCAGTCTTCTGTTTTGGCTGTTAAGGAAGAGGACTCTGATCTTATTTGCACAATGAAATCAAAGATCATGGGGTATCTGGAGGAAAAATATCAGGACCAAATAACACAAGACCTTCTCGACATAGCCACAACCCTCGATCCCAGGTTTAAGATGACTTGCGTCAATGAGGATAACAAAACTGCTGTCCAGAACAGACTAAAAGATGAGATGTCAAAGCTAACAACAGTTAAGGAAAGCCCCCCTACAATTACTAGTAGTAGTAGTGGTCCTGCAAAGAAGACTCGAAAGACCTTAGGTAGCTTTTTCAAACCAGCACAAAGTAAAGGGGCACCAGATCCAGCCTCAGGCTCACAGCAACAACCATCCGAAAGCTTGTCCTTGGAGCTACACTCTTATCTGTTCTTAGGCAACACTGACAGTGAAGATGATCCATTAGGCTGGTGGAAGGCTCACAAGGAGCAGTATCCGAGATTGCACTGGCCAGAAAATACCTTTGCATTCCTGCAACCAGTTCCCCTTCTGAAAGGGTTTTTAGCACAGGGGGCAACATTGTCACTTGTCACCGTTCTGCACTGAAGCCACAAAATGTGGATAGGCTTGTGTTTCTAGCTAAGAATCTTTAAGTGTAAATCTGTTTATCTACTGACATGATACCTGAATGTTTTTTGTAATGTAATTTCTTTATTTCACATTACATTGTTTTTCATTACATTTCTTTAAATTCATTTGAAGCAAGAGTATTATGGCTATTTATTGCCATTTGGTTTGATAACCTAATGTTCAGAAGTTGTAAATCTTTAAAATAAAATATTTTTTGGAGAATCGTGATCTTTATTCCAAGCAAAAGAATCGTGATTCTCATTTTTCCCAGAATCGTGCAGCTCTAGGCCCACCTATAAACAAACTGGGGACAGTCTGCAGCTGTTTAGAAGGACTATAACCCCAAAGCTACTTCTGGTCATGCAATGCTGTTTCTTTTTTACTTTCTACTATAAAACCTATCCAATAAAAAAATGTTAAAAAATCAGATTTTTTTCATACATTTAGGCCAAAATGTATTCTGCTACATGTCTTTGGTAAAAAAAAAATCCAAATAAGTGTATATTGATTGGTTTGCGTGAAGATTTTAGTGTCTTCAAACTGAGATATATATATATATATATATATACACACACCCTACTGCATGGCAACGAAAACACTGTATGACAGGCCCAAAGACCTTCCTGGCTTCTATGGCCAGTCTCCAGGTCTAGGACCCACAGTCTCATTAGCTGTAACAATAGTCTTATATAACTTCCCCATGCTCTTGAACCCCGGAACAGTCTTACCAGAACCGCTGGGCTATCTTTCACCCCTAGACACACCGAAGTGGGGCGTAGACAGATTCACCAAGTCCTCAGTAGCAATGTACCTCTCCACTAGGACCACCGATTGGGTTGCAGTTTTGGGGTCCCCCTGTCTGACCCACTTCCTCAGAGCAGCAGGGACTGCACGCAGGTATCGGTCCATTATCACACGCTCCACGATCTGAGGGCCTGTCAAGGTCTCTAGCTGCAACCACTTCCTGGTGAGGTGGCCTAGGTCAAACATTTGCGAATGGGGTGGCTTGTTGCTGGAGTAGGTCTACTGATGCACGCGCTGGGCCCGGACTGCCATGGTGACACCCAAGCGTGCGAGTATCTCTGTCTTCAGAGTCTAATAGTCCTGAGCCTTATCCGGTTCTAGGTCAAAATAGGCCTTTTGAGGTTCTCCTGTCAGAAATGGGGCCAACAGACCCGCCCACTGTTCCTTTGGCCATTTTTCGCGGACAGCAACTCTCACAAAAGTCGCATGGTATACCTCAACATCATCGTCGGGTGTCATCTTCTGTAGGTGGTACGAGGCACGTACCAATTTTGGTTCCACTGGCCCAGGAGGTGCAAACCCCTTTTTCAGTTCCACCAGAGCCTCTGCAAACTGCCGGTTTGTCTCCTGCTGGGCTGCCTGTTCTGCATTGGCCTGTAGCATGGCCTTTAACATTTCCTCGATCTTTAGAAATTGCCCGCTGAGTCTACCACGTGTGGGTGATTAGCTCGTAGGGATCACCTTTTTCTGGAAATTAAGGTCAGGCAGTTTCTTTAAAATCTGGCGGGTTGCCAGCTTTATTTAGAAGAGGTTTGCAAAGTCATGAAAACAAACAAAAAAAAAATAGTAAAGCAAATCCTTGCCGTCCAGCGCTAAATTATACAACAGACTTCCTCTCTATATGGTGTGGGACTGGTTCCCGACACCCACAAAACATGAGGTAAAGCAAACCTTCTTTATAAGTCCAAACAGAGCTCTCTCTCAGATTCCCTTCTTCGGTTCTGGCCAGAGCTCTCCTGTGCTCTCTTCCTGCTCATTTAAAGTCCACCTGAGCGTAGATTCAAGTAGACCACAACATCTAGACCGGGACCAAGCCTGCCACAGAGGCTGGAAAAATCTGGGCCAGATTCCGGTTCAGTCTTTGACAACAGAACGCATGCCAGGTGAAATATACCGAGTATCCGTTACCTCACCTTGCATACCGTCACACTGAGAACAAGCAGTCGGTGGAATAGGCCAGTTTGGCAGCTGCGTTGGAAGGCAAACTACTCTGAGCCTGGGTGACAGAGGATGAGGACGGCTTTTTTATCCACTCCACCAACTCTTCTGCATGCCTCTCCTTGATGGCCTTCCAGACATGATGTATTTTTTGTTTTGCAACATCACACTACACTGTATTAGATACTGTGTACACTGCCTGAAGTGTACAATTGTACACTTGTACAAGTTTACAAAGTGTACAATGGCTGCACTGTATTGTATACTGTGTACACCACCAGAAGTGTTGTAGAAACTGTACACACTGTATTAGATACTGTGTACACCGCCTGCACTGTATTGTATACTGCGTACACCACCAGAAGTGTAGTAGAAACTGTACACACTGCATTAGATACTGTGTATATTGTCTGCACTGTATTAGCAACTATACAATGGCTGCACTGTATTGTATACTGTGTACACCACCAGAAATGCAGTAGAAACTGTACACACTTTATTAGATACTGTGTACACCGCCTGCACTGTATTAGAAACTACAACGGCTACACTGTATTGTATACTGTGTACACCACCAAAAGTGTAGTAGAAATTGTACACACTGTATTAGATACTGTGTGCATCGCCTGAAGTGTATTAGAAACACCATCGAATGTACTGTATATATAGGTTACACTGAATGCAGAGTATACAGTGGGGACGGAAAGTATTCAGACCCCCTTAATTTTTTTTTTTTGTTATATTGCAGCCATTTGTCTTTGGGTTCTTCTTTACCTCTCTCACCAAGGCTCTTCTCCCCTGATAGCTCAGTTTGGCCAGACGGCCAGCTCTAGGAAGGGTTCTGGTCGTCCCAAACCTCTTCCATTTAAGGATTATGGAGGCCACTGTGCTCTTAGGAACCTTAAGTGCAGCAGAAATTTTTTGTAACCTTGGCCAGATCTGTGCCTTGCCACAATTCTGTCTCTGAGCTTTTCAGGCAGTTCCTTTGACCTCATGATTCTCATTTGCTCTGACATGCACTGTGAGCTGTAAGGTCTTATATAGACATGTGTGTGGCTTTCCTAATCAAATCCAATCACTATAATCAAACACAGCTGGACTCAAATGAAGGTGTAGAACCATCTCAAGGATGATCAGAAGAAATGGACAGCACCTGAGTTAAATATGAGTGTCACAGCAAAGGGTCTGAATACTTAGGACCATGTGATATTTCAGGTTTTTTTTTTTTTAATAAATCTGCAAAAATTTCAACAATTCTGTGTTTTTCTGTCAATATGGGGTGCTGTGTGTCCATTAATGAGGAAAAAAATGAACTTAAATAATTTTATTAAATGGCTGCAATATAACAAAGAGTGAAAATTTTAAGGGGGTCTGAATACTTTCCGTCCCCACTGTGTATATATATTGTGACAGTAGGAGATGCTGTCAAGGTAAGATTGATAGTTTGGGGGACACAGGGTATGCACATTTGCTTGGTGCAAGGCTACAGAGCATAAATGTGGACTGGAGAAAACTACTTTCGCAGCTTTCTCCAGGTTTTGGTATTCGGTCATGGGGCTCTGTAGTTTGGAGATTCCATAGTGTCTTGGGTGGGACTGGATCTCCAACCCTGTGTCCAGACTTTGTAGATTACCAGCAGGGTGTGTGCTCAGGTGAGCACAGCACTTATAATGAGAGTATGGGAAGACCTCATGGCTCCCAGTTGGAGACTGGTCCACACCCAGAGAAAGGAGGTCTTCAGGAGTCAGAGGGGCTACAGGAGGCAGCCAGAACGTGTGACTGCAAGAGGCAGTGGAACGGCCTGAGGACTAAGGCCAAAGCGGAGCTGTGGGCACTAAAGTGAAGCCATCCACATTGAGGAATCCTGTGGTCTGTGTGACCAGGATAAAGAGCAGAGGTACTGCTAAAGAGAGCCAGGTGGGCTAGCATTTTCTATTGTGTTTGTTTGCTGGAGATGAACCCCTGCATGGGAACCCTTTATGTTACGGACTTTTATTTGCCTTTTTAATAAAAATGGGCTACCATGCCCTTAAATATAGTTCCTGACTGGCTTGAATCACTGACAAACTCATCTGCCATGAGAGCTAATGGTCCCCGATATTACTATATATATATATATATATATATATATATATATATATATATATATATATACACACACACACACACACACACACGACTGTGTATATAGATTGTGTATGTATATATTGATACACCTCCTGACGTCTATTAGAAACTGTACACACTGTATTATTATATATATATATATATATATATATACAGTATCTCACAAAAGTGAGTACACTTCTCACATTTCTGAAAATATTTTATTATATCTGTTCATGTGACAACACTGAACAAATGACACTTTTCTACAATGTAAAGTAGTGAGTGTACAGCTTGTATAACAGTGCAAATTTTCTGTCCCCTCAAAATAACTCAACATACAGCCATTAATGTCTAAACCGCTGGCAACGATAGTGAGTACACCCCTAAGTGAAAATGTCCAAATTGGGCCCAATTAGCCATTTTCCCTCCCAGGTGTCATGTGACTCGTTGGTGTTACAAGTTCTCAGGTGTGAATGGGGAGCAGGTGTGTTAAATTTGGTGTTATCGCTCTCACTCTCTCATACTGGTCACTGGAAGTTCAACATCGCACCTCATGGCAAAGAACTCTCTGAAGATCTGGGAAAAAAGAATTTTTGTTCTACATAAAGATGGCTTAGGCTATAAGAAGATTGCCCAAACCCTGAAACTGAGCTGCAGCACGGTGGCCACGACCATACAGTGGTTTAACAGGACAGGTTTCACTCAGAATAGGCCTCGCCATGGCTGACCAAAGACGTTGAGTACACGTGCTCAGCGTCATATGCAGAGGTTGTCTTTGGGAAATAGACGTATGAGTGCTGCCAGCATTGCTGCAGAGGTTGAAGGGGTGGGGGGGTCATCCTGTCAGTGCTCAGACCATACGCCACACACTGCATCAAATTGGTCTGCATGGCTGTCATCCCAGAAGGAAGCCTCTTCCTCTTGCCAAATTTAAATGCCAGCTTGTATTGATCTTGAGGACATACCTGAACGGTCCAACATCATTGAGCATAATCTAGTATGGTAAAGTACTTAGCGCCTTGTATTTTTATATCAAGCATTGATCCATATATGGCACAGGCTAGCCGGACATATATATACTTGTTTATTTGGCTAAGATCAGCACATAAACGCCATTGACCTTTTGGTTTAAGAATACCAAGTATAGGATTATCATAAGAACTGTGCACCGATCTTACAACATTCCTTTCCTTGAAATTCTTAATGATTTCCGCTAGCCAATCGTAACAAGCTAGGGGAAGACGGTAATGCTTGACATAAGCAGGAGGTGCGCCTGGATCAGACTGAATCCTGGCAATCACAGGAATCTTTTAGCAAACATATTCTCGAACTCCACGAAAACATATTTTTACCATGGGTGTATGATTTACTGAAATTCCTATTGGTTGCATTCTGTCTTAGAGGCATATTAATGCATTAGGATTCTTTAATTTTTGGCCTTTTTATACCTGGCTGGGTAACAGATAATTATTAGCACCTGGAGGAATAACAACCTCATGTGGCAGTAATATACTTACCGCATATGGCAGTATCTGAGATGATTTGAGGGCTTTGTGTTCATTTATGAAACTACATGGGTTGTCTTTTAATCTGGATCACATGTGGAATTTACCAGATCCATGTGTATAGCAGAGCAATGTAATATATCGTTGCCAATATACACATGATATTTTGGGTCATTGATTACCAGGAATAAATGATTGGCTATTTTACCCCAATAGAGATGGATAATATGCATTTAGCAATTATATTATGACCATTAGAGTCGTTATCCAGATCATGGATCCAATTATCCTGAAGGTTTGGGTACCTAATAACTTTAGGATTGGCCAACTATTCTAGTAGATTTCTACTAAAGTAATTATATTCCTGGCGTAAATCCAATTTTAACCTTTTTAATATTTCCCAGGTCATTAACCTTTAGAGAAAAGAACATCTTACCATTCAATCCCTGCTAGGAATTGAGTATAATTACTGAACCCATTAGAGTCAGTATTTTCGGTGTGGAGGTGAATATTGAGAACATCACCTTCCAAGCAAACCTCTCAACCTTTTTTAGGGGACATACATATGGTTTTATACTCCTGTCCACCATCTATAGTGGAAGTTGGAGTTGTCTGTAAAAAGGAGCCATCTTGAATTTAACTATTCCATGTGATGGATCTCAATTGAATTCAGTCTTTCCTCATCACATGGCAGTTGCGCCGATTGTGATAGGACTGGAAAGGTTCATATTTAACAGGCCTTACTACTTGAGACCATATAACCTTTTTAATAAAATCACAATGGGATTTAATCTTTTAGGGAGATTGATACCAATAATTAATCGATCGTAGGGCAAGTCAGCTATAAATATGGGAACAAAAATTACTTTATTCCCTAAGTTGAAGTTCAACTAGGCCTTTCCTATGACTTCAGGGCAATGCCTAAAATATTTACAAGGACAGCGGTGAAACTTTTTCAGCTGATGGTTTTCAGAAAATAAATCCTATATTTATTGAAAATATTTCTGAGACAAAATAGTTGCTTGGATACTTGTGTCCAATAACTTTATTTTGTATGAGAAATCTTGCATGAAATACCTGTAAGGAACAAAAAATAAATACTCGGAATGACATGTAAAATTTGTCTTCATGCCTGCTGTGTAACTTACCCATGGAAGAGATTTACCCTACTCACTTTTTTTTTTTTTTTACACAGGCACATTCCAAAGACTGCTTGTCAGTTTTTCTTCACAGCAAGGTTTTGGGTGCAAGATAAGATCACAAACAAGTCCCCCCCCCCCCCCCCACTTCTTGCCATTCGGCATAAGAAGGGTTAAATTCATTTCAGGAAAAAAATATATATAAACATTAAGGTTGCTTTGATAATAGGTTAAAAGTCTGCGCTCAGGAAATGGAGGGTTGCGGCCTCCCCCTAATTAGTTCCCACTGGGAGCTATTAACGTGTATAAAGAAAAAATGGGGAAATTGGTGCTACCCTATTATAACACAGTATTTAAATTACAATAGAAATAAAAATAAAAAAAAAACAAAAAAATAATAAAAGTAAAAATGAACATGATAAAGATAATAAATAGTGCAACTCCAGTGCAATTGACAAATGTTAAGATAAGTACCATATACATGCATAAAAATGAATTAAGCATACAGTATACACGCTAATTATAAAGAACCATACATTTGTAACAGTGTATGACCCCTTTAGGGCAAACAACAGTGATAATAAATATTAAAGTGTATAAACAGTGTATATTAAATCCAATATTTACTGTTAAGTAATTATTAATAACCTCTTATAAGCTGTATGTGACAAAGTTTATGTGACGAAACAAAGTCTCTGTGAAAAACAAAGTCTCTGTGAAAAAAAGGTTTCTGTAAAAAACCGGAACCGGGATCCTACCATATGCAATCCAGAAGATAATAAAGATAAAAAATGGTGACTTCTGTACTCATACAGACTGGTGACTCCAAGTGCTCCCCCAATGTTCCCCCACTCACCAGAAGCAGTCACCCCTGCAGGGGTAATGGGCATAGAGTGGGTGTCTTGGGATGGATGTCTCTATAGATGTCCCGCTTGTGCTCCGCTCCTCCGTAGGTTTGCACCAGCAATCCGATTCAACATTCCCGGCAGACGTTCCAGAGCTGGGCTCCTCCGTAACTCACCACCACCAATCTGTCTCCTCTGCAGACATGGCTGGAAGAAGCAGCAGAGGAGACAGATTGGTGGTGGTGAGTTACGGAGGAGCCCAGCTCTGGAACGTCTGCCGGGAATCTTGAATCGGATTGCTGGTGCAAACCTACGGAGGAGCGGAGCACAAGCGAGACATCCATCCCAAGACACCCACTCTATGCCCATTACCCTTGCAGGGGTGACTGCTTCTGGTGAGTGGGGGAACATTGGGGGAGCACTTGGAGTCACCAGTCTGTATGAGCACAGAAGTCACCGTTTTTTATCTTTATTATCTTCTGGACTGCATATGGTGGGATCCTGGTTCCGTTTTTTTACAGAAACCTTTTTTTCACAGAGACTTTGTTTTTCACAGAGACTTTGTTTCTTCACATAAACTTTGTCACATACAGCTTATAAGAGGTTATTAATAATTACTTAACCGTATACACATTTGGTCTGGATTTTTTATACAGATCTTGTCTATACATTACATGAGTCAAAGTGGGGCTCAGTTATATGATTAGACATATTCACGGATTTTCCGGAATTCACTGCTCATCTCATTAGAAACAGTAAATATTGGATTTAATATACACACTGTTTATACACTTTAATATTTATTATCACTGTTGTTTGCCCTAAAGGGGTCATACACTTTTACAAATGTATGGTTCTTTATAATTAGCGTGTATACTGTATGCTTAATTCACTTTTATGCATGTATATGGTACTTATCTTAACATTTGTCAATTGCACTGGAGTTGCAATTTTTACTTTTGTTCATTTTTACTTTTATTATTCTTATTTTTTTTTTTATTTCTATTGTAATTTAAATACTGTGTTATAATAGGGTAGCGCCAATTTCCCCATTTTTTCTTTATACACATTAGGGTTGCTTTGCTCATATTTTTTTTACCGGTCAGTTAGAGTCATTTAAACATCTGAGCTAATTTGCTCATTTTTGCTGACTAGTAAATTACATACGTTTACATGACTTGACCCCTTATTCAGATTATCATTTTTATTTTTTTTTTGAACAGGGTTTTGGGTAGGAGTCTCACCTTCTATAAAAAGATTTTTGGGTTGCACAGTGAGAAAATGTGATAATTTTTCCATCTCTTCTGTCAATATCCCAAACTGAGACTGCATCTGCTCCAACCTGTCATGTAAACTACTTATTTTTTTTACAATGAACCCTTGTGGGTGTTTTTTGGAAATTAGAAGCCTGAGGCTTTTCAGACCCATCTGATTCAGAACTACTTTGAACTTTTGTCTGATCAGGCTGATTATCTCTGTAATAATTTTTCTGATTTTTCCCATAAAAAGTAGACCGCCTTTTTACAAACTGTTTCTTTTAAGTGAGTTTTCAGAAACAACTAGTATCTTTTCATCACCTGGATTGGGTCTAGCTTTCCCCTGATTGGGAGGACTGGAGTTTTTAACAACTCCATCATAACTACTTTTTGGAGCCTCAAATTGTCCCTGGTTCTTTTTAAACTGAGCCTGAGCTATTATCTGAGCAGGCGTTTTAAATGTATCCTGAGGCATACCACTGTTCTGTAGAACAGAAAAAAGAGTGGTGCGCTCTGTTGTAAGCCAATCCAGACCAATTTTGGGATGGCAATACCTGGCCAAAGTAACTTTTATTTTATTTGGCAAACCCTCATAAAATAGTTGGGTGAATTCCCAGCATTCATAATGTGGGTTTTTCTCAGCCAAGCTGTAGGCATTCTTGAGAACTTTTAAAAATACTCTGGGACTTTCATTCGGCCCACATTTCAAAGTATAAATGGCCCTTCTGGCAGCAATTTTTCTTGACATAAGATATCACCTGATATTTTACTCATTCTCCGTTTTTTCTGTGATGCAGACCAATTTTGTTTTCTGCATCAGTAGGACTGGCTACACTAGAAATATTTTCAGTGTCGGTCATTTTTCCTTGTCAAAAGAAGTTTATTGAGTATACAATGTTATAAAGATACATAAAGTAAGTTTACAAGGATCTATAAAGTAAGCTCATTGTTTTACAGTAGGGTTTATATAGGTAAATATCATGAAATTTCAAATATTAAACATTGGGTTCACGCAAACCTAAATTAAAGATATATATCATTTCCTTAGTTACTTTTGTAGGTATTTAAATGATTTATACCTACTATACATATTTTTTACAAGTAGAGTGTATATAGGTCAAATAAATTCTGATAATGAGCTTTAATCGTAAGGTGGAGAAAAGGAAAGAGAAAGAAGAAAAAGGGTTGAAAGGTAGAGGTATGGTCCACAAGGTCGTCCCGCTCGTCAGTTTATTATTCTTTTTAGTTCTCTTTGAAGCCTTAGAATGGGTGTCACTGTAAGTCATTTAATCCGTTACCATGGCAACAGGACAGAGTCATTGAAGTTTGACAGGAACTGTTGTTTTATCCAAGGATGCCAAAGTTTTTCAAATTTTGGAATTTGATTTTGATCGATGGCTACCATCTTAGCATGGGACATTGTATTATTCATTCTGTGAATTGTTTCTGCTAGTACCAATGTAGGAGATTTCCATGCCTTGGCCACTGTTTGTTTTGCAGCCGTTATTAGTTGGATCATAAGTTTGAATTGAGAGAGTGTTAACCATTCCGGTTTTAGATTAAGTAAAGTTAAATATGGATCTGGTTGTATTATTTTTTTAAATATTTTAGATGCAATCACGAAGACTTCCTTCCAGAAGGTTTGGATTACTGGGCACGTCCACCATATGTGTAAATATGTGCCTATTTCTGGGCATCCTCGAAAACAAAGAGCTGAGGTATTAGGTGAATATTTTGCCACTCTAGCGGGTACAAGGTACCAGCGAGTTAGGACTTTATAATTTGTCTCCAGTGCTAAGATGTTGGGTGAAGATGACTTAGATGTGAGCCATATGTTAGACCAGTCCGTGTCTTCTAAAGTTCGTCCCAGGTCCTCCTCCCACCTCTGAACGTAAGAGGGTCTATTAAGATTTGCTACTCCATATAATTGATTATAAAGTGATGAAATTGTACCTTTAGCAAATGGATCTTTTGTACAGATTGATTCAAAAATGGATAATTGGGATAATGGTGTATCCCCCTTTAGGAATGGTGTATAGAAATTTTTGATTTGGAGATATCTAAATATCTCAGAGTTTGGTAGATCATATTTTTCTCTAAGCGATGGGAATGAAAGGAATGATTTAGATGCTATGAAGTCATTTAGTTTCTGAATGCCTGATGTTGTCCAAGCTTTAAAAGAATTTGGGTAGATCCATGCCGGATAAAAGGCCGGATTTCTGATAAAAGAAAGGAGAGGATTGTGTGGAGATTGTAACTGATATTTGGTTTTTAGTTTATCCCAGAGAGATAAGAAGTGTTTAGTTATGGGATTATGAATTTTAAAGCGGTCTTTAGGATCAAGCCATAATAAATTTGATATTAATAGAGGGTCATTTTCTGAAGCCTCTATAAATACCCATAATGGGATTTCCTGTTTTGCATGGTATTTGGACAGACTGGCCAAATGTGCTGCTCTGTAGTAGTTAGTAAAATTAGGGTATCCCAGGCCTCCTTTATTTTTGGGAAGATGTAGTGTGTGTATAGGTATACGTGGTTTAGAAGAGCCCCATATAAACGAAGTTGCTCTTTTTTGTACTATTCTCAAAAAATAGGAAGGAATTGGAATAGGGAGGACTCTGAATAGATAAAGCAATTTGGGTAGAATAGTCATTTTGATTGCATTAATCTTCCCTATCCAGGATAAAGGAAGTTGCGACCATTGTTTTATTAGATTTGTGATCTGTCTTAATACAGGAGGATAATTGGTTGAGAATAAGTCAGAATGAGATGCTGTTAAATGAATTCCAAGATATGGGATTGATTTTTCTGCCCATGTGAATGGGAGTGCAGCCCTAGCCGGGATCAATTCCATGTTTGTGAGTGAAATATTAAGCACTAGGCATTTCTTAGGATTAATCATAAGGCCGGATAGGGCTGCAAATCCATCAAGAGCTGGTATTAAGTTAGGACCAGAGACCTGTGGTGATGATAGAAAAAGTAATATATCGTCTGCAAATATACATAATTTGTGTGTAATACCTCCTACTTCAATGCCAGTTATAGTTTGGTTTGTTCTGATGTATTGGGCCATGGGTTCGAGTATAAGGGCAAATAATAAGGGAGATAATGGGCAACCCTGTCGGGTACCTCTTTCGATATTAAAGGCTTCAGATTTGTATCCAGCATATTTTATATAGGCTTTGGGTTTATTATATAATGCTTTGATCCATGTTAAAAAGTGGGGTCCAAAACCCCATTTTTGTAATGAATATTGCATATATTGCCAGGATACTGTGTCAAATGCCCTCTTAATATCGAGAGATAGAAAACATAAAGGGATTTTCCGTTTTTTAGCAATATGTGCCAATAACACTGCCCTGCGTATATTATCGCCTGCCTGTCTATTTGGCATGAAGCCTACTTGATCTCTATGTATTAATTTTCCTATAATGCTATTGAGGCGTTTTGCTATTATTTTTGCTAATAATTTAATATCGAGGTTTAACAGAGAGATAGGCCGATAATTCACACAGGAAGTATCATCAGAAAGGGGTTTTGGGATCATACAAACAATTGCCATTAGTGTTTCTTGCCGAAAAGAATGTCCATCTAGAAGTTTGTTAAAAGTTTCAGTGAGAATGGGAGAGAGTATTTCTGAAAATGTTTTATAGTATAAAGCCGAGTAGCCGTCTGGGCCTGGTCTTTTGTTAAGTTTTAGGTCTTTTATGGCGTTAGCAACTTCATCTATAGTTATAGGCTCATCCAAACTGCTTTTTTGATTCTGAGATAACTCAGGTAAGGTTATTTTTGAGAAGAAGGATTCAGCCTCTGTAGGATTAAATTCATTGTTTGTCTTGTATAAAGTTGCGAGATGTGAGTGAAATTTATGGACTATTTTAACTGGATTACAAGTGTAAACATTTTTTGATAATTTCAAACGTATTGGTTTGAAAGATTTGTTAGTTGAATTTAATGTCCGAGCCAAATATGTACCTGGTTTGTTTGTATTCATGTAGAAATTGTGTTTGGAGCGTTTGAGGGATTTATCAACTGACTCAGTGAGAAATAGATCGTATTCCAATCTAGATTTTTCCAGATGAGATTTTGTACTCTGGGATGGATTATCTTGAAATGATATGTAGGCTGCATTAAAATTGAGTTCTAGTTTTTTTGCTAGATTTTTGCGTTCCCGTTTAAATAGTGCCATTTGTCTTTGTATTGTACCACGCAAGACAGGCTTATGAGCTTCCCACAGTGTTATTGGGGAGATGTCTGTTGTATTATTAATTGATATGTATTCCTTTAAAGCTTGTTCAATGGCCTTCTGATGTAGTGGGTGTTTGAGCATTATGTCCGGTAAGTACCACGTTGGGTAATGCGCTTTTGGTATGGCTGAGGCTATAGTAGTGTATACTGCATTATGGTCAGACCACGGAATCGGAATTATATCTGATGCAATAATTTCTGGTATCATTCCTATTGTTAGAAAAATATGATCTATTCTGGTGAAGGTTTGATGAGGGTGCGAGAAATAAGTGAATTTCTTTTTCATTGGGTTACTTTCTCTCCATGAATCTACCAGATTGTATTTGGAAAGAAGTTGAGAAAAAGGTAATCTAGAGGTTATTTTGGATGGTGTAAAAGGTGATTTATCTAGAAATGGGAGGAGGACCTGGTTTGAATCCCCACACATTATCACTGTTCCTATTTTGTGTGTATTAATCACTCGTAATATATGTGAGAGGAATGGTGTAGGTTGTTTGTTAGGAGCGTAGTAGGAAATCACCGTGATTGCTGTATCCATTATATAACCCATGAGTATCAGGTATCTACCTTCTGGGTCTTTAATTTCTGATGATAAGGTGAATGGTGTGGATCGGTGAAATGCAATTAGAGTTCCCCTTTGCTTGGTACAGGCAGAAGCCGTGTAAATTTGTTGATAAAAAGGAGAAATATATTTTGGAGTAGAATCTTTGGTGAAGTGTGTTTCTTGGAGGCATACTATGTGAGCCTTCTTGTTATGGAAAGTACGGAAGGCTTTGGTCCTTTTTTGAGGGACATTTATTCCCTGAACATTCAGGGAAAGTATATTCAGTGGTGCCATGGCAATAGATCAAATAGTTTTGACTTACTTTTTGTTATGCAGAGCTGACTGCGCAGATCAACCTGTGTGTACTGAAGAGATGAATAGATAGAAAAGAAACCAGTGAATTCTGGAGTAAAGAGTAAACAAAAAACATATGAGATTAGATGATACATTGTATAAATTATTTTTTGCAAGTAATCACAATTTACCCGTGAAAGAGAATAAATATCTCTCTCAGGGGAATAAGTGCCTTCGTCACACTCCCACATAATATGGTTGGGAGAATGAGGAGGGCTAATGGGGGTACACGGATCTTCCGCTTACAGGAGAGAAGTGCTATGTCAAAAGACATCAAAATGATGTTTCCTTAATTGGAGTGCAGAATATAGTTTTTGTTGAAATTATTTATTCCAGGGTGGTTGTATATGGTCAGTCTTGCCCTAGGCTAAATAATTCAGTTAGAAAGGTACTGTTAATAACTTTGGTATTGATGAAGATAGTTTGAATTATTTTGGGATTTTAACCCTTTTAGAGTAAACAATTACATATTTTATTCATATGTAACTGTTTAGATATGTTAACTCATAAAATTGAGGTTGTATTGCTTCAGATTAGAATAAACAAAAACATAATTCTAGGAACTAGTTAGGTAATAATATATTTGTTTTAAGAAAAGAAAGAAAAAGCTTCCATTACTTCTGGATTATTGAACATATTTGTCCTAAAAAGTAATAAATTTATTGTTATTACCTGATAATATATAACTGAACAAGAATTTCCTTATTTCACTTATATATTCTAAGGCTATATGAATCAGAAGTAATAAGAAATATAACTGGAATGTAACATGATCCCACACAGTGTGTGACTATCAGAATGCAGTTACATTCAGTTATAAATACAGGTTTTTTTATAGAGAACCATCTCTTAGTATAATAAATGAAGAGATATCAGGAATTAGGATGTCAGTCCATTGAATCTTCTTGGTCCATGGATGATGTGGCATAACGGCCTCTTTTGTGAGAATGATGATTCCCATTTTGTTCTGAAATTTTCTGGGTGCTGCCTGAAGGTGAAGATGATGCCATTCTTCTGCGTGTGGGAGAGTTGCTGCTTGTGGGTTCTGTCAGATTTAATTTTAAAAGGGTTTGTTGTAGTTCATCTGCTGATCTGCTTCTGTAAATTGTACCTTGGTAGTTAAATCTGACTGAAAAGGGGAAGCCCCATTGATACATAATGTTGTGGCGTTGCAGTTCCATTAGTTGGGGTTTCATGGATCGTCTTTTAGTAATAGTAAGTTGGGATAGGTCAGCAAAAATTTTATAATTGTGTCCTTGAAAATTAAGTTCCTTTTTTTCTCTTGCAGCAATTAGTATTTGTTCTTTTGTTCTGTAATAATGAAATTTTGTGATTATATCACGTGGGGGTCCATCTTTCTTTTTGGCTGTGAGGGCTCTGTGTACTCTGTCCAGTTCTAAACGTTCAATAGGGATATCTGGCTTTAGTTCTTGTAATAGAGCAGTAATAGTAGATTGCAGGTCTGTCACAGTTTCAGGTATTCCCCTTATGCGTAAGTTTGAACGTCTGGCTCTATTTTCGTAATCTTCGAGCTTAGTTTGAAGTATTAAATTCTCTTTTTTTAATTGTTCCAATTCTGTTATATTTTCTTGGGTTGTAATTTCAATTTCATCCATTTTTATTTCTAGGGCTGCGGTGTGGTTTCCCAGCTCTCTTATTTCTTTGGTTAGGCTTTTTGTTATTTGGTCTGAGGTTTGTTTTAAAGCCTTATGAAGCATCTTTTCAAATTGTAATAATATTACTGGGGATACTGAGGAGGCTTGTGGAGAAGTTTGTGAGAGAATTTGTTCTGTATCTGACTCAAATGGAGAGTCTTGCTGTGACATTTTCTGTCTGTGAGAGCGCCCTGATGCTGTATCTTGTGAGGTGACTGGAGCTGCTTCAGCTGCAGTGAGTGCCTGTGAGCTCTTTGTGAGGTGATTTTTATTTCTGCCACGGTTTCCTCCCAGTACCATATTTCCTGCCCAAACTTTCACAGTTTGTTCCCTGGGGCAAAAAGGTTCAAATGGATACCTTTTGAGCCTGCAGTCTCCGCTTTGTCCTTCTCTTCTCTCCTCAGCGGTGTGGAGCTCTAACAATGCATGTCTGCTCCACTAGGCTCCGCCTCCTGCCCCCTCGGTCATTTTTCAATATTGCAACTAACAATGGCAATATCCCAAACAAAATAATATATATATATTTTTTTAATTTCAATAAAATATATATAATTTGCACAATTATATTCCTTGTTTAAAACTTTGATAGATCTCAGCAGTGCCTTCCATAATATGTCATATGTTTATACTGAAATATTAACAGTATTATATTTATGGAATTATGCAAACATCTATGGTTTAGGAGATTTTTACATCTTGCCACGAATCAAATACATTAATTCAAATTTGTTTATCCATGCTAGTTTGAAGCAAGAATGAATACAACACTGTGCTAAAATATATATATATTAACTAAAAATTCAGTGTAAAATAATATCAACTATAATTGGTGATAATACAAAAAGATATAGCTTCAAAATCAAATATATGGGTGATACAGTCGACAAAAATTTTTACCACAAGCTCTTGTTACAAAATACCATGTCTACATTTCATGACGACTTGGTAAATGGCTTTCCGTGGCTTTACAGACTTATGAAAACAAACTAGACGTTGAATTTAACACATGTGATTTCTTCTCAAAACAAAGACCTTCAAGCTTAAACCTCTTTTACAGTATATGGACAATTTTGTTAACCATACACAAACTTGGTAATTTAACCAAGACTTATTTTAAATAAAGATAAATTTAGGATGAATCTATGGTTCAACACATAATGTTGTAAAGCGCTGCGTAAACTGTCGGCGCTATATAAATCCTGTATAATAATAATAATAATAATAATACTATAACTAATCCAATTCTAAGACTTTGAAGTCAGTTTTGTTGAGATATAACAAGATATGCATCTCTTTGTTTAAAAGTGAAACAAATTTGTACTGCAGCTAGAATTCAATTCACTCCAAAACTGACAATACCAACATTAATTGGGTTAGTTAAGCATATGCTCAATCAAAATCAACTACCCAAAAGGTAAAAATATAAAATAATACTTTACCCAGGATTAAGACTTTTGTTTTGAGATAGGGTGCCCCAAAGGATATCTTTTACTCTCACTCCTACATCTCTCCGCTCATTTTTTCTCCTCTCGTCTCCCTGTTTTAAGATCCCCTTCGACTATGTGTCTCCAATCTATATCCCCCTCAGGAATGGGTGTGGAAATGCCTTTCACGTCATAAGTGACACCAAACACATGTCATTTCCTGCCCAAAAATCTATAGGGGCAATATTGAAACTTTATTCACAGTGGCTAATAGGTGGCGATTTATAGAAAATGTACTTTATTTAATTCCTGAATAATCTTCCTAAACTTCTTGGCTAAAAATCAGAAATATGTTTTTCTAGAATGTTTAGCCCACATAAATTACCTTATACTTTAAATTCCTTGAGGTAATTAATGGGATACTTACAAACCTCATGTATTATTTCAGGAGAATTCTTACTCCCAGAAACTCCATACATTTAAAAATATTCAAAATGTTACAATTTTGCTACATTCACTATATCTAAACAACTATATCCAGGATTAATATTCAAAGGATAATGAATATTTAAAAAAAAAAAAAAAATATATATATATATATATATATATATATATATATATATATATATATATATATATATACACGAACCAAAATATGTGACATTGTTCAATTAAGTAAGCATATACTTGCCCTATTATAATGTAATAATATTTAGTAGGAATTTATAGCTAATATAATTATTGAAGTGAAAATTGCATATACATTTTAGGTACACCTTGTTTTGTAAAATAATTTTTGAATGAGCCCCATTCCCTTCTCTCATTTAAGAAAAAAAATACGTCTGTCAGCTCATTTGAAATATGAGTCTCTAGTCTAAACACTGGCCATGGGCCTCCTTCTTTTCTCTTCAGGCTGACAGAAATAGAATTTACGATCTGAGAGAACTTAAAATAAGACACTTAAAACCTTCTTGTGAGGGTTTCTTAGTTTTAAAGACCATGAACTCAAGTTAACCTCTTTAGAAAAAAATAGGAACAAGATGGCTTCTGAGTTGTTTATAAAATATATATGAAAAATATACGATATGTAGATGCCTTAGGAATTAATTCTTTTTAACCCCAATAGTCCTGACAGTCCTTTCCTCTCACAGTTAGAAATACACCTAGGGAACATATTTAACCCCTTGATCTCCCCCTAGCGTTAACACCTTCCCTGCCAGTGACATTCACCGGCACCTCCCCCCCTTCCCAACACAGATCTCTCAGTACACACTGACTCCACCAACACAGAACCCTAAATACACTCCCCTCCCCAGCACAGACTGAACTGCAGGCAAGGAAAGGGGGGTGGAAGAGCGAGTCCAAATCCCCCCCCCCCACCTTTCACACACATACACTTTTTATTGGTAATGTCAGCTCATTTGTTTCCATTATGTGAAACCCTTCTAAAATGTACCAGATTGCAAAAAACACATATAAAACCATTTATTATTAGTTCAGGTACTTCTATAGCACTGTCAATTTACATATATATTGTACATTCACATCAGGTCCTGCCTTCAAGGAGCTTACAATCTAAAGTCCATAACTCACATTCATACACATACTTTTACTAGGGACAATTTAGACAGGAGCCAAATCATAGTTATATAGTTACATAGTAGGTGAGGTTGAAAAAAGACACAAGTCCATCAAGTCCAACCTATGTGTGTGATTATGTGTCAGTATTACATTACATATCCCTGTATATTGCGGTCATTCAGGTGATTATCTAATAGTTTCTTGAAGCTATCAATGCTCCCTGCTGAGACCACCGCCTGTGGAAGGGAATTCCACATCCTTGACGCTCTTACAGTAAAGAACCCTCTACGTAGTTTAAGGTTAAACCTCTTTTCTTCTAATTGTAATGAGTGGCCACGAGTCTTATTAAACTCTCTTCTGGGAAAAAGTTTTATCCCTATTGTGGGGTCACCAGTACAGTATTTGTAAATTGAAATCATATCCCCTCTCAAGCGTCTCTTCTCCAGAGAGAATAAGTTCAGTGCTCGCAACCTTTCCTCATAACTAAGATCCTCCAGACCCTTTATTAGCTTTGTTGCCCTTCTTTGTACTCGCTCCATTTCCAGTACGTCCCTCCTGAGGACTGGTGCCCAGAACTGGACAGCATACTCCAGGTGCGGGCGGACCAGAGTCTTGTAGAGCGGGAGAATTATCGTTTTATCTCTGCAGTTGATCCCCCTTTTAATGCAAAATCAAAATCAAGTACCAGTATGTCTTTAGAGTGTGAGAGAGAGCCCACCCAGGCACAGAGAGAACATGCAGGTAGTATACCATGGTTGGGATTCGAACCAACAACCCCAGTGCTGCTAGACAGAAGTGCTAACCACTAGCTAGCCACTGTGCTGCCACACTCATGTAGATTGTATCTCTGTGGTGATAACCAGCCCTAAGATCGGAGGGTGACACCACCATTCCAATGTGACACAAGAAAATAAAAAAACATAAAGCAGAGATTAACTGTTTTCACCTCCGCTTCACCATGTGCGTTGAGCCATGTGATTTATTTGTGTACTTATATGAGTAGATGCACAATATTTATTACACAAAATCTGTAGGTTGCTCTATGTAATGTATGGAATGTTTGCTTATCCCTTACATGCCTTAATGTACATGCGGGAGTGGAGATGCAACCAGTAACTCCCTGCTGATGTACCCTGGAGTTGCTGAGTGCCATTCAACAATGTGTTGCTGTGATATGCCATATGGACAGATGATTACTGACAACATCCTGTTATAAGACCACCTATATGTTGGGTTTTAGCGCTTGGTAAGAGGCTGCAAATGGTGTTGGTGTGGAATTCCCATGGCTGCCTATTGTCATTAATGAATGAAAAATCAAAAGAAGACTGCGCTAAAATTAGAACACATATTAAACAACATATATAATTATGTGAATATTACGAAATTCAATCAATCAAGTAATCGAAAATAAATGTGCTTAAGTATAAACCATATAGTGGGAATATATGGAAAATGTGGTGAACCAGATATGACACAAAATTGCAATGTTGGAATTGTATGTGTCAAATGGCAAAAGTATATCCAAAGGTGTGGTAGAAATGTTCAAAGGAAATAAATCCTTGAAGCCAGAGCAGATGGAATAGGTGATCAAACGGTTAAACACTCAACACCCAGTGAGAAATCCTCCACCTTAATAGATATACGCTTACCAGAGGTAAGCTAAATAACAGCTTATCAATGGATATCCACACGGGGGACACAACTCCTTGGATCTCCTCACAAGGAAGGGGTAGGCAGGAACTTTCTCACAGCGAACCTCAGACAGCATGCCAGGGGAACAGTTCATGGATCGGTCTTTGTCCCAAGGGTTTAACAGTCCTTGCAGGATCTTTTTAGCAGCCTCCAGCAACTCTTCAAGACAGGTATATTCACCAACTCCTCCTACCACACCTTTGGATATACTTTTGCCATTTGACACATACAATTCCAACATTGCAATTTTGTGTCATATCTGGTTCACCACATTTTCCATATATTCCCACTATATGGTTTATACTTAAGCACATTTATTTTCGATTACTTGATTGATTGAATTTCGTAATATTCACATAATTATATATGTTGTTTAATATGTGTTCTAATTTTAGCGCAGTCTTCTTTTGATTTTTCTTTGTATATATGTGTGCACGCCTCACTTTAGGACTGCAGCTTGCAATATTCTACTAAATATTAGTAGCACACTTTTTATGGTAGCGCGGTATTTTTTGTGGTTTATTAATGAATGAAAACCTATGGCAAGATTTGCAATGATGGTGGAACCCTCCTACACATAACTACTTATTTTATTTGAACATTTATGCCCTGTACACACGGTCGGATTTTCCGATGGAAAATGTCCGATCGGAGCGTGTTGTCGGAAATTCCGACCGTGTGTGGGCTCCATCGGACATTTTCCATCGGATTTTCCAACACACAAAGTTTGAGAGCAGGCTATAAAATTTTCCGACAACAAAATCCGATCGCGTCAATTCCAACCGTGTGTGGCCTGTTCCGACGCACAAAGTGCCACGCATGCTCAGAAGAAATTCCGAGACGGAACAGCTCGGTCTGGTAAACTTAGCGTTCGCAATGGATACAACACTTTCGTCACGGTGCAATGTTAAAAATGGTTTAATACAGCGCACTCTCTTCTTCTTTATAATGTGAGAAGAATGAAGTAGTTTTGCTGCTCATATTCACACAGACTTCTCACAAACTTATTTCTTTATTATTTATTGCGCTTCCCTCAATATATTTTGATTTGTCACTTCTGACAAAAATATTTTTGTGTTGTTTTATTTTATTTTTTTTTTTTTTAAAGGCAGATTTTGTATTTTTTTTTTTTTTTTTTTAGGTTTGTATTTTTTTCAAGGCTGATCTTTGTTTTATTGTATTTTTAGTTTTACTCCAGAATATTTTTGTGTGTGTTTTTGTGTGTCAAGTTACCACAACACCATTGATATCCTATATTTGATTGTTTGGTGTTGGTGTCCCTTGTTAATTTCACATTGTACTTTAGAAATGTACCTGAATCCTCACCAACAAACTGTCCTTTTTGAAGTAAAAAACACATGTGGCTCTGCTGTTGGAGATGTGGCAGGAGGAGGAGGACTAGTAGGACCTTGAGGAGGAGGAGGAGGGGTAGTCATAGGACCTGGAGGAGGAGGAGGACCATGTGTGAGGTCACAAATGTGGGTATCAGATGTTATTTGGCCCCTCAACCCCTTATTGAGAGCTTCCAAAATTAAGGACTCACACATGAGTCGTTGGCCCTCCTCCATCCGCTGCATTTTACAGGCAATTATGCCAGCAAAGTCCTCCCCAGTGTGGGGGGCTCTCAGGGCCTCTGTAGCCTTCCAAATGAGGACTATGGCAGCCTCCTCCAGGGTACTCCTCTTCTTGCCACTTTCTCTTTGTGGGTGTAGGGGAGGGACCGGCATATCAGGCAGCCCGCTCGGCCTGGCCACCTCCTGGCTGAGACTTCCCTGTGTATGAAAAAGGGACATGGTTTTAGTTTTTGCATAATCAATCACAATAAGAAATTAGTACTCCAAACTAACAGCTAGTTAACATCATTGATTGGACAACCTGAAATATTTAGAAGAATGCTATACCTGGCTCAATCTGGGCTCCTCCACATGTTGCTGCCTGGAAGGCCCAGGTTGGGCGTCAGAAGCCTCAGCTGGGGGGGAAGGAAGCGTGGAAGGAAGACTGGAGAGTGATGACCTGGGTTCAGTCTGACCTGCCAGAAAATGCAGCCTGTCATAGTACCACATCCTGGGGACATAAATGTCATCTGCTGCTCCGGATCTCTGCGAATCCTGGACCTTCTTGCACTCCCTTAGATAAGTGCTCCTCAGGCCACCAATTAGGATCTTCAAATAGGTGATGTCTGCCGTGGGGATCACCTGCTTCACAATTTCCAGCAATTGATCCAGCACTGCCTTCCTCTTTGTTTGGTTCTTATAATGTGGGTGGTTTATCTCCCACAGACAAGGCAGCTCCCTGACCATGTCAATGAAGATTGCCATAAAGTCGGTATCTTTAAAGATATTCATTTGCACTGCAAGACACAACACAAGACAAACACTAATGTCAGGCAAAACTCTCCTAATCTTGTTACAATATAGGCCTCAATCTAGAAGCAGTATAGGCCCAAGTTTGGCTCTTACCTTCGTTATCACGATCGGCGCCTCCGATACTTCTTCCTCCGCTCACAGATAGTACGTACTACGCACGCGTGTTACGCTTTATACACACTGCGCATGCGTGTAACTCCGCCCGCCCCTGACGTTCTTTCTGGTCTATTCCCCGCCCCTTTTCGTTCGGCGCAGTGGGGGAAGAGCACATGGCGGAGACACAGCAGGTGCATGCTAATTATAGCAACGAGGAGGAGGAGGAAAGCCCGGAAACGTCCCGATCCAGAAGGAGATGATTTAAGGCCTCAAATATGTCCTTTGGGGAGATGTTGGAGATGATCGACATCCTGAAGAAGGCCGACTATGATGGGAAGTATGGACCTTACCCCAACCCCAATGTCAGAAAGGCAAAGATCATGGCGAAAGTGGTCAAAAGTCTGCACCGGAATTTCGGGGTACGTCGATCGAAAGATCAGCTCAGGAAGCGGTGGTCGTACCTCAAATCACGAGAACACGAGCAGTACAGAAAGATCCGGAGAGTGCTGCAAAAAAGTAAGTAGTTGTGCTGTGTTGCTATTCTTTTTGTCTTTATTACATTCGTGTTGCTCCATGTGCTTTTCTTAAAAGTGTTGTACATTTGAAAATGGCAACTTTCATGTTCATGGGCACATTATTCGTTTGTATCAAACATTTTTCTTTCGGCCTATAAAACACCATTGTTTTGGCCATATGCATTTGCCCACATTTTTTAGGGCCTACTTGTATGAAACTAATTTGGTTGTGTAGATGGGTTTGTTACTAGAATCAAATGCAAACTAGATTCTGTGTAAGGAGAGGACACTGAGCAGCTGTTTTCACATCTGGACACTGGAGCACTAGTGTGGGACACAAGAACACAATTTTTATTAGGGGGGCCACACAGGTGCTCCAGTGTATACTATAGGGGGGTCTCCATCTATGAAGCTTGTACTAAACAGGTAAAGTATTGAAGCTTGACAAAGGACACTGAAAATGCTACATCTTGGAACTCTGCCAAAATAGACAATTGTACCCCACTTCCAAGCAATGTTTCCTATTTATAGTTCTGCCATCAAATATCTGTGTGCTAAGTACACCATTTTTGTTTTACATAGGGGGAGAAAAGACTCGGAGGACACCCCTCATCCGAGGAGACCAGAGCCCCCCCTCTGGAAGAAGGGGAAATACCCCCAACACAAGAAGAGCAAGAGGAAGAAGACGTGGTGGAACTAGTCACCACAACAGGTGAGTGTCTGCGACCACAGGCTCAGGTAAGAGATGGATACCGGCATATTTATAATACCTGCTTTTTTTTGGTTACTCTCTTTTTAGGTGATCGTGATGTTGTGGATCCAGATCCTTTCACCTCTGAAAGTGCCCAGATCCTGATCGGGGAGATCATGGGGTGTAATGTAGCATTGGAAAACCTCAAGAAAAACATCAATGATGTTATTCAAAAAAATAAGAACATCATTGATGTTTTGGGGAGTGTTTAAAACCCCTCCAAATCCCTTTTTTTTGTGTGCTACAGTGTTCAAAATGTTTTAGCGATTTTTAGAAAAGCCAAATTTGGAGGATGCATACAGTGTGTCAACATGTGCTATCTGCCATCACGGGAGATCAATGGACGCGTTTTGGGGGTGCAACCCCTTCCTCAATAATAAAGTAGCTGTGAGGAAGGAATTGCTCCTCCAAAGCACGTCCCTTGATCCCCTGTAATGGCAGCTAGCACATGTTGACATTCGGCAATTGGTGTGCATCTTCCAAATTTGGCTTTTCCTGGGGTGACTTCACCCCATCTGAACGCAATATCAAACACAGTTCCTAAATACTCATGTCTGATATTGCCTTCAAGTTCTACCAAATGTGAACTTTGTAAGTTCAAGATTTGTGTCTTTCTTGTTGTTTTGAAACATGCCTGTTTTATCTTAAATGGACATTTCTATTTTTGATAATACCACCCCAAAAATTGTTATACAACAAACATGTTGGTTTGTTTTAAAAACCTTTTCTAAATGCACATGTGATTGTGCAGGTATTAAAAAGATTGTTAATCAAGAATGTGTGGATTATTGTCTCAATACTACAACACTTTTGTGTTGATGTAATTGCTGCTTTCTGTGACAATGGGGGTTATTTCCTAAGGGCAAATCCACTTTGCACTACAAGTGCAGTTTCAACTGCACTTGTAGTGCAAAGTGTCACTGCCTTTAGTAAATAACACCCAACAGTGCTTTGTATAAGGTTACACAATCACGCCATTTTCTGGACTCACCACATTTCTGTCAGGGTCAGCTAAAACAAACACAAGCAGTAAATGTCACCAAAGATTTGCGTAATTTTTTTTTATTTGATCAAGGTTTCACAAATTGTCTGGCATATTGATGGCCCCCCTACCCACAAAGAACTCAAGGTATCTTAACCGGACATTACGGGGCGCACTCAGGGAGGGCAAGCCAGGACGGCCACTTTCAAGCGCCGTCAGGGTTGTTTCATTTATAATTCCGGCCTCAGGCCCAACTGAGCCAGCATAGTTGGCCGAATGTTGCCGTAAAAAGTTATGTAGAACACAGCACGCCAGGATTATATGATTCAGTTTATACTCCACCATATGGATGGGTGTAAGAAATAGGTGGAACCGGCTGGCCATGATTCCAAACATGTTCTCCACCACTCTTCTGGCTCTGGCCAGCCGGTAATTAAAAACCCTCTGTTCCGGGGTGAGGGTCCTCATCGGGAATGGCCGCATAAGGTGGTCCCCCAGCGCAAAGGCTTCATCCACAACGAAGATGAATGGGAGTCCTTCCACATTCTCTTCTGAAGGTGGCAAGTCCAAGCTGCCATTCTGGAGACGCCTGTAAAACTCCATCTGGGCGATGACTCCACCATCGGACATCCGGCCATTCTTCCCCACGTCCACATACAGGAACTCATAATTAGCCGACACCACCACCAACATCACAATACTATTGAACCCCTTATAATTATAATAGTATGACCCCGAGTTGGGTGGTGGGACGATGTGGACGTGTTTCCCATCAATTGCCCCTCCGCAGTTAGGAAAGTCCCACCGCTGGGCAAAGTGGGAGGCCACAGTCTGCCATTCCTGTGGCGTGGAAGGAAACTGTTGAGGAAAAAAAATACAAATTAGTCTTTTTGCACATTAAAACATGGAAAGCAGATTAGACACAAACATTCTTGGCCAACATCTAGATAACATTTATTAAGGGGAATTTTACAACACCAAAGTATAAGGTACACCTATCATATCCCCCCTCTCATGGGCCATTTCTAACATTATAGGGGGGGGACTCTTGGACAGATAACCATCTCCACTTCATTGAGAGATGAATGCCTAAATACAGGGTATTACTTGGAACAGCCCCTCCTTAGTTACACTATTGGCAGCCCACTGGACAGGTAAGAAGTGTCATAATACAAAGATATAAATACACATTGTACACATTTTAGCACATTTGGATATTCTGCTATTACCTATCAAGAGAATAATAGGATACAAAAACTTTAAACAGTACCATTTGAAAGTATACCGGCAGGCCCTTGCACTACATGCTTTGGGGAAATCATCCATAAATCTGACCACAAAAGAGATGGGTATAGTGTGTATGGGTTTGGCAAAGTCACCAGATAGATGATTGAGGATAGATAGAGAATTGGGATCAGCTGACTTAGCAGTTGGGGGGAGGGAGGGTTAAAAATTATTTGGGGACACCACAAAAAAAAAGCCTCTGGCACTCTGCCTGAATTTAAAACACAAATCAGATTTCAAAACATTTTAGGCAGTGTTTGGGGTAAAGCACTACTATGGAGCTGATAAAATACATTGCTAAGTGACTACATGAGGTGAATATAGGGGCAGGAGACCATGCTGGGGAGGTAAGTGAAGGCAAATATGTATGAAGGACAAAAAAATAATTAGATAAAAATCCAGCATGCATGAGGACAAAGGGGACATTCACAGCATATTCCAATCATGGTCATTAGGGAATGAGGAAAGAAATACTATATATTATCAAACATTATATACAATAAAATGTGATATTAAAGGATAAAAATCTTACCTTCATATACTCCTTCTGCAGGACCTGGATGATGGCAGAACAGGTCTCTGGGATAATGATCCCCAGAGCCTGGGGGGAGATGCCTGTCGAGAACTTCAAGTCCTGCAGGCTTCTCCCTGTCGCCAAGTACCGCAGGGTAGCGACGAGCCTCTGCTCCGGTGTGATGGCTTGCCTCATGCAGGTATCCTGCCTGCTGATATAGGGGGTCAGCAAAGCCAACAAACTGTGAAATACGGGGTCCGTCATCCGGAGAAAGTTCCTAAAATCATCAGGATTATTCTTACGGATCTCACGGAGCAAAGGCATATGAGAGAACTGGTCATGCTGAAGCAACCAATTCTTGCTCCATGAACTCCTCCCCACCCTGTTCATGGACTGGACTTGTGTCAAGGTCAGGACCCCAACACCAAGCCCCCGCACAGCACGAGCTCTACGAGGAGTACGTATACGCAACATGGCTAGAAAATGGTCGGCTGCTCAGAACGAAGTAACAACGCACTGAAGAATAGCAAGGCCTGTGAAGAGCGACCTGAAAAACAGCAACGAACGAACAAGAACACAATGACAAAGTCACGCGTAGCTTGCTTGCACGCACTGAAGAGCAGATACAAACCCACAAGCACAAACTGAACTGCAGAAAATGATCTGAAATCCACGAGTCTAAAAAAGCGCGAATCGTCTCTCACCAAACTTTTACTAACACGAGATTAGCAAAAGGAGCCCAAAGGGTGCCGCGCTTGGTTCTGAACTGGCCTTTTCTAGTCTCGTCGTACGTGGTTGACGTCACCGCGTTCTTGGCGATCGGAAATTCTGACAACTTTGTGCGACCGTGTGTACGCAAAACAAGTTTGAGCCAACATCCGTCGGAAAAAATCCTAGGATTTTGTTGTCGGAATGTCCGATCAATGTCCGACCGTGTCTACGGGGCATTACATATAGGTAGGGAATTACACCAGGATTTAGGTTTAATGGTTTATGAATTAATATTTTTTCTATTGCTGTGTCACTGCGGATTAGTGGTGTCACCCTCTAATTTTTTTTTTTTTTTTTTCATTTTAACCACTTGCCCACTGGGCACTTAAAGGGGTTGTAAAGGTGTTTTTTTTTTTTTTTAAAAATAACAAACATGTCATACTTACCTTCACTGTGCAGCTCGTTCTGCACAGAGTGGCCCCGAACCTGGTCTTCTGGGGTCCCTCGGCGGCTGTCTCAGCTCCTCCCCGCAAGCATTTACCACCTTCATGCGAGCTCTCTCGCACGGTGGTGAGTGCTTGCGGGCGCGCTCCCGTGATACAGCCGGCGGCTATAGCCGCTCGCTGTATCACTCGGCCCCGCCCCCCGGCGCGCCGCGTCATCGGATGTGATTGACAGCAGCGCGAGCCAATGGCTGCGCTGCTTTCAATCCATCCACTGCAGCCAATCAGCGGCCAGGGTGAGCGGAGGAACAGATGTCGGGAACGCGAAGCTGACTTTCGAGGCGTCAGGTAAGTAAAACGGGGGGGCTGGGGGCGGCGGTTCTGTCAGAAGTTTTTTCACCTTAATGCATAGAATGCATTAAGGTGAAAAAACTTTTACCTTTACAACCCCTTTAAACCCCCTTCCTAACCAGACCAATTTTCAGCTTTCAGCGCTCTCACATTTTGAATGACAATTACTCAGTCATGCAACACTGTACCCATATGAATTTCCTGTCGCATCATGGCAGCATACACTTTGGGTTGTGACTCCGCCCCCACAACATGATAGGACCACATAGCCATAAATTGACGAGAAGGAACCCGCCCCAGTATTCTCTTATTTTTCCTCACCTGTCAGGACCGCACGGATCAGCACCCCCTTACCGCTTCGCCCCAGCCAGGTTCTAGCCTCTCCTGGGTGGAAGTCCTTTCCTGTACAGCCTCTAAACGAGCTAGTTGGAAGGAGCCCCACTCTGGTGATCTCAGGGGCATTCTTTTTTACCGCCCGTAATATAAGCCTTAAACAGGCTTAGTTTAAATGTGCTATTCAAAAAATCTCCCTACAGAGGCAAGTGGCTGTCCTCTGTCTAGTTTCTCTACCTTTCCTGCTATTTCTTGCATGTTTCATCTTTCTGCATCTACAGGTTCCACCACTCCTTCACTATGGAGGCTGCTGCCCCAGCAGATCACCGCCAGCCTAATAGGTAAGAGGGGGGGAGACATGGTAAGTAGTGAAGACTGAAAAAGAGAGCAGGATACTACGAACGCTGCCTAAATTGGTCAGCCCTATCAGGTCCTCAAGAACGTCTAGTTCAAGACACAGAGAGACCTCGCACAGAAGAAGCCGCTCTGGTCACAGATGGACCCGCTCGGGCCACAGGGAGAGTCACAGAAGGACCCGATCCAGATCTTATTCAAGCCGCTCCCACCATAGAAGATCCCCTGCGCGCAGACATCGGTCTCCAGCGCATCACTCCCATCCCTCCGGAAACGCCTGCTGGGTATGCGGCGCTGTTGCCCTCCCAGACAAACTGGCCTGTTGCAGGTGCCTCGAGGAAGCCACCAAAGAAAAAGATCCGGATACCAGAGAATTCCTTGGAGTTTTAGCCCCACAGGCTTTGATTCCAGAGACGGAGTTTTCATCCTGGTCAAGAAAAAAATCAGGGGATCTGCGCACGGTTCTGGACCTAAAAAATCTCAACCGATCCATCCGGGTAGAGTCATTCAAAATGGAAAGCCTGCAGTCGATCCTCCAAGCCATAAATCTGGGAGACTGGATGCTTTCCATAGACCTCCAGGACGCCTACCTGCATATCCCGATTCACACCGCTTTCCAAAGATTCCTTCGCTTCTCAGTAAATCATGGCCACTTTCAATTTCAAAGTCTCCCGTTCGGGGTCTCGACTGCCCCCAGAACGTTTACGAAGGTCTTCTTGCCAGTGATTGCCTCCTTGAGAGAAGAAGGTCTAAGGGTCCACCACTACCTGGACGACATCCTCCTTCTCTCAAACAGCCAGGGGTCCCTTGTACAGCACCGGGAAATCCTAGTCTCCACGCTAAGAGCAACATCCAGCCCACCCAAAGGATGGTCTTTCTAGGGGCCGAACTGGATACCCGAGCAAATACAGTACTGCCACCGGAGAAGATACCTCCATTGATCCAGAGAGTGAGAAAATCAATCTTGGCAGCACCCTTACCAGCCAGAGCATGCCTCAGTCTCCTAGGCTCTCTGTCAGCGACCATCCCAATGGTCCAGTGGGCGCAATGGAACTTGAGACCCCTTCAAACCTCCTTTTTGCATCAGTGGGACGGTTCGTCCATGTCCCAACCGATATACATCTCGGAAGAGGTCAAGCTATCACTACAGTGGTGGACGCGGCCTTGCAACCTGAGGAGATGCAAACAAATAGTCACCCCCCATCAAGAAATAGTGACTTCAGACGCCAGCTTGGAGGGTTGGGGGGCGCACTATCAACATTACGCGGCTCAAGGCCGCTGGCCTTTCAGGACCCAGGACTCTGTCTCAAATGTGCTGGAAATGAAGGCAGATTTTCAGGCCCTCTTGGCCTTCAGCCCTCATTTGAGGGGGAAACAAGTTCTCCTAAAAATGGACAACAGAGTGGCAGTAGCCTACATCAACAGGCAGGGCACCAGGAGCATCTCCATGATGCAGGAGGTCCGCCTGGTGATGGAATGGGCACAACTGAACCTCCTGGATCTGAGGGCGGCTTAGATTCCTAGACCAAGGCTGTTCCCAGAGGGTAGTAGATACATTACTCCAGGCTAGAAAGCCTACCACCAACAACACCTACATGAGGATCTGGGAAAAGTTTGTTACCTTTGCACATCAGCAAGGTTGGGATTCGTCTTCTCCATCAGTGTCACAAATTCTGGAGTTCCTGCAATCAGGCCTGGAGAAAGGTCTTGGGTCCAGCACCTTAAAGGTTCAAGTGTCAGCCATTTCCACCTTGACAGGAGTCAAGTGGGCTCATAAACCCCTTATACAGTTTCAGAAGGCCTGCCAAAAATGAAGGCCCCCCAGGAAGTCTTCATTCCCGGCTGGGATCTCTCAATTGTCTTGGAAGCCTTATCTAAAGAGCCTTTCTTCCCGCTTGAAAGCATCTCCCTCTGGGACCCGACGCTAAAAGTCTCCTTTTTAATTGCCATAACATCAGCAAAGAGAGTCTGAGATGCAAGCCCTGCTAACCAAAGAGCCATACCTGATCATCTACCCGGACAGACTAGTCTTGAAACCTTCGGATCGCTTTATCCCGAAGGTTTCCTCTTCCTTCCACTTTAATCAGGAGATCGATCTCCCGTATCAGGGCGACCCTCATTCACTGGATGTCAAGGGCAACATCTTGCAATACCTATCGGCAACCAAGCCTTTTAGGAAATCGGAAAACCTCCTAATCATCTCACACGGCTTTAAAAAAGGCCAGGTGGCGTCAGCTCGTACCATCGCCTCATGGCTGGTAAAGACTATCTAAAAGGCCTACTCGCTGAGCACTTTACAGATTCCCGAGGGCTTGAGGGCGCACTCTTCCAGGGCAGTGGCAACTTCGTGGGCAGCCTACTGTAGAGTCTCGGCGGAAACCATTTGTAGAGCAGCCACCTAGTCTTCCAGAAACACCTTTATATCCCATTATAAGGTGGACGCTGCGCGCCTATCAACAGTGGATTTCAGGAAAACCGTTATCCAAGCCAACTCTTCCATTCCTTGTTAATAAAACTTATTTTGCATTCCCACCCAGTTTGCGAGTTATTCCCCAAAGTGTATGCTGCCATGATGCGACAGGAAAACGGAAAATTGTATACTCACCTTTCCGTAATTTTTCTTTCCTATCGCATCTTCATGGCAGCATACAACTACACACCCTTCTGAGGTGATTTATACATACAGAGAATACTGGGGCGGGTGCCTTCTCGTCAATTTATAGCTATGTGGTCCTTTCAGGTTGTGGGGGCGGAGTCACAACCCAAAGTGTATGCTGACATGAAGATGCGACAGGAAAGGAAAATTACGGAAAGGTGAGTATACAATTTTCCGTTTTTTTTTTTTTTTGTCCTTTTTTTCACACAACTAGAGCTTTATTTTGGTGGGTTTTTTATTTTTTGCGCTATAAATGAAAAAAGACCAAACATTTTGTTTAAAAAAAATGCATGTTTTTTGTTATAAAATTTTGCAAATTAGTATTTTTTCTTTATGGATTTTGGCCCAAATTTATACTGCTACATATCTTTGGTAAAAAAGAACCCAAATAAGTGCATATTATTTGGTCTTTGTGAAAGTTATAGAGTCTACAAGCTATGGTGCCAATTACTGAAAATTGATCACACCTGATGTACTGACGGTCTGTCTAATTTCTTGAGACCCTAACAAGCCAGGGCAGTACAAATACCCCCAAACGACACCTTTTTAGAAAGTAGACAGTCCAAGGTATTTAGTAAGAGGCATGGTGAGTTATTTGAAGTTGTAATTTTTTCCCACAATTCTTTGCAAAATGAAGATTATTTTTTACCACAAAATTGTCATATTAACAGGTTATTTCTCACACACAGCATATGCATACTTGCAATTACACCCCAAAATACATTCTGCTACTTTACTTGAGTATGGCGATACCACATGTGAGACTTTTTCACAGCCTGGGCACATACAAGTGTTCTAGTGACGTAAATTACACACATAATTTTTTTGACTACTTTACACTTTTGAAGACCCTGGAGTACCAGGACAATGGAAACGCCCATAAAATTACCCCATCACCCCAACATATATTCTATGAGGCATAGTTAGTCTTTTGAATATGTCATTTTTTTCCACAAGTGTTTGGAGAATGTGGAAAGAAATTGAAAAATGCATTTTTTTTACACAAAGTTGTCCATTTATAAGATATTTCTAACACATAGCATGTACATAGCTAAAAATAACACCAAAAAATATATTCTGTTACTCCTCCTGAGTATGGCAAAACCACATGTGGGAGACTTTTACACAGCCTGGTCACATACAGAGGCCCAACATGCATGGAGCACCATCAGGTGTTCTAGGGACATACATTTCAAACCTAATTTGACTTTCTTTTATACTTTTGTGAGGCACTAATGGGCACTGTAGTGGCATGGATGTGGCACGAATGAGAACTGATGTGGCACGAATGAGAACTGATGTGGCATGGATGAGCACTGATGTGGCATGGATGAGCACTGATGTGACATGGATGTGGCACGGGTGAGCACCGATGTGGCACGGGTGAGCACCGATGAGGCACGAGTGAGCACCGATGTGGCACGGATGAGTACTGATGTGGCACGGATGAGTACTGATGTGGCACGAATGAGCACCAATGTGGCACAGATGATCACTGATGTGGCATGGATAAGCCATGAATGAGGATGGAATGGTACCAGCTGATTGGAGAAAAGCCAATGTAGCACCAATATTTAAAAAGGGCCCAAAAAACATTCCTGGGAATTACAGACCAGTTAGCCTAACATCAATAGTATGTAAACTCTTGGAGGGGATGATAAGGGACTATATACAAGATTTTAGTAATAAGAATGATATCATTAGCAGTAATCAGCATGGATTCATGAAGAATCGTTCTTGCCAAACAAATCTATTAACCTTCTATGAGGAGGTGAGTTGCCATCTCGATAAAGGAAGGCCCGTAGACGTGGTGTATCTGGATTTTGCAAAAGCATTTGACACAGTTCCCCATAAACGTTTACTGTACAAAATAAGGTGCGGTGGCATGGGCCATAGGGTGAGTACATGGATTGAAAACTGGCTACAAGGGCGTGTTCAGAGGGTGGTGATAAATGGGGAGTACTCAGAATGGTCAGGGGTGGGTAGTAGGGTTCCCCAGGGTTCTGTGCTGGGACCAATCCTATTTAATTTGTTCATAAACGACCTGGAGGATGGGATAAACAGTTCAATCTCTGTATTTGCAGATGATACTAAGCTAAGCAGGGCAATAACTTCTCCGCAGGATGTGGAAATCTTGCAAAAAGACCTGAACAAATTAATGGGGTGGGCGACTACATGGCAAATGAGGTTCAATGTAGAAAAATGTAAAATAATGCATTTGGGTGGCAAAAATATGAATGCAATGTATACACTGGGGGGAGAACCTCTGGGGGAATCTAGGATGGAAAAGGACCTGGGGGTCCTAGTAGATGATAGGCTCAGCAATGGCATGCAATGCCAAGCTGCTGCTAATAAAGCAAACAGAATATTGGCATGCATTAAAAGGGGGATCAACTACAGAGATAAAACGATAATTCTCCCTCTCTACAAGACTCTGGTCCGGCCGCACCTGGAGTATGCTGTCCAGTTCTGGGCACCAGTCCTTAGGAGGGATGTACTGGAAATGGAGCGAGTACAAAGAAGGGCAACAAAGCTAATAAAGGGTCTGGAGGATCTTAGTTATGAGGAAAGGTTGCGAGCACTGAACTTATTCTCTCTGGAGAAGAGACGCTTGAGAGGGGATATGATTTCAATTTACAAATACTGTACTGGTGACCCCACAATAGGGATAAAACTTTTTCGCAGAAGAGAGTTTAATAAGACTCATGGCCACTCATTACAATTAGAAGAAAAGAGGTTTAACCTTAAACTACGTAGAGGGTTCTTTACTGTAAGAGCGGCAAGGATGTGGAATTCCCTTCCACAGGCGGTGGTCTCAGCGGGGAGCATTGATAGCTTCAAGAAACTATTAGATAATCACCTGAATGACCGCAACATACAGGGATATGTAATGTAATACTGACACATAATCACACACATAGGTTGGACTTGATGGACTTGTGTCTTTTTTCAACCTCACCTACTATGTAACTATGTAAGGATGGATGAGCTAGGGATGGAGCATGGATGAGCAAAATGAGGATGGATGAGCCAGGAATGGAGCATGAATGAGGATGGATGAGCTAGGGATGGGGCATGGATGAGCATGAATGTGGATGGATGAGCCAGGGATGGAGCATGAATGTGGATGGGTGAGCCAGGGATGGAGCATGGATGAGCATGAATGTCGATGGATAAGCCAGGGATGGGCACAGATCAGCGCTGTGGGCACTTCAAATCCAGCCCACAGCGCTGCTGCACTGGCTCCCTCCTCGACTCACGCTGTACCGATCGGTGTGATGAGAGGGGAGGAACCAGATATGCTCTGTTTGTTTACAAGTGATCACTCCGTCATTGGACAGAGTGATCATGTGGTAAAAGGCCGCTGTCATTGGCATTTACCCCGATCCGTGACACGCTTGATCTGGGAGACCCGTCGGTCACAGACATTCACGGCGGCGCGCGGGAACGCAATTCTGGTGCGGACATCATATGACGGTCTCCCAGAGTTAACCGACCGCGCTGTAGCCGTCATTAGGCTATGGGCCGGTCGGCAACTGGTTAATGTGTTTTTATAATATTGGGACACACATCACCATTTTTTGGAACAATAGTATGATCCTTTGTATTGGAATACATATAACCAACAGACATTGAATTTAGCAACACAGTGCAGCATAATGAGTCTTTTGAACATGTCATTTTTTTTTCCACAAGTTTTTGGAAAATGTGGAAAGAAATTGAAAATGCATTTTTTTTACACAAAGTTTTCCATTTATAAGATATTTAATTCTTTTATATAACACATAGCATGTACATAGCAAAAATGACACCCCAAAATATATTGTTACTCCTCCTGAGTATGGCAAAATCACATGTGGGAGACTTTTACACAGCCTGGTCACATACAGAGGCCCAACATGCAAAGAGCACCATCAGGTGTTCTAGGTATATACATTTCAAATCTAATTTTACTTTCTATTACACTTTTGTGAGGTACTGATGGGCACTGTAGTGGCATGGATGTGGCATGGCTGAGAACCGATGTGGCATGGCTGAGAACCGATGTGGCATGGCTGAGAACCGATGTGGCACGGAAGAGCACCGATGTGGCACGGATGAGCACCGATGTGGCACGGATGGGCACCGATGTGGCACGGATGGGCACCGATGTGGCACGGATGAGCACCGATGTGGCACGGATGGGCACCGATGTGGCACGGATGAGCATGAATGAGGATGGAGGATGGATGAGCCAGGGATGGAGCATGAATGAGGATGGATGAGCCAGGGATGGAGCATGAATGAGGATGGATGAGCCAGGGATGGAGCATGGATGAGCATGAATTGGGATGGATGAGCCAGGGATGGAGCATGGATGAGCATGAATTGGGATGGATGAGCCAGGGATGGAGCATGAATGGGGATGGATGAGCCAGGGATGGAGCATGGAAAAGCATGAATGTGGATTGATGAGCCAGGGATGGAGCATGGATGAGCCAGGGATGGAGCATGAATGTGGATGGATGAGCCAGGGATTGAGCATGACTGTGGATGGATGAGCCAGGAATGGAGCATGAATGTGGATGGATGAGGCAGGGATGGAGCATGGATGTGGATGGATTGGCCACTGATTGAGCATGGTGGAATACATATAACCAAGAGACATTGAATTTAGTAACACAGTGCAACATTTGTATTCCTTTTCATTTCGCTTCAGCACTGGTTTTATGCGAGGTTCGTAAAGATGGCTACAGTGCCTTGCAAAAGTATTCACCCCCCTTTTGTTGCCTCACAACCTGGAATTAACATGGATTGTTTGAGGATTTGCATCATTTAATTTACAGAACATGCCCACAACTTTGAAGATGTTTTTTTTTTATTGTGAAGCAAACAACAAATAGGACAAAATAACAGAAAAAGTCAATGTGCATAACTATTCACCTCCCTAAAGTCAATACTTTGTAGAGCCACCTTTTGCGGCTATCACAGCTCCAAGTTGCTTTGGTTAAGTCTCTATGAGCTTGCCACATCTTACTACTGGGATTTTTGCCCATTCCTCCTTGCAAAACTGCTCCAGCTCCTTCAAGTTGGATGGTTTGCGCTTGTGAACAGCAATCTTTAAGTCCGACCACAGATTTTCTATTGGATTGAGGTCTGGGCTTTGACTACGCCATTCCAACACATTTACATGTTTCCCCTTAAACCACTCAAGTGTTGCTTTAGCAGTGTGTTCGGGGTCATTGTCCTGCTGGAAAGTGAACCTCCGTCCTAGCCTAAATTCGCACACAGAGTGGTACAGGTTTTGCTCAAGAATATCCCTGTATTTAGCACCATCCATCTTTCCCTCAACTCTGACCAGTTTGCCTTTCCCGACTGCTGAAAAACATCCCCACAGCATGATGCTGCCACCACCATGTTTCACTGTGGGGGTGGTGTTCTTTGGGTGATGTGATGTGTTGGGTTTGCGCCAGACATAGAGTTTTCTTTGATGGCCAAAAAGTTCAATTTTAGTCTCATCAGACCAGAGCACCTTCCTCCATACATTTTGGGAGTCTCCCACATGCCTTTTCCCAAACTCAAAACGTGCCATTTTGTTTTTTGCTGAAAGTATTGGCTTTCTTCTGGCCACTCTGCCATAAAGCCCAACTCTATGGAGCGTACGGCTTATTGTCGTCCTATGTACAGATACTCCAGTCTCTGTGCAGTGAAACTCTGCAGCTTCTCCAGGGTTACCTTAGGTCTCTGTGCTGCATCTCTGATTAATGCCCTCCTTGACCGGTGCGTGAGTTTTGGTGTGTGGCCGTCTCTTGGCAGGTTTGCTGTTGTGCCATGTTCTTTCCATTTGGTTGTGATAGATTTGATGGTGCTCCTAGGGATCATCAAAGATTTGGATATTTTTTTTAATTACCTAACCCTGACTTGTACTTCTCAACAACATTGTCCCTTACCTGTTTGGAGAGTTCCTTGGTCTTCATGGCAGTGTTTGGTTAGTGGTGCCTCTTGCTTAGGTGTTGCAGCCTCTAGGGCCTTTCAAAAAGGTGTGTATATGTAATGACAGATCATGTGACACTTAGTTTGCACACAGGTGGACATCATTTCACTAATTATGTGACTTCTGAAGGTAATTGGTTGCACCAGAGCTTTTTATGGGCTTCATAACAAAGGGGGTGAATACATACGCACATGCCAATTATCAGTTTTTTTATTTCTAAAAAATAGTTTTATGCATATATTTTTCTAATTTTACATCACCAACTTAGACTATTGTGTTCTGATCCATCACATATAATTCAAATTAAAAAAACCTTGAACTAAAGGCTGTAATGTAACAAGATAGGTAAAAAGCCAAGGGGGTGAATACTTTGTGAGTTTTGATTTAGATATCTGTTACATGCAGTTTTTTCTACCAATTAAGATAATATATCTAAAAGTCAAAAGGCGTGCTCAATGCACATGGCAGTACATACGTAAATATATATACTGCAGAAAATGTATGCTCCAAATAAAAAAATATTAAAACACGGTACTGGCATTGTTTAAATAATGAGAAAAGATAAATATTGTATAAAAGCAAAAAACAACACAAAACACAGCTATCTATGTTGGTGTTTCTGTGCATACTAAAAGTTCTATAGGTAAAAGTATTGATGTATACTGTTAAATATATACAGTCAGGTCCATAAATATTGGAACATCGACACAATTTTAATCTTTTTGGCTCTATACACCACCACAATGGATTTGAAATGAAATAAACAAGATGTGGTTTAACTGCAGACTTTCAGCTTTAATTTGAGGGTATTTACATCCAAATCAGGTGAACGGTGTAGGAATTACAACAATTGTATATATGCCTCTCACTTTTTAAGGGACCAAAAGTAATGAGACAATTGGCTGCTCAGCTGTTCCATGGCTAGGTGTGGGTTATTCCATCATTTAGCCCATTTACAAGGAGCAGATAAAAGGTCCAGAGTTCATTTCAAGTGTGCTATTTGCATTTGGAATCTGTTGCTGTCAACTCTCAATATGAGATCCAAAGAGCTGTCACTATCAGTGAAGCAATCCATTATTAGGCTGAAAAAACAAACCCATCAGAGAGATGGCAAAAACATTAGGTGTGGCCAAATCAACTGTTTGGAACATCCTTACAAAGAAAGAATGCACCGGTGAGCTTATCAACACCGGAAGACCACGATAAACAACTGTGGTGGATGACCGAAGAATTCTTTCCCTGGTGGAGAAAACACCCTTCACAACAGTTGGCCAGATCAAGAACACTCTCCAGGAGGTAGGTGTATGTGTGTGGTAGTCAACAATCAAGAGAAGACTTCACCAGAGTGAATACAGAGGGTTCACCACAAGATGTAAACCATTGGTGAGCCTCAAAAACAGGAAGGCTAGATCAGAGTTTGCCAAACAACATCTAAAAAAGCCTTCACAGTTCTGGAACAACATCCTATGGACAGTTGAGACCAAGATCAACTTGTACCAGAGTGATGGGAAGAGAATATGGAGAAGGAAAGGAACTGCTCATGATCCAAAGCATACCACCTCATCAGTGAAGCATGGTGGTGGTAGTGTCATAGCGTGGGCATGTATGGCTGCCAATGGAACTGGTTCTCTTGTATTTATTGACAAAGTGACTGCTGACAAAAGCAGCCGGATGAATTCTGAAGTGTTTCAGGCAATATTATCTGCTCATATTCAGCAAAGTGCTTCACAACTCATTGGACGGCGCTTCACAGTGCAGATGGACAATGACCCGAAGCATACTGCGAAAGCAACCAAAGAGTTTTTTTAAGGGAAAGAAGTGGAATGTTATGCAATGGCAAAGTCAATCACCTGACCTGACTCCGATTAAGCATGCATTTCACTTGCTGAAGACAAAACTGAAGGGAAAATACCCCAAAAGAAGCAGGAACTGAAGACAGTTGCAGTAGAGGCCTGGCAGAGCATCACCAGGGATGAAACCCAGCATCTGGTGATGTCTATGCGTTCCAGACTTCAGGCTGTAATTGACTGCAAAGGATTTGCAACCAAGTATTAAAAAGTGAAAGTTTGATGGATGATTGTTAATCTGTCCCATTACTTTTGGTCCCTTAAAAAGTGGGAGGAACATATACAAACTAATGTAATTCTTACATCGTTCACCTGGTTTTGATGTAAATACCCTCAAATTAAAGCTGAACGTCTGCAGTTAAAGCACATCTTGTTCGTTTCAGTTCAAATCCATTGTGGTGGTCTATAGAGCCAAAAAGATTAGAATTGTGTCGATGTCCCAATACTTATGGACCTGACTATATATAAATGTTAGCCTGTTTATTAATTGGGCTTTAGTGAAAACAGGCTCCCGCATTTCAAACAACATTTCCAGACTTGCGAACACTGGTATTTACTATAGCACTTCAAAAAAACTGAGGGAAGTTAACTTGTAGTTTTTCTGGTCTGGGCATGCTCAGTTGTGTCACTACTGAGATGTGTGAACTGGGAAAAGTCGATGCCCGTTTGGATTCTTTGAAATATATCACTTTATACAGACAAATTTAGAATTCTTTTAAACAGTTATTCTTTAAAATGTTCAACAAATGTTTAGAAAGTATAAATTGCTTGTGATCATGTTTTAAACAAGATTTTTCTCTGCTATGCACCTGGTTCTATGAGGGGAATTAATGATGGTCGCTAAGTTTTGTGACCATTAGTAAATTTGGAATCGTGACTATTTGCCGACTAAGTGCTTTAATAAATCCTTTTTCTGACTAAAAGTAGTCGTAATCTATGGAAGTGAAACTATTTACAGACTAGGTGCTATAGTAAATAAACCCCTAATGCCGCGTACACATGGTTGGACTTTTCGACCGGACTTGTCTGACGGACGCCGACAGACCAAATCCGGCGAACAGTCTGATCAGACCTTCAGCGGACTTTTCCAGTCGCAAATCTGACGGACTTTAGATTTGGAACATGCTTAAAATCTTTACGTCGTAACTCCGCCGGACCCAGAAATCCGCTTGTCTGTATGCTAGTCCGATGGACAAAAACCGACGATAGGGCAGCTATTGGCTACTGGCTATCAACTTCCTTATTTTAGTCCGGTGTACGTCATCACGTACGAATCTGTCGGACTTTGGTGTGATCGTGTGTAGGCAAGTCCGGTCGTTAGAAAGTCCGTCGAAAGTCTGTCGGACTTTTGTAGCTGAAAAGTCCGACCGTGTGTACGCGGCATAACTGACACTGACAATAATAATAAAAAAAAAACCCTGTTCAAAAAAATACTGACCTTTTGACCCTGACACAAACACTAACCCCTGGCACTGACCTAGATCAAACCGTGATCTAGATTATTTATTTTATTTTTGTTTATTATTCTTTTATTTTTTTTACACACACTTTTTTTTTTTTTTCCTTTCTGCAAAGACAGAGAGAGATACGATGTATCTCTCTCCTCCATACACAGAGAGAACACGGGGGGGGGGCTTCCCAGTCAATCAGAGGCTAACAGCGATCAGGTGACCTGGAATTGGGAGTTCCGGGTCCCGATCGTTAGTACAGGGCCTCAGGCTCCCTGTGAGACCCCGGACTCTGTGCTGGGAGCACGCCACGCGGAACGCTCCCAAAACAAAGGGAGATACGCAAATATGCGGCCCCAGGGAAAAAAGCCCAGTCCAGTGGGGCCGCATATTTGCGTACGCTTAGCGCCAAGGGACATGGTTTGCTCCTCCCTGTTTTGGTTAATTTCCTGCCACAGTTGTGTTGTGGTAGGGGCTGTTCCTTATTTTCCTCCACTTATTGCTTTGCTTAGTAGGAGTGGGGTTATAGCCTAGAGTGGACTTCATACTGTCCTAATTTTCCTGTAGGTGGCAGTATATCTCATGGTCTGGAATATACAGAGCTGTGCCCCTCAAGGAACGTCCTATTTATATTTTATGGTGAAAACAAAATCCCAATCTTAAGAAGAAAATACTGTTGTCTATCTCTGCCTAACAAACTGCAAAACCAGATAACGCTTCAGTAATTACAATCCACAATTATTTGTTTTCTTTTTGGGCTATCCCCTCTCTTATTCATTTTTTTCTCTCTTCTTGTAGGCTCTAGCATTAATTGAACTGTACAATGCTCCAGAAGGCCGTTATAAACAAGACGTATATTTGCTACCAAAGAAAATGGGTAAGTGCTGTGTGTGTTTTTTTAGCGTTTGCTTGAACATTTGGTTATGGCACTTTTTGAGCTTGTGCGGGCCTATATATTTCATATTGCACCCAAACTTTTTTAATTCAATTTTTAACCACTTCAATACCAGGCACTTAGACACCTTCCCGCCCAGACCAATTTTCAGCTTTCAGCGCTGTCGCAATTTGAATGACAATTGCGCGGTCATGCTACACTGTACCCAAACAAATTTTTTATCATTTTGTTCCCACAAATAGAGCTTTCTTTTGGTGGTATTTGATCACCTCTGCGGTTTTTATTTTTTGCGAAACAAATAAAAAAAGACCGAAAATTTCGAAAAAAAACACGTTTTTCTTTGTTTCTGTTAAAACTTTTTGTAAATAAATACGTTTTCTTCTTCAATGACGGGCACTGATATGGCTGCACTGATGGGCACTGATACGGCGGCACTGATGGGCACAGATGAGGTGGCACCGATGAGGTGGCACTGATGGGCACTGATGATGGGCACTGATAGGCGGCACTGATGGGCACTGATAGGTGGCACTGATAGGTGGCACTGGTATGCGGCACTGATGGGCACTCATAGGTGGCACGGATGGGCACTTATAGGCGGCACTGATGGGCACTCATAGGTGGCATTGATGGGCACTCGTAGGTGGCATTGATGGTTACTTATGGGTGGCACTGATAGTTGGCACAGATGGGCACGGATGGGCACTGATAGATGGGCACGGATGGGCACTGACAGGTGGCATGAATGGACACTGATGGGTGGCACTGATGGCATTGCTTATTTGCAGTGATGCCCCTAAGGGTGGCATTGCTGGGCATCACTGCAACATAATTGTGCCAATCAGTGCCCATTTGTGGGCACTGATTGGCACAGATTTGGCACACTGGGCACATGTGGATGGCCATGGGGTACATACCTGGCCATCCACATGTTGCCCCTTCCCTGGTGGTCCTAGTGGCGATCCCAGGTGGTCCAGTGTGGTGATCTGCGGGGGGGCTGCGCTGATAAACAATCAGCGCAGACCCCCCCTGCCAGGAGAGCTGCCGATCGGCTCTCCTCTACTTGCGTCTGTCAGACGCGAGTGAGGAAGAGCCGATCAACGGCTCTTCCTATTGACAGCGTGATCAGCCGTGATTGGACACGGCTGATCACGTGGTAAAGAGCCTCCGCCAGAGGCTTTTTACCAAGATCAGTGTAGCGGTGTGTCAGACTGACACACCGCTCCACCGATCGCCGCGATGCGCGCCCCCTGGGGCGCGCTGCGGCATGTTATCCTGCTGGACGTCATATGACGTCCAGTCAGGATAACAGAACCACTTCCCGGACGTCAATCCGCTATAGGGCGGGCGGGAAGTGGTTAAATCAAAGAGTGGTCAGCAGGCAGATATGTAATCTATAGCCATAAAAGAAAATAAGTGGGAATACCAAGAGTAACTAGGGGTACCGAGTGTAACTGGGAGTACTATGAGTACCAAGTGTAACTGTCCATCTAGTTCAACCAAAAAAAAAAAAACATACAATCCCATATACACAATCTCCTACCCAGTTAATCCAGAGGAAGGCAAAAAACTCCAGCAAAGCTACATATAGTTACATAGTTACATAGTCAGGTTGAAAAAAGACATCTAGTTCAACCAGAAAAAAAAAATACAATACCATATACAGTACACAATCCTTCACCCACAGTTGGTCCAGAGGAATGCGAAAAACCCCAGCAAAGCATACTCCAATTTACTACAGCAGGGGAAAAAAATTCTTTCCTGATCCCCTGAGAGGCAATCAGATTTTCCTTGGATCAACTTTACCTATAAATGTTAGTACCCAGTTATATTATGTACACCTAGGACAGAATCCAGGCCTTTTTAAAGCAATCTACTGAGCTTGCCAGAACCACCTCTGGAGGGAGTCTATTCAACGTTTTTGCAGCTCTTACTGTGAAGAAACCTTTCCGTATTTGGAGATGAAATTTTTTTTCCTCTAGGTGTAAAGAGTGCCCCCTTGTCCTCTGTGATGACCTTAAAGTGAATAATTCAACACCAAGTTCACTATATGGACCACTTATGTATTTGTACATGTTGATCATATCCCCCTTAATCTCCTCTTCTCATAAGGGAATAAATTCAGTTCCTCTAATCTTACCTCATAGCTGAGTTCCTCCATGCCTCTTATCAGTTTGGTTGCCCTTCTCTGCACTTTCTCCAGTTCCCCAATATCCTTTTTGAGAACCATGCCCAAAACGGAACTGCATATTCCAGATGAGGTCTTACTAATGATTTGTACAGGGGCAAAATGATATCTCTCTCTCTCTGGAGTCCATACCTCTCCTAATACAAGAAAGGACTTTGCTCGCTTTGGAAATCGCAGCTTGGCATTGCATGCTGTTATTAAGCTTATGAACTACCAAAACACCCAGATCCTTCTCCACTATGGATTCCCCCAGTTGTACTCCCCGTATTATATATGATGCATGCATATTCTTAGACCCCAAGTGCATAATTTTATATTTAAACCTCATTTGCCACTGTGTTGAAAATATCTCTGTAAGGACGTTATTCCACTTCATAGCTTGGTGTCATCTGCAAACACTGAAATGGCACTTTTAATTCCAGACCCTATATAATTTATAAAGATATTAAAAAGTAAGGGTCCCAACACATAACTTTGGGGTACACCACTGATAGCCTTAGACCAAGTAAAAATTTTTAACCACTACTGAATTCTGTCCTTTAGCCAGTTTTCTATCCATTTACAAACTGATTTTTCCAAGCCTGTAGATATTACCTTTCACATTAGCCATGTGTAGGGAACTGTGTCAAACGCTTTTGCAAAATCCAAGTATTCTACGTCCACAGCCACCCCTCTGTCCAAGGTTTTACTTACTTCCTCAGTTTAATTTGGAGTACTGGGAACACTGAGTGTAACTCTGAGTACGAGGAAGCTGGGGGCCGTGAGATAAGGAATCAGGAGGAGAGGCCACCGAGGGCTGTGTAAATTAGGAATAGAATGAATTAGAGTCAGGAAGTGAGTTTAACATTAAATTGGGCAGAGTATAATGCCTAATTCTCTAGGATTATCCCCATTAAGTTAGTAGGTATAATTTCCAATGGATATGGTAATGTGATTCGGTGCACATCATGTGACATGTAAGCGTTCCTTGAGCATCCGTTCCAGGGCAAATACTGCTACACAAAACGTGAGCAGGTTGCTTCCTTGGAAGCACAGGTTCTGAATCTAGGGAAGCAGCTGGCAACACTGTGAAGCATCGTCAACCTGAAAGCGAGTTTGGAACGTACCCGTCAAGTGCTGGCAGGGGCCATCACAGAGGTCGGTGGAGATACAGGGGTGCAGGCACAAGAGCATAGAAGGTGGGTAATAGGCATGGTAGAGGAAAAGTGTTAGGGAGATCCTGAGCTGGCACATCCCAGTAAATACGCCCTGTTGCTTAATGTTTGGGAAACCAGTCAAGGAGTGGCATTGCTGGAGCACAGCGACTCCCCTAGCTGCCAGGGGAACAACTTCTCCAGTGAGGACGGGGGCATGGCTAAGGGTAAGGAAAGACAGATTCTGGTGATAAGGCATTCAGTTATTAGAAGTACAGATAGGACAATCTGTCACAAAGACGGTGATCGCGGAATGCTGTATTACTGTGCACTCGGGTTCCACATATCACGGATGGACAGATTGTTGGGTGGGGCTGGGGAGGACCCAGCTGTCATGGTACATGTTGGTACCAATGAAAAAGTTAGAGGAAGGTGGAGTGTCCTAAAACATATTTGAGGGACTTGGGAGCTACATTGAAGAGAAGGACCTCCATGTAGTATGCTCAGAAATACTACCTGTACCTTGAGCCACACCAGAGGCAGCAGGAGATTAGGAAAATTAACAAGTGGCTGGGGAACTGATGTAGAAAGGAGGGGTTTTGTGTTCCTGGAGAACTGCTCTGGTTACCAGCTCTTTAGCAGGGACGGACTGTACCTAAATATGGAGGGTGCAGCTCTTTTGGGAGAGAAGATGGCCAGAAAATTAGAGGGGCTTTTAAACTAGGTATTGGGGGGGAGGGACCAGATGGAGTGATAGCCAGCAATGAGCAAGGTTCAGCGGGTTATATTGGGGGCATTAGTGGTAGGGTGACTAGAACTAAACACAAGGAGTTGTCAAATCCCAATTGCAGCCTCATAAAGTAACAACTAACAAGGACATAGTATGTGATCAGACAAAATTAAGAGGCATATAATACACAAATGCTAGAAGTCTAGCTAATAAAATAGGAGAACTGGAGCTGATAATTTTCTGAGGTGGATTTTGATTTTGTAGGAATATCAGAAGCTTGGTTTGACAGCGCACATGACTGGCTGGCAACCGTTCAGGGGTATTCCCTATATCTTAGGGATGGGGAGGGGTATGCCTGTACATTAAGGATGATTTGCAAGTGAATGTGAGGGACGACATTACTAATGAAGCAATAGAGGAGGTGGAATCCTCGTGTTTGGAGCTCCAAAGGGAGGTAATGAATGGGAAAATAATAGTGGGCGTATGCTACAGGCCCCCTGACCTGAAAGATGAGGAGGAGTCTGACCTCCTTTCACAGTTAGGAATGGCGGCAAGGCAGGTGTTATTATAATGGGGGATTTCATTTATCCAGATATCGACTGGATGGAAGGAACTGCTCATTCATCTAAGGCTCATCATTTCCTAAATATCTTGCAGGACAATTTCATGGATCAGTTGGTGAATGCACCAACAAGAGATAATACATTACTAGAACTACTTATTAAAAACAACACCGACCTGATTGTGGAAATACGGTGCAACTTAGGAAACAGTGATCACAGGTTAATTACATTCAGTATAAATCACAGAAAAAACGAGCTCAAGGGTAATACAAGTACACTGGATTTCAAAAGAGCAAACTTCTGTAAACTGCGCTCTATGCTGAACGATATTAAGTGGGATAAAATCCAAGGAACACTGAGATAAAATGGGAGTGCTTTAAGAACATATTAAATAAAGGTATTGGCCAGTGCATTCCAATGGGCAATAAATATAAAAGAGCAAGGATAAAACCTGGGTGGCTAAACTATAACGTAAAAATGCATGTAAAAGAGAAAGAAAGGCCTTCCAAAAATATAAGGCGGACAGCATTCCAACACTACAAGGAATGCAAAAAGATGTGTAAGAGCACAATCCGGACAGCTCAAATTGACCACGGAAGGTGGTAATAGCGGAGGAGAGTAAAAAAAATCCCAAGAAATTTTGTAAATATATTAAGAGTAAGAAAGTGAGGCCAGAGCATATTGGCCCCATAAGAGATGATTTGGTTACAAAAGACAAGGAGAAGGCAAAGGTTATAAATGCATTCTTCTCCTCAGTTTTCACAAAGGAAAAGGGGGATATAGTAACCAAGATTGTAATGTTAATGCATCACAGAATGCACCCTTGTGGCTAACAGAAGCCAGTGTCAGAAATAGACTTGAATAACTTAACCAGGTCAAGATGGCCTACACCCGAGATTCCCTAAGGATCCAGTCAGGTGATAGACCGTTGTTAATCATTTTTATGGACAGTTTACAGACTGAAATGGTACCAGCTGAGTAGAGAAAAGCCAACGTTGTACCAATCTTTAAAAAGGACTGCAATATATCCCTGGAAACTACAGGCCAGTCAGTCTAACATCAATAGTTTATAAATGATTGGAGGGGGTGCTAAGGGACTATATCCAAGAATTTGCTGATGAAAAAAGTATCATTAGTAGTAATCAGCTTGGATTCATGAAGGATCGTTCTTTCCAGGCCAATCCGTTACCATTCTATGAGGAAGTAAGCTGCTGTCTAGATAAGGGTAGGCCTGTGGAAGTGATATATGTAGATTTTGCAAGGGCATTTGATACAGTTCCCCATAAATGTTTACTTAATAAACTGAGGTCTGTCAGCATGGCCCATAAGGTATGTACCTGGATACAAAATTGGTTACAGGGGCAAGTCCAAAGGGTGGGGATAAATAGTGTGCAAAGAAACGGGGGGAGGGGGAGAGGGGAAAAGGAAGATCACCTTGACCCCAAGAAAGCTAAGGGAGAAGCAACCACGTTCAATGCAAATCAATGCAAAAAGAAACTTTATTGAAAAAAGCATATGGACATGAGAAAAAGGAAGGAAAAAGGAACCCACATGTGTGGAGGGAAACCACACAGGTGGGGTCCACTCCTCCGCGATATCAAAGATTTGTGCAAAACAATTGACAATAATTAGACTGTGTACATAAAACAATGTTGGATATTAAAAACAAAAACACTGGTGAGCGCCCCCCCCCCCCAGTCTCTGGATGAAGGCCGTTCAGTACACCTGCAAAACTGAGTGGTAGAGAAAAGGCCCCCTTAATAGGTAATATGGTTAGTAGAAAGTTCAGAATAGTGACCACAAGTAAATATGCCCAATCCTGGGCTTAATGATGCCTGGTCACACATAGGACATGAAATGGTGCAGCTATTGAATCCAGAACAGTGAGAAAGTCACAAAAATGATCCTGCCAGTATGTGCATGGAGCTGTTGTGGTGGTACTGGCATTCCTGCAAGAGTATTGAAAAGCAGTGTCTGCCTTGATATACAGAACTTCTATGGTACAACAATGTGACCGTTAAGAGTGTATGTGCTCCTGTCAGGATTGAACTGTTCACTCATGGAATGGGTAGAATGGTCTGGTGTTGTAAGTGGGGTCCGCCAATGATCTGTCCTGGGGCCAATTCTGTTTAATTTATTCATAAATGATATAGAAGATGGAGTAAATAGCTCCATCTCAGTGTTTGCTGACGATACAAAGCTAAGCAGGGAAATGGCTTCACAACAAGATGTGGAAACCTTACAAGAAGACTTAAATAAAATAATGGGTTGGGCAACTATATGACAAATGAGGTTTAATGTTGAAAAATGTAAAGTAAAATGCATTTGGGTGCTAAAAATACGAACGCAATTTGTTCATTATTGCCGCTTCACTGTGCCCATCATTGCCGCCTCACCATGCCCATCATTGCAGCCTTACTGTGCCCATCATCATTGCAGCTTAATGATGCCCATCATTGCAGTCTTACTGTGCCAATCAATGTAGCCTCACCAGTCAGTGCCAGTGGATTACGTACAGCGGGCATCTCCGCTGTGTCATGGAGCTGAGTGTAAAATGTTATGCCACGCTGTGACAAAAGTCCTGCCCTCCTCCTAGACCAGCTTGTGTGATAGACAGAACACTGCGTCTATCACACGAGCTGGTCTAGAAGGAGGGCGGGACTTTTGTCACAGCGCGGCATAACATTTCACACTGAGCTCCATGACACAGCGGTCTCCCCACTCCCGCTGTGTGACAAGAGGGGGAGGAGGAGGGGGGAGGAGTAGGGGGGGAGCGCTGCAGCCACAGCGTAACTCAAAGCAGCCCCAGGGCAGGCAGGAAATATCACGGTAGGTCAGTCCGGCCCTGGTGTCTAGAGAGTATATCCAATATGTCTCTCACTCACAGAGCTGTCCGCTCGCCGGCTGTCGTGCTGTCCGCTCGCCGGCTGTCGTGCTGTCCGCTCGCCGGCTGTCGTGCTGTCCGCTCGCCGGCTGTCGTGCTGTCCGCTCGCCGGCTGTCGTGCTGTCAGCTCGCCGGCTGTCGTGCTGTCAGCTCGCCGGCTGTCGTGCTGTCCGCTCGCCGGCTGTTGTGCTGTCCGCTCGCCGGCTCTGTCGCGATGCACTCGCGGCGCAGCTGCAGAGAGGCCGTGGCCCGGTACTTGGGGACCCCTCGTGTAGAGGATTCTTTACTGTCAGAGCGCTAAAGATATGGAATTCTCTACCACAAGCAGCAGTATCAGCAAGGAGCGTTGATAGTTTAACCGCTTCAGATCCGGGCCATTGCCAAATGACGGCAACAGCGCGGATCTAAATTGCCGGGACTACGTCTATTGACGTTGTCCCGTGCACGAGCGGCCTGCGCGCTCCCGGTGATCAGCGAGTCTATGAGACTCGCCTGATCACAGATCAGAGTAAGGGGTTGGTCCCGACCCCTTACCACATGATCAGCTGTCAGCCAATGACAGCTGATCATGTGATGTAAACAGAGCCGGTAATCGGCTATTTTTCCTCCTCGCGCTGACAGCGTGAGGAGGAAAAAAAAAACCAGATCACCGGCGGCTGTGATCGGGACATCAGTCCCGATCACGGCGATCTTATAACACAAAGCAATAGGCAACAGTGCTGCCTACCAGTGCCCACAGTGCCATCAATCAGCGCCACCCATCAGTGCCCACAGTGCCATCCATCAGTGCCCACAGTGCCACCCATCAGTGCCACCCATCAGCACCCACATCAGTGCCACCCATCAGCACCCACATCAGTGCAACCTATCAGTGCCCATCAGTGTCACCTACCAGTGCCCATCAGTGCCGCCCATCAGTGCCGCCCATCAGTGCCCCCCATCCGTGCCCCCCATCCGTGCCACCCATCCGTGCCACCCATTCGTGCCACCCATTCGTGCCGCCCATCCGTGGCCATCAGTGCCGCCTTATCTGTGCCCATCAGTGCCGCCTTAACTGTGCCCATCAGTGCCACCTTAACTGTGCCTATCAGTGCCGCCTTAACTGTGCCTATCCGTGCCGCCTTATCTGTGCCTATCCGTGCCCATCAGTGCAGCCTATCAGTGCCCACCAGTGCCGCCTCATCAGTGCATATCAATGAAGGAGAAAAATTACCTGTTTGCAAAATGTTATAACAAACTATTAAACATGATTTTTTTTTTTTTTTTAATTTCCATCTTTTTTTGTTTGTTTAGCAAAAAATAAAAACCCCAGCTGTGATTAAATACCACCAAAAGAAAGCTCTATTTGTGGGAAAAAAATGATAAAAATTTCATTTGGGTACAGTGTTGTATGACATTGTCATTCAAAGTGCGACAGCGCTGAAAGCTCAAAATTGGTCTGGGCAGGAGGGGGGTTTAAGTGCCCAGTAAGCAAGTGGTTAAAAAAACGATTAAATGGGTATCTGAACGATCGCAAGATACAGGGATATGGGATTTACTGTTGACATAAACTTACACACTTGAACTGGATGGACTGGTGTCTTTAACCTTTTCATGCCTAAGCCTATTTCTGACATTTGTTGCTTACAAGTTAATATCTGTATTTTTGGCTAGAAAATTACTTAGAACCCCCAAACATTATATATATATATATATATATATATATATATATATATATATATATATATATATATATATAAATATATGTATATATATGTATATATATGTATATTTTTAGCAGAGACCCTAGAGAATAAAATGGTGATCGTTGCAATATTTTATGTCACACGGTATTTGCGCAGCGGTCTTTCAAACGTGCTTTTTTGGAAAAAAAGACACTTTCATGAATTAAAAAAAAATGTAACAGTAAAGTTAGCCCATTTTTTTGCATAATGTGAAAGATAATGTTACGCAGAGTGAATAGATATCATGTCATGCTTTGAAATTGCACACACGAAAAACTATGGTACCTAAAACTCTCCATAGGCGATGCTTTAAAAAAAAATTAACGGTTACCAGGTTAGAGTTACAGAGGAGGTCTTTTGCTAGAATTATTTCTCTCGCTCTAACAATTGCGGCGATACCTCACATGTGTGATTTGAACACCGTTTACAATATGCAGGCGCGACTTACGCATGTGTTTTCTTTGCTGCACAAGCTCGCAGGGACGGGGCACTTTAAAAAATTCATTTTTTTTTCTTATTTATTTTTTTACATTGTCACTTCAAGAAAAAAAAATTGGATCACTTTTATTGCTGTCACAAGGAATGTAAACATCCCTTGTGATAGTAGTAGGTGGTGACAGGTACTCTTTATGTAAGGATCGGGGGTCTAAAACGGTGATTCTGAATACTGTAACTTTTTTAAATCTGCGCCATTGGCAGCCGAGTAAACCGGAAGTGACGTTGTGACATTGCTTCCTTGTTTTTACATAGAAGACTGAAACCAAGCCGTTTCCGGCTTGGTTTCAGTCTCTCTAGCCAGAAGAAGTGCCAGATCGTGGATCGGGTCTTCGAGGGGGACGGGAGGCCCGGGAAGAGCGGCTTAAGGAGGGGGGACGTCCAGGTATAACCCCTTAAAGCCGAGGCCGTTTATGTGCGTATGGTCGGCGCTAAGGGGATATTCAACCTCACCAACTATGTAACTTACAAACTTATAATATATAGAAGGAAATCATGTTATTTCTCAGACTCAGTCAGGATAAGGAGATATAAAAATACCCATGTTCATTCACAATCATAAAATCTTAAAGCCATTTTGTCAGACCATTAACACTTATTTAACTACCTCAATACCAGGCACTTTCATCCCCTTCCTGCCCAGACCAATTTTTAGCATTCAGGCTGTAAAACCTTGAATAACAATTGCTCGGTCATGCAACACTGTACCCAAATGAAATTTGTATAATTTTTTGAGACAAATAGAGCTTTCTTTTGGTGGTATTTAATCACCACTGGGTTTATTTTTTGCAAAATAAACAATAAAAGCCCAATGATTTTGAAAAAAATAAAAGTTTTTCTTAGTTTTTGTTAAAGCATTTTGAAATGAGGCTGCACTGATGTGATATGATGAGGCTCCACTGTTGGCATTGATGAGGCAGCATTAACAAGGCTGTACTGATTGGCACTGATGTGCTGCACTGATAATCAGGGCACTCTCCGGTATGCCCTCCCAGAACTGGAGAGCTTCGCTGTAGCTGTATATCGGCTATAGCACGGTGTTAACCGCTTGCCGACCGCCTGCCATCGTTTGACAGCAGCAGAATGGCTCCCTTGCGCGAATCGCTGTAGCTGTACGGCAGCCACTTTAAGGGGTATAGGCGCCGCCGCAGTACTGAGAAGCTGATGCGTGTGCGAGCACCCGCGATCGCTCCTGACAGAGCCAGAATGAGGATCTGTGTGTGTAAACACAAAAATCCACGTTCTGGCAGAGGAGAGGAGACTGTGTGTTCCTAGTATATAGGAACACCGATTGGTCTCCTCCCCCAGGCAGTCCCATCCCCCCTACAGTTAGAACACGTTTAACCCCTTGATCGCCCCTAGTGTCCCTTCCCTGCCAGTGAAATTTATTCAGCAATCAGTGGCTCTTTTTAGCTCAGGTCGCTGTATAAATGTCAGTGGTCCCAAAAAAGCATCAAAAGTGTCCAATCTGTACACTGCAATGTCGCAGTCCCGATAAAAATCACAGATCTCCGCCATTACTAGTAAAAAAAATAATAAAAATGCCACAAATCTATCCCCTATTTTTTAGACGCTATAACTTTTGTGCAAACCAATCAATATACACTTATTGCGATTTTTTTTTTTTTTACCAAACATATATAGAATATATATCGGCCTAAACAGAGGAAGAAGTTTCTTTTTTTTTTCATTTGGCAATATTTATTATAGCAAAAAGTAAAAAATAGTGTTTTTTTCAAAATTGTTGCTATTTTTTGTTTTTTTGTTTATCGGCCTAAACTGAGGAAGAAGTTTCTTTTTTTTTTTTTTTCATTTGGTGATATTTTTTATAGCAAAAAGTAAAAAATATTGTGTGTTTTTTCAAAATTGTCGCTTTTTTTGTTTATAGGGCAAAAAATAAAAAAAGTAGAGATTTTGTTTGGGTACAGCGCCGCATGACCGCGCAATTGTCAGTAAAAGCGACGCAGTGCTGGCCCGTCATTAAGGGGGTAAATCCTTCCGGGCCTTAATTGGTTAAAGTGGTAAAGGCTGAATTCCAGTTAAGGACATTCTGGCATAGTTACATTAGTCCAGCTTTGCTTGATCCCCATGGAATCACTGTTGTAACCACCGCTACTACAGGGATCTTCACTGCCTTCCAGGTCCTGTGCTGAGCAGCTGCCCTGCCATAGTACATACAAGTGGTCGCTCAGCATTCAAAGAACACCTTGCATTTCCTCAGTGAATATAAGGCATTCTCTAATTAGACGAGATAGGTATTGTGACATCACTTCCCTGCCTTTCCACCTGGTCCAATCAGAGAATGCTTTGCATTAGTTGAGGAAAATGCCAGGTGTTATTTTTCACTTATAGCTTTCAAAGTTTGTAAAAGACCCCCAAACCATATATTTTCTGAAAGCACATGACCAGTAGAATAAAAAGAAGGTGCTACTGATTTCTAAGGTCCCACGAACTTTGCGCAAATGTTTATCAAAACAATATTTTTACTAAAAATCCACAAAAATCATGATTAGCAGATAAATACACAGCAAATTTTACAAAATTCCTACTAAATATAAAAGCTTAACCTGTATTGAGTTGATAAATAATAAATATTTGTAATTTTTACATTGCGCCTTTTTGCAAAATGGTGAAAATCGAACGTATGCAAAAATGTAAATATCCAAATTTCTCTAAAATTCTGAAGGTTTTCATTTTCATTTTTTTGTGCCATTTTGCAAAATTGTGAAAATCGAATGTACCCAAAAATTTCTCTCAAAATCTGGAAGTAATTTTTCACTTACAGCTTTCAGGATTTGTAAAAGACCCCCCAAACCATACATTTTCTGAAAGCATATGGCCAATAGAATAAAAAGAAGGTGCTACTGATTTTTAAGGCAGCGTGATATTTACGCAAATGTTTATGAAATCAATATTTTCACTAAAATCATTAATAGTGTACATAAACACAACATAACAAAATTCCTGCTAAATTGCTACTAAAGCATCATTCACATGTGGCATACTACAGTGTACACCCATGGAGGGCCATGGGGGCCATGTTTCCCCGCACAAGGATGCACAGGTGTTCTATGCATCCCTGTACTGGCAGTCCTATTTATGTCAATTAGGATGCAACGGCTGCACAGGCATAGCTGCTGTTCCCAATCTGACATCCGTGTGGGTATATGACCCCAAACACAGACAGTGTGAGCCCAGGGACATGCATGCGGACCTACATGGATGTAAAATTGGGAACAACGGCTCTGTTTATGCAGGTGCTACATCCCAAATTACATCAATGGGACAGCCTGTAGAGAGAAGCACGGAATACCTGTGTATCCCTGTAAAGGTACGCTGTGTATGCCCTGTGTGGACAAGGCCCTAAGCCCCTTTCACACAAGCAGACCGATCCGGTCTGCCTGTGCATTTTTCAGGCTGGCCCAATCGGACCACCTATTCTCTATGGAGAGGCTGATGTAAATGGACATGTGTCTGCTAATGGAGGGATGCTGGCTAATGATGGTGGCTGTGGGGAGCGGGTTTGCTGGGGGGTGAAGGGAAAAAGAGGGGAGAGTGGGGGGAGTAGTTCTAAGTGGAGTTAGCGGCAGGAGGTGGAGAGGCAGGGGACAGGGAGGAGGCGACGTGGGTGGGGAGGGCGGTCACATTAGGGGTTAATAACTCTGATCAGCAGGTTGTAATCCGCTGATCAGAGTTATAGAATTGTTCAGCAGAGTCTGCTGAACAAGTATGATATAAGTTTATGGTCATTGAAGCTTATAGGAGAGGGAGATATGAGGTCCGTATGGCATACGGACTTGGCCACCTGCGGGTATTTTTTAGGTCTGTACGGCGTACGGACCTGGCAGTGAAAGGGTTAAAGGCCTCCTTAAAGGCACAGGGGCACATTAGAAGTCCAGCAAGAGCACAATGGCAGCTGAATGCGTCCAATGTATCCCAATTGTATGTACACCAAATCCAGCGAGCAAGCTGGACAAATGTAACTGCAAAAATATCCATACCTGTAATTCAGCTTTAAGTAGAAGTATACAGGAGCATGCTGGGTCCCTCTTGTGTGTGCCTGTTACAAATAAAAGTCTGGCTGTCTTTTGGTTTGCCATGACATTTGTTGCCATATGCATTTATACAATGAGTGATTCTTCTCAGGGAATCATTGTATTCCTGTAATATTTAGTGGGGGTACAATATCATATACAGTACTGTGCAAATGTTTTAGGCGAGTGTAAAAAGTGCTGTAAATATAGAATGCTTTCAGAAATAAAAGCGTAAATAGTTTATTTTTATCAATTAACAAAATGGAAAGTAAATGACCACCCTTTGCCTTCAAAACAGCATTGATGCTTTCAATTTTCTAGGTGCACTTGCACACAGTTTTTGAATGAACTCGGCAGATACGTTGTTCCAAACATCTTGGAGAACTAACCGTGGATCTTCTGAGGATGTGGCCTCAAATCCCCCTGTTTCTTCATGTAATGACAGACAGACTCAATGATGTTGAGATTAAGGCTCTGTGGGGGGCCAAACCATCACTTCTAGGACTAGGACTCCTTGTTGGGGTCGTCCTGCTGCAGAATACATTTGGGGTTAATCACACACCCCTCTGATGGTATAGCATGATGGATAAGTATCTGCCTATGTTTCTCAGCATTGAGGACACCATTTATCCTGATCAACTCCATTTGCAGAAATGTAGCCCCAAACTTGCAAGGAACCTCCATTATACTTCACTGCTTGACAACGTCTGATTGGACGAAACATATGTCATGGCAGGGCGGAGCTTGTGCAGCATCACCCACTCTTTGCTGGAGCAGGCACCAGCTCCGTTTCCTATGCATTTTGCGATTGCAAGAAAGTATCTTCTAAGTAGTTTTTTTAGCCTTTGATAAATACAATTCTAAACGGTACCACACTATCGGAGGTTTCTCTTCTTGATGAGCCATCTTTTAGTTGCAGGATGAGGACAATACAGTGAAGTCCTGATGTGAAGTGCTGTTTGGTGTCCCCTCGTCCGATGATCTAACTAAATTTTTGTCATTTTGTTCCCACAAATAGAGCTTTCTTTTGGTGGTATTTGATCACCTCTGTGGTTTTTATTTTTTGCTAAACAAATAAAAAAAGACAGAAAATTTTGAAAAAAATAAAAAATAAGTTTTGCTTTTGTTTCTGTTAAAAAAATTTGTAAATAAGTACGTTTTCTCTTTCACTGATGGGCACTGATAAGGCGGAACTGATAGGCACTGATACGGCGGCACCAATGAGCGGGCACTGAAGATGGGCACTGATATGCGGCACTGATGGGCACTGGTAGGCAGCACTGATATGCGGCACTGATGGGCATTGATAGGCGGCACTGATGGGCACTTATGGGTGCCACTGATGGGCACTGATAAGCGGCACCGCTGGGCACTGATAAGCGGCACCGCTGGGCACTGATAGGGTGGCACTGATAGGCGGCACTGCTGGGCACTTATACATGGCACTGATACACGGCACTGATATGAGGCACTGATGGGCATCCCTGGTGGCACTGGCAGTGGTAGGCATTGGAGTGGGCACTGATTGGCAGCTGCCTTGGCACTTCCCTGGTGGTCCTGGGTGGCTTCCCTGGTGGTCCTGGGCGGGATCCGAGGGGGGCCCCCCCTGTCAGGAGAGCAGCCTATCGGCTCTCCTCTACTCGCGTCTGTCAGACGCAAGTGAAGAAAAGCCGATCACCGGCTCTTTCTATTTACATCGTGATCAGCCGTGATTGGACACGGCTGATCACGTGGTAAAGAGTCTCCGTCAGAGACTCTTTACCTAGATTGGTGTTGCAGGGTGTCAGACTGACACCCCGCAACAACGATCGCCGCGATGCACGCCCCCGGGGGGCGCGCAGCGGCTCGATATCCTGATCACGTCATATGACGTCCAGTCAGGGATATCAAACTACTTTGCCACCGTCATTTGGTAATAGGGTGGGCGGCAAGTGGTTAATTATTCAATTTCTTAATGATTTATATCATTTCTATTTTTTATTTATGAAGAACACAATGAATGTCAATGTTATGCTTTAATTACACAGCGCACAACTATTTTGGGATAGCTATAATTAATGGTTTTGGTATTTTTGTGTTGACTGCAGCTGTGGAGTGTTATTATTTTATTCTAGTTTGAGGCACTGAGTGCAGTTTTGTTTTATAGAATTCATGCTTCACTTCTGCCTGCAGAACTCATTATTGTACCGCTCTCCAGCCCTTTGTTAACAAACTTCCTTTTGCTACAGCCAAACATTTCTTTTTTTTTTTTTTTTTTCCTTTTTTCTTTTTAATATGAAATAAAGACTTATCCAACCAAGCAAATAGTGTGCACATCCCATATAAAACTTCTTAAGAAAAGTCAGCCTGCTAAAAAACGGAGAAACAAAGGACAGCATCCCCAAACATATTCCCCTATAACACCCCTCCACACCTTCCCTCCCTCCATCACACCATTCTATCCAGCCTCCCTCCACCCCATACTCACTCCACCCATTCTGCCTAATCCTCTCATACCTAATCAGACCATTCATACTCCAGCCATTGCTTCCATATCTTATATTTCTTCAAACTACCTTTTTTTCTATACCAAAACTCCTCCTTCATAATCATATCATTAACCTCTCTCATCCATTCTGCTACTGTTGGGGGGTCTTTTGCCTGCCACTTCCTTGCTATAATCTTCCTACCCTGAAACAGGCATCTTATTATTGCGGTCTGGGTGTCTTTCAGCATACCATTGTTCTCCATCAAGCTCAAAAGGCAGGTTCTGGCCTCCATGGCTAGCGAGGTTCCGAATACTACGTTGATTTTCTCCACTATTTCTTCCCAATACCTATATAGCTTGGGGCATCACCAGAACATGTGTATCAGGTCCCCTCTCCCGTCCCCGCAACGTTGGCATTTCACATCTTGCCTCCTTCCAAACCTAAATAGTTTTTCTGGAGTATAATATAGTCTATAGACCAGATACAAATGGGATACCCCTTGTGCCAGTGACAGAGAGATCCTAGGCCCTAATGCCAGAACATACTTCCACTGTTCCTCCGTAATAGTACCAATCTCTTCCTCCCATTTGGCTCTCTTTTTCAACTCCACTACCCCCTCCCGCCCCGCCATATTTATGCTCCTGTACATTTCTGAAATCAGCCCTCCAGAGCCACTATTGTTTACCACTTTCCTCAACAAAGGCATTTCGTTTCACTCTATCCCCTTTCCTCTGAATTGTATCTCCAGGGCATGCCTCACTTGCAGATAGCCAAAAAATAGCCTATTGGGGACTGCATACTCCTCTCTTTGCTCTTGAAATTACTTCAGTCTCCCCGCCCTATACAGTTGTACCAAGCAGTGGATACCTCTCCTATCCCACTCCTCTATTTTTCCCATCATGTTAAGCTCTTTTAAATTTTTGTTATTCCATATTGGAGGGAATTCAGAGAACCCCGTATACCCTAATACGGCCTTCACGGTCTTCCAGCTTCTAATCATTAACTGAGTTGTGGGACAGCTATGCACAAAAGATTCTGCCTCCACTGCTTCCACAACTGTGTCATGACCGCTGTTGTTCAGCCATATACCGCTACCTCCTACCCTCACTTCAGGCAGGTTGCTACCTCTCATGAACTGCATTTGGGCTGCCAGAAAGTAACTCCAGGGGTCCAGCAGAGCCAGGCCTCCCTCCTCCCTTGGCCGTCGAAGCACCTGCAAACCAATCCTTGCCACCCCATTCTTCCAGATTAATTCTCTGAACTAACTGTCCATCTTTTTAAACCAATGTTTTGGGATCCAGACAGGAGAATTGTGTATTACGAATAGAATTTGCGGCATCCATATCATCTTAATAAGGTTACATCTACCGGCGACCGAGAGAGGAAGACTGCCCCACACCCGACTCTTTTGCTTTAACTTCACCATTAGTGGTACTATATTACCTGTTATGTACTGTCCCGGATCTTTTGTTATATTCACCCCTAAGTACCTCATTTGATTTACCACCCTTATTAAATCTACCTGTCTCAGAAGCGGGTCTACCAGGGGGTCTATCGGCAAGAGTGAAGATTTTTCCCAGTTGATTTTTAAACCAGAGAAATGGCCAAATTCTTTAATCAATTTCATGGCTGCTAACAGTGAGGACTGTGTATCCTCCAGAAATAACAGAATATCGTCCGCATACATTGCAACTTTCTCCTCACTTCCTCTTCTAAACCCACGAAACTCCTGTGACGTTCTTAGAGCCACTGCCAGTGGCTCCACTGCGAGGGCGAAGAGCAGGAGCAATAATGGACACCCCTGTCTCCTCCCCCTCCCCAACTGGAACCCCCCGGAGCACTCCCCATTGACCCTGACTTTAGCTCTTGGTTTGTCATATAAAATTCTCAGCCATGTCACAAAATTAGGACCAAATTTAAACTCTGCCAGTACTTTCCACAAATAATGCCATTCAAGGCTATCGAAAGCCTTGACCGCGTCTAGTGAAAAAATGGCTCTATTCCCCCCCTTCTCTATAGGTAATTGTACATTACCATAGACACGCCTGATATTCACGCTTACCGATCTATCCAGTATTCTATTGGTCCGAATGTATTACTTTAGAAATTATCTATTTTAACCTATTTGCTAGGGCTTTTGCCAGGATCTTAATATCTGTGCATAAGAGTGAGATCGGTGTATAGGAGGATACTTCTAACGGATTCTTCCCTTCTTTCAACAAAATTATGATAGTGGCTTCTGTCATGGACATGGGCAATCTTCCTTCCACCACGGCCCGTTTAAAACTTCCAGTAATTTTGGGAGCAAAACATCCTCCATATTTCTTGTAAATTTCTGTAGGCAAACCATCGGGTCCTGGTGCTTTCTGATTCGCCATTTCCATTACCACTCTTTGCAGCTCTGCCTGTGTTAACGGGGTTTCCAAAATTCCCCTGTCTTCACTGGATAACGGGACAATTTTCAGTTTTTCAAAAAACTCCCACATCTCACCCTCTACATCCAACTGTGGGGCCTTGTACAGGTCTTCATAGTACTCCTTGAACACCTCCACTATACGGGGGGTAGTCCTTATGATCCTCCCTCCCCTATCCCATATTGCTGATATAGTGGATGAGGGGCAGTTTGCTCTAGCTATCAATGCCAAGGTTCTTCCCACTAATTCCCCTTCCCCAAAAAGATTCTGCTTCTGAAACATTCTCCTTTTTTTCCTCTTTCTCCAGAACTAGTTTCCTATATTCCTCCTGACCCTCTACCCAGCCCTCATATCTGGCTAAAGTTGGTTCCTCCACATATCTGCTTTCCGCCTCCCTCACCCGTTCCTTTATTTTATATTCCTTGGCCTGTGATTTCCTCTTAGCAAAGGAGATTTTCTGTATAAGGATCCCCCTAAGGAACGCCTTCAGGGCGTCCCATATTGTACCTAGCGGGGCGGAACCTGAATTCAGCTTTATAAATTCTTTCAGGTCACCTACAATCCCCCCGTCATCCTCAATTACTTCAAGCCAAAAAGGGTTCAATTTCCATTCCCCCCCTCCAAAATTCAACCCTGTTCTAACGGAAAAAAACTACTGGAGAATGGTCTCAGAGCCCCCTTGGCTCGTAGTCTACCCCTGCCAATATCTTTAGGGCTTCCTCATTGCAGAGCACTAAATCAATCCTAGATAGAGTGGCATGCGTTCTAGAGTGGCATGAGTATTGCTTCACATCCGGGGGGGTGCCACTTCCTCCAAATATCCACCCACCCTACCTCATTACAAAGATGAAGGAGCGGGCCCCTGGGTACCCCTCCAGAAACCACCCTTGCCGGGAATCTAAGCAGTTGTCCATAGCCATATCAAAGTCCCCCGTCACTATTACCGGCACCCCAGGTTTATCCGCTATAAAGCTTATCAGTTCACTGAGTATCTCTGTGCTGAATGGTGGAGGTATATATACACTTGCAAGAATACAATCCCGACCCTCAATATTACAGAACAAAAAAACATACCGGCCCTTCTTATCCAATTTACTCTGTCTACAGGACAAAACCAACCCAGTGCTTATCAATACACTCACACCCCTTGAATACGAGGTGTGTGTTGAATGATACTGCTCCTGATAATTCCTATTTCTCAGAACACTAACTGTACCTTTATCCAGGTGGGTCTCCTGAAGACAGAGTATCCTGACATCCCCTGACCTGGCCATAGAAAAAATTGTTTTTTACACACCTCCTTTACCCCCCGTACATTCCATGAACATATATTCATACACCTAAATATCCCTGAAGTTACCTTCCTACCACCTTTAGTGCCTAACATTCACTTGTTCCTGTGTCTTAACTCTGCTCAAAATAGTTCTCAATCCTAAAACCGATGTGACTAATATTTGAAATTTTAGTGATTTTGCTTTTCGTGTACAATCAATACTTCTCACTACATTCCACACCACACCCCTACCTCCCTCCTCCCCCCTTACCACCTTATACATACCCTTTCTTCCAATCCCCCCACCCTCCCTCCCTTATCCCCCCCAACCCATCTCTCCCTCCCCCCCTTCCCCCACCCCCCCTTGCCCACCATTGGGCCCCTATCCTGGGCTTCTAAAGTGACCGTGTTTAACCCCCTAAACGTGGGTGTTCCTCCTTTCTCCTTTTACGTTGCTACCCGAACCTTTATAAGAGGGGAGTTACCCCCAACATAGCCAATGTGAAAAGGATTAAATCTACTACCCCCCTAAACCTTCACCTCTAAAAAAAAAAAAAAAGAAAATACATCAATGCGAGGGGGAAGGAAAGAGAAGAAGGAAAAAAAAAAAAATGTAAATGTCCATTAGTCCAAAGAGAAAAAAAACCCAAAAACGTATTTTTTCCTTCTCCTCTTCCCCCCTTACCCTCTATAAACCTTCACCATGCTGTGGCCTTTCTTCACACTTCTCCAGCCATGAAAAAACTTCTGCAGGGGCATTAAAGAGCTTCACCTCCCCATTTGCTGTTACCTGCAAGCGGGCTGGGTATAATAACGCATAGCCAATTTTATGCTGCTGTAGTTTCCGTTTACACTCTATGAACTTTGCCCTCTGTCTCTGCAGCTCAGGGGAAAAATCTGGTTATAGGGATATTCTTGCACCATTATACTGTATGTGTTTCATCTCCCTTGCTTTCTGGAGAATGGTGACTTTATCTCTAAAAAACAGAAATTTGACAATGAGAGGCCTTGGCTGACCCCCTGACTATGGAGCCCTAGAGGCAACTCTGTGTGCACGTTCAATTGCAAAAAATTTAGAAAAAGAGTCTTTGCCAAACATGTCCCTGAACCAGCCCTCCATATATTCTACGGGGTTGTTACCCTCGCTCCTTTCGGGGAGACCCAGAACCCTCACGTTCTTCCTACGTGCCCTATTTTTGTATTCATCCATCTTCCGTGAACACATATCCACTTGCTCCTTCAACCTTTTAATTTCATGTCTCATTGGGTTCATGTCGTCCTCCACCTGACTGAGTCTCTCCTCGAGAGCGGTAGGCCGCACACATACCTCCTGCATATCCCGTTTCAGCATATATAAATCCTCTCTGATACCTCTAAGCTGATCTGATAGGTCCGACAAGGAGGTCTTACAGACATTGATTGCTAGGAGAATGTCCTTTAGAGATGGTTCCTGCTCTAGTGGCCCTTTACCCTCTATTGTTTCATTGCTCGATCCACTCCCTTTCCAAGTATGTTTGTGATGCCGATTCCGAAAATATCGGTACACATACTTCTGCTGGTCCTTGACTTTTCCTTCCCCCAGGGTGGTTGGCCTGCGCCCCCTGATGTTGTGCACCCCCCACCTGGCTGCTTTTCTTAGGTGTGCAATTTGGTGTATGGGCAAAACGCTTGAGTTTTGCGGCTGCTCCCTGACCTGCTTTATCCTTGGGGCCACGCGGGTTATGTGCCCCAGCTCCTTCCTGTGCTGCAACCTCCTCTGCCCCTTTCTTCCTAGTCATCTTGTCTCCAAACACCCCTTGGGTCATCTGGAATAAAGGGCTACACAGTCTCTACCAGACGCCTCCTCCCTCTTCCCAAGGAGTGTACTGATTGCCCAGGAGAGAGCCACCACTGACTATGCAAACAAAACGCTAGCTCAATACACACGCTCCCCCTCTTACAGCGACCGCTCCGGCCTTCAGCATCCTCCTCCCCACACTCCACAACAGGAACACGCCAAGGGATGTATCAGGGGGGGCAGGTTCCAAGATCCCCTCCAGGGATACCACTGGCAGGCTCTCACAGCACACAGCGTACCTAAAATGTCCGCACCGCACAGCCGTCTGATCAGCTGTTCCGCCCGTCAGCATCCTCCCCCCATTCTCCACATCCGGATCTCGTCAAGGGGACACACCAGGGGGGGCAGGTTCCAGGGTCCCAACCAGGGATATCACGGGCGGGCTCTCTCACAGCACACAACGCACACACAGCGTACCTGATAAGTCCTCACCGCACGGCCGTCCGATCAGCTGTTCAGCTGTTCCGCCCGTCAGCGTCCTCCCCCCCCTCTCAGCCAGTGCAGCTGCTCCGATGGGCGTGCAGGCTCCTGTCCCCAGGAAGACACAGGACGGGACTCCGGTCGGATCTGTATCGCCAACAGGCTAATTGTACCACCTGCCTCCACAAGAACGGGCCAGCACAGGTATAGGGAGAGCCGCTACTGCAACTAGGCTTCCAGCACGGGCATTAGGTAGAGCAGCTGGATCCGGTCCCGCAACGTCCTCCCCCTACCCTCATCCTCCGGTCACGCCCACCCCCTCAACTCACTACCCAACCGCACAGCCAAACATTTCAAATTTTGACTAATCAGCCCAGAGCACCTGCTGTCATTTTTCTTCACCCCAGTTCCTCTGTTTTCGTGCATAGTTGAGTGACTTGTTTCCACCTCAGAGCTATGGCTTTTTGGCCGCAGTTCTTCCATGATGACCACTTCTGACCTGTGACATGAAACTGTCTTCCACAACTTCTCCTTAGTAGCAGAGTTTGGCTGTTCCTTACCCACTTTGTTTCAGTTAATTACACTGTTTCAACCTACATATTGATGATCACGAGCACCTGCTTGGTATAAATGATTAATCATACACCTTATTCTTAATCCTACAAAATCCCGGCCTTTGTGCAAGTGTACAAAGTGTGCAGGTGTAAGGCTAGGTTCACACATATGCGGCTCTGGGCTACTTTGCCTCCTGAAATGCAGGGAAAAGCTCCCTGCAGCATTTTAGAAATTGTAGCCCACACTGGAACCACAAATGCAGTGCGGTTCCCAGTGCGGGTACAATTTCCAGTGCATTTTTCTGTGTGGGTGGTTGCCTCTGTGGGAACAGGTGCGGACACCCAGCGGGAATTACCCACACAGATGTGAACGAAGCTGTGATACTTGCCAAAGGGGGCAGTACAAGCTATTAACTCTGCAGGGTGCCCAAACTTTTGCAGACGCCATTTTTTTGTTTTCTGTAATTTTGAAAGTGTAAATGATGGAAATAAAATCTAACTTTTTTTGACATATTATAAGAATGTCTAATCTGTAATTTGATGCCATTTGGAGATTTTTCCATCTTTCCTTGGCTTCGTTATGCACATTAATACACATTTTTATATCCGTCATATCCGTCTCCAGGACTTCTCCCGAGCCTCGCCCATCCTCTGGGATTCCCTACCCCAATCTGTCAGACTGTCTCCAACTTTATCCACTTTTAGGCGATCCCTGAAAACTTTCCTCTTCAGAGAAGCCTATCCTGCCTCCATCTAACAACTGCACTATTTTCTCCATTAGCTCATCGCCCACAGCTATTACCCTTTTGTATCACTTGACCCTCCCTCCTAGATTGTAAGCTCTAATGAGCAGGGCCCTCTGATTCCTCCTGTATTGAATTGTATTGTACTTGTACTGTCTGCCCTAATGTTGTAAAGCGCTGCGTAAACTGTCGGCGCTATATAAATCCTGTATAATAATAATAATAATAATAATAATTTTTACCTGGGGTGCCCAAACTTTCGATCCCCACCGTATATACATATTTTTGAAAGCATTCTTACTTTACAGCATTTCTTCACACCTGCCTAAAACTTTTGCACAGTACTGTGTGTGTGTATGTGTGTTTATGTGTATGTATGCACAGTTGTGCTCATAAGTTTACATACCCTGGCAGAATTTATGATTTCTTGGCCATTTTTCAGAGAATATGAATGATAACACAAGAACATTAATTACACTCATGGTTAGTGTTTGGGAAGCCATTTATTATCAATGTGTTTACTCTTTTTAAATCATAATGGCAGCATAAACTACCCAAATGACCCTTATCAAAAGTTTACATATCCTGGTGATTGTGGCCTGATAACATGCACACAAGTTGACATAAAGGCCTTTGAATAGCTATTAAAGGTAACAAATCTCACCTGTGATCTGTTTGCTTGTAATTAGTGTGTATAAAAGGTCAATGCGTTTCTGTACTCCTTACAGACCCTTGCATCTTTCATCCAGTGCTGCACTGATGTTTCTGGATTCAGAGTCATTGGGAAAGCTAAAGAATTATTATTATTATACAGGATTTATATAGCGCCAACAGTTTACGCAGCTCTTTACAATATAAAAGGGAGACAATACAGTTATAATACAATAAGATACAAGAGGATTAAGAGGGCCCTGCTCAGAAGAGCTTAAAATCTAATAGGGCGCAGGTGGTACAAAAGGTTGTAACTCTGGGGAATGAGCTGATGGAACTGGTAAAAGATTAGTTAGAGATGTTATAGGCTTTCCTGAAGAGATGAGTTTTCAGGGATCGCCTGAAGGTAGCAAGAGTAGGGGATAGGTGGAGGTGGAGATAGCGAGTTGCAGAGGATGGGAGAAGCTCTGGAGAAATCCTGGAGACGAGCATGAGAGGAGGAGATGAGAGAGCTTGAGAGCAGGAGGTCTTGAGAAGAGCGGAGAGGACGATTTGGGTGATATTTGGAGACAAGATTGGTGATGTAGCATTCCTTTGAATTGTCAAAGGATCTGTGGGAAAAGGTAAAACTGTATAAAACAGGAAAGGAATATAAAAATATATCCAAGGAATTGAGAAACCCAATCAGCAGTGTTCAAACTCTAATCAAGAAGTGGAAAATGAGGGGTTCTGTTGAAACCAAACCATGGTCATGTAGACCAACTGAAATTGCTGCCACAACTGCCAGGAAAATAGTTTGAGATGCAAAGAAAAACCCACACATGAAAACGTGGTGTGGCTGTTTCAAGATGCACAATAAAGAGGCACTTGAAGAAAGATGGGTTGCATGGTCGCATCGCCAGACGAAAGCCATTACTACGCAAATGCCACAAAGTATTCTGCTTACAATACGCCAAACAGCACAGAGACAAGCCTCAAACCTTCTGGCACAAAGTCATTTGGAGTGATGAGACCAAAATTTAGCTTTTTGGCCACAACCATAAAGGCTTCATTTGGAGAGGAGTCAACAAGGCCTATGATGAAAGGTACGGAGGTGGATCGCTGATGTTTTGGGGATGTGTGAGTTACAAAGGCACCAAAAATTTGGTCAAAATTGTTGGCAAGATGGATGCAGTATGTTATCAAAAAATACTGGAGGAACATTTGCATTCATCAGCCAGGAAGCTGCGCATGGGACGTACTTGGACATTCCAACATGACAATGATCCAAAACACAAGGCCAAGTCGACGCGTCATTGGCTACAGCAGAATAAAGTGAAGGTTCTGGAGTGGCTATCTCAGTCTCCTGACCTCAATATCATTGAGCCACTCTGGGGGGATCTCAAACGTGCAGTTCATGCAAGACAGCCCAAGAATTTACAGGAACTGGAGGCTTTTTACCAAGAGGAGTGGGCAGCTTTACCATCTGAGAAGATAAAGAGCCTCATCCACAAATACCACAAAAGACTTCAAGTTGTCATTGATGTTAAAGGGGGCAATACATGGTATTAGGAACTGGGGTATGTAAACTTTTGATCAGGGTAATTTGGGTAGTTTCTGTTGCCATTATGATTTAAAAAGAGTAAACACAGTTGTTCGATAATAAATGGCTTCAGCCAAACACTAACCATAAGTGAAAGAAGTTTTTCTGTTATCATTCATATTCTCTGAAAAAATGGCAAGAAATCATAAATGCTGCCAGGGTATGTAAACTTACGAGCACAACTGTATATATATGTATTTGGCAGTGTCAGCTCTAGCCTGAACTTTTTGTCAATAAGCATTTAGCTTGTGATAACATCTATGTATAGCAAGCACATGATTGTGAAGCACTCTGATTGGTTCCCAGTCATTAGTCTGGACTGGAACTGTCAAAGACAGCCTGATCTGACAGATAGCAACCATATACAGTGTAGGCTGCTAACTGTCAAAGGTGAAATATAGATAATAGTTCATTCTACTTGGGGCATCATGTAAGGGTTTGGTAATTTAATTATTGTATACACAAATGACAAGCAGTCAGATATGGAGAGACTGGTGTTGGTATAAAGTAGTCATATGACACTGCTGTGCTATGCTTTTAATATACTTGCTTTTAATATCTTTTACCGTAGTATGTTTATTATTCCCATTCTAGCCAAAATCTAGTACTTTGTAATTATAACCTGGTTTTAGATCTCTGTACATAATGTATAATTTTTGCTAAAATTATAATACAGAAAGTAAACATTTTTCTTTAACTTGTTTGTAGATGAGTATGTTGCCAGTTTGCACCTACCTTCCTTTGATGCCCACTTAACTGAGCTAACTGATGACCAAGCGAAATACCTTGGACTCAACAAGAATGGACCTTTTAAACCTAATTATTACAGGTGGGTACCCGAGGAAAATATGTCAAAATTGTTGCTGTATTAATAAAGTGCTGTCCTATAATTGCAATTTTTGTAATGCCATTAAGTAAAGTGCAATTAGGTTTGGGAAAACCTCTTGAAATAGTTTAGTTTTAAGAAAGCCATTCAAGAATGGGCTTAGGCAGAAATCTTAGCCTTAAAGAGAAGCCTTTGGAAAGTAGATATGAAAGATTGTATATAAATATTGTAAATTGCCATTAAAAGAGAAATCTAGTTATTTGCTACGCTCATATATCTTATAAACTGGCAGGTCTTTACCATTCTTTAAATTTACCACTATGTTAGAAGTTTTACAAAACCACAATTACCAGTTTTGTACATGCCTTATGCAAAAGTAACAAAATGAAAAAATAAAAATGTATCTTTGATAATACAAGGTGAGAGACTTTTTTTAGGTTAATATTTCTTAAAATGATATCGATGTAATCTCTCTATAAAGTAAAAACGGGGGTGGGGGGCTGAGACCTGTTAACATCTGACTGCCTGCCTATATTGTTTTATGGGGAAATATCAAACATATTAATAACAAAATATTGTCAGCTGTGTGAACCATTAGGATAAAAGTACTGCATTAAAACTTGCTGTACTGCATACAATTTTTATATACATTATGCATTACATGCAAGATTTAGATTTTATGACCTGTTCACACTAGTCAGCAGTTGTTTTCTATGTGCCCTTTTGTTGAGTTTATATATAAACATTACAAGATAAGTGCTGCGCTATTCCAAATGAATATATATGTACCATATGTGTAAACACATATTTAAACCACAATACAATGTAAATAACAATATGTGAATGAAAACAGTGATGTAATGATAAACAGTCCACCCAGTGCCAAAATATAAGTATAAAGAGTAATCATCCACAGCCCCCTATGATGTCAGTTGTGACGAAACACATAGGGTGGAGCCTGATGTCATCACACACCAGAAATCTTTAGTGATCGTGTCCCGAGTATTGTTTTGTACAGTGCTTTTATTGAGAATACATGTAAGTGCATAATATTTGGTTTAATATAGTTTTTAGTTACAGATTTTATACTATTTGGAACATTTCACTCTTTTTTGTCCCTGTATGTGTGGGAGACCTGGTGGGGATCTTTATACAAGAATGGTGGAATTCTGGAGCCATACTGACATCAAGGTATTGCTGTGAATTATGTGCATTTTGACTACTCATTAATTTGGGGGCCATACCCCTTTGGTAAACTTTATTGCGTGACTCCAGCGTAAGGTAGAATTTATAAAGAGGAACACTGGATAATCACCCTTTTTACTTATGTTTGGCACTGGGTAGACTGTTTATCATTGCATCACAATGGACTATCTACCATTACATCACAAACTATTTTTGTTCACTTATAGTTATTTACATTCTTTTTTGGTTTAACCTCTTTGCTGCCAGGCCCCATGCTCCACTTTTAAACTTAGCTGACCAGTCCATTTTTGCAATTTTTTCTTAGTTTTTTTTTTTTTTATTTTTTCCTTACAGCTTTCAGAGTTTGACCCCCCCCAAACCATATATTTTCTGAAGGCACATGACAAGCAGAATAAAAAAAAGTGCTACTGATTTTTAGGGAACGATATTTGCGCAAATGTTTATCAAAACAATATTTTCACTAAAAATACACTAAAATCATTATTAGCAGATAAAAACACAGCACATTTTACAAAATCCCTGCTAAGTTCCTATTAACCACTTAAGGACCGCCTCACGCCGATGTACGTCGGCAAGGCGGCACGGGCAGGCAAAATCACGTACATATACGTGATTTGCCTCCCGCAGGTGGGGGGTCCGATCGGACCCCCCCCCCGGTGCCCGAGGCGGTCCTGTTATGTCCCCCGGCGATCGGAGGTGAGGGGGAGGCCATCCGTTCTTGGCCCCCCCCTCGCGATCGCTGCCGGCCAATCAGATCACTTCCTTTGCTGCTGTATGCTAAACAGCAGCAAAGGAAATGATGTCTTCTCTCCTCGGCTCGGTATTTTCCGTTGCAGCGCCGAGGAGAGAAGACTTCACTGTGAGTGCACAACACTACACACACAGTAGAACATGCCAGGCACACAAAACACCCCGATCACCCCCCCCCCCCCCCCCCCGTCACAAACTGACACCAGCAGTTTTTTTTTTTTTGTTTTTTTTCTGATTACAGCATTGGTGTCAGTTTGTGACAGTTACAGTGTTGGGACAGTTAGGGTTAGCCCCCTTTAGGTCTAGGATACCCCCCTAACCCCCCCTAATAAAGTTGTAACCCCTTGATCACCCCCTGTCGCCAGTGTCACTAAGCGATCATTTTTCTGATCGCTGTATTAGTGTCGCTGGTGACGCTAGTTAGTGAGGTAAACATTTAGGTTCGCCGTCAGCATTTTATAGCGACAGGGACCCCCATATACTACCTAATAAATGTTTTAACCCCTTGATTGCCCCCTAGTTAACCCTTTCACCACTGATCACCGTATAACCGTTACGGGTGACGCTGGTTAGTTCGTTTATTTTTTATAGTGTCAGGGAACCCGCCGTTTATTACCGAATAAAGGTTTAGCCCCCCTATCGCCCGGCGGTGATATGCGTCGCCCCAGGCAGCGTCAGATTAGCGCCAGTACCGCTAACACCCACGCACGCGGCATACGCCTCCCTTAGTGGTATAGTATCTGAACGGATCAATATCTGATCCGATCAGATCTATACTAGCGTCCCCAGCAGTTTAGGGTTCCCAAAAACGCAGTGTTAGCGGGATCAGCCCAGATACCTGCTAGCACCTGCGTTTTGTCCCTCCGCCCGGCCCAGCCCAAGTGCAGTATCGATCGATCACTGTCACTTACAAGGCACTAAACGCATAACTGCAGCGTTCGCAGAGTCAGGCCTGATCCCTGCGATCGCTAACAGTTTTTTTGGTAGCATTTTGGTGAACTAGCAAGCACCAGCCCCAGGCAGCGTCAGGTTAGCGCCAGTACCGCTAACACCCACGCACGTACCGTACACCTCCCTTAGTGGTATAGTATCTGAACGGATCAATATCTGGTCCGATCAGATCTATACTAGCGTCCCCAGCAGTTTAGGGTTCCCAAAAACGCAGTGTTAGCGGGATCAGCCCAGATACCTGCTAGCACCTGCGTTTTGCCCCTCCGCCCGGCCCAGCCCAGCCCACCCAAGTGCAGTATCGATCGATCACTGTCACTTACAAAACACTAAACACATAACTGCAGCGTTCACAGAGTCAGGCCTGATCCCTGCGATCACTAACAGTTTTTTTGGAAGCTTTTTATTGAACTGGCAAGCACCAGCGGCCTAGTACACCCCGGTCGTAGTCAAACCAGCACTGCAGTAACACTTGGTGACGTGGCGAGTCCCATAAGTGCAGTTCAAGCTGGTGAGGTGGCAAGCATAAGTAGTGTCCCGCTGCCACCAAAAAGACAAACACAGGCCCGTTGTGCCCTTCCTGCTGCATTCGCCAATCCTAATTGGGAACCCACCACTTCTGCAGCGCCCGTACTTCCCCCATTCACATCCCCAACCAAATGCAGTCGGCTGCATGAGAGGCATTTTTATGTCCTCCCGAGTACCCCTACCCAACGAACCCCCCCAAAAAAGATGTCGTGTCTGCAGCAAGCGCGGATATAGGCGTGACACCCGCTATTATTGTCCCTCCTGTCCTGACAATCCTGGTCTTTGCATTGGTGAATGTTTTGAATGCTACCATTCACTAGTTGAGTATTAGCGTAGGGTACAGCATTGCACAGACTAGACACACTTTCACAGGGTCTCCCAAGATGCCATCGCATTTTGAGAGACCCGAACCTGGAACCGTTTACAGTTATAAAAGTTAGTTACAAAAAAAAGTGTAAAAAAAAAAAAAAAACACATACAAAAATATAAAATAAAAAAAATTAGTTGTCGTTTTATTGTTCTCTCTCTCTCTATTCTCTCTATTGTTCTGCTCTTTTTTACTGTATTCTATTCTGCAATGTTTTATTGTTATTATGTTTTATCATGTTTGTTTTTCAGGTCTGCAATTTTTTATACTTTACCGTTTACTGTGCTTTATTGTTAACCATTTTTTTGTCTTCAGGTACGCCATTCACGACTTTGAGTGGTTATACCAGAATGATGCCTGCAGGTTTAGGTATCATCTTGGTATCATTCTTTTCAGCCAGCGGTCGACTTTCATGTAAAAGCAATCGTAGCGGCTAATTAGCCTCTAGACTGCCTTCACAAGCCGTGGGATGGAATGCCCCCCCCCCCCACCGTCTTCCGTGTTTTTCTCTGGCTCTCCTGTCTCAACAGGGAACCTGAGAATGCAGCCGGGGATTCAGCCAGCTGACCATAGAGCTGATCAGAGACCAGAGTGGCTCCAAACATCTCTATGGCCTAAGAAACCAGAAGCTACGAGCATTTTATGACTTAGATTTCGCCGGATGTAAATAGCGCCATTGGGAAATTGGGGAAGCGTTTTATCACACCGATCTTGGTGTGGTCAGATGCTTTGAGGGCAGAGGAGAGATCTAGGGTCTAATAGACCCCAATTTTTTCAAAAAAGAGTACCTGTCACTACCTATTGCTATTATAGGGGATATTTACATTCCCCGAGATAACAATAAAAATGATAAAAAAAAAAAAAAATGAAAGGAACAGTTTAAAAATAAGATAAAAATGCAAAAAAATAATAAAGAAAAAAAAAAAAAAAAAAAGCACCCCTGTCGCCCCCTACTCTTGCGCTAAGGCGAACGCAAGCGGCGGTCTGTCGTCAAACGTAAACAGCAATTGCACCATGCATGTGAGGTATCACCGCGAAGGTCAGATCGAGGGCAGTAATTTTAGCAGTAGACCTCCTCTGTAAATCTAAAGTGGTAACCTGTAAAGGCTTTTAAAGGCTTTTAAAAATGTATTTATTTTGTTGCCACTGCACGTTTGTGCGCAGTTGTAAAGCATGTCATGTTTGGTATCCATGTACTCGGCCTAAGATCATCTTTTTTAATTCATCAAACATTTGGGCAATATAGTGTGTTTTAGTGCATTAAAATTTAAAAAAGTGTGTTTTTTCCCCAAAAAATGCGTTTGAAAAATCGCTGCGCAAATACTGTGTGAAAAAAAAAAATGAAACACCCACCATTTTAATCTGTAGGGCATTTGCTTTAAAAAAATATATAATGTTTGGGGGTTCAAAGTAATTTTCTTGCAAAAAAAAATAACTTTTTCATGTAATCAAAAAGTGTCAGAAAGGGCTTTGTCTTCAAGTGGTTAGAAGAGTGGGTGATGTGTGACATAAGCTTCTAAATGTTGTGCATAAAATGCCAGGACAGTTCAAACCCCCCCCCCCCAAATGACCCCATTTTGGAAAGTAGACACCCCAAGCTATTTGCTGAGAGGCATGTCGAGTCCTTGGAATATTTTATATTGCGACACAAGTTGCGGGAAAGAGACAAATTTTTTTTTTTTTTTTTTTTTGCACAAAGTTGTCACTAAATGATATATTGCTCAAACATGCCATGGGAATATGTGAAATTACACCCCAAAATACATTCTGCTGCTTCTCCTGAGTACGGGGATACCACATGTGTGAGACTTTTTGGGAGCCTAGCCGCGCACGGGACCCCGAAAACCAAGCACCGTCTTCAGGCTTTCTAAGGGCGTGAATTTTTGATTTCACTCTTCACTGCCTATCACAGTTTCGGAGGCCATGGAATGCCCAGGTGGCACAAAACCCCCCCCAAATGACCCCATTTTGGAAAGTAGACACCCCAAGCTATTTGCTGAGAGGTATAGTGAGTATTTTGCAGACCTCCCTTTTTGTCACAAAGTTTTGAAAATTGAAAAAAGAAAAAAAAAAATGTTTTTTCTTGTCTTTCTTCATTTTCAAAAACAAATGAGAGCTGCAAAATACTCACCATGCCTCTCAGCAAATAGCTTGGGGTGTCTACTTTCCAAAATGGGGTCATTTGGGGGGGTTTTGTGCCACCTGGGCATTCCATGGCCTCCGAAACGGTGATAGGCAGTGAAGAGTAAAATCAAAAATTCACGCCCTTAAAAACGCTGAAGGCGGTGATTGGTTTTCGGGGCCCCGTACGCGGTAGGCTCCCAAAAAGTCCCACACATGTGGTATCACCATACTCAGGAGAAGCAGCTAAATGTATTTTGGGGTGCAATTCCACATATGCCCATGGTCTGTGTGAGCAATATATAATTTAGTGACAACTTTGTGCAAAAAAAAAAAAAAAAAAATGTGTCACTTTCCCGCAACTTGTGTCAAAATATAAAATATTCCATGGACTCAATATGCCTCTCAGCAAATAGCTTGGGGTGTCTACTTTCCAAAATGGGGTCATTTGGGGGGGTTTGTGCCACCTGGGCATTCCATGGCCTCCGAAACTGTGATAGGCAGTGAAGAGTGAAATCAAAAATTTACACCCTTAGAAATCCTGAAGGCGGTGCTTGGTTTTCGGGGTCCCGTACGCGGCTAGGCTCCCAAAAAGTCCCACACATGTGGTATCCCCGTACTCAGGAGAAGCAGCTGAATGTATTTTGGGGTGCAATTTCACATAGGCCCATGGCCTGTGTGAGCAATATATCATTTAGTGACAACTTTTTGTAAATATTTTTTTTTTGTCATTATTCAATCACTTGGGACAAAAAAAAAAATATTCAATGGGTTCAACATGCCTCTCAGCAATTTCCTTGGGGTGTCTACTTTCCAAAATGGGGTCATTTGGGGGGGTTTTGTACTGCCCTGCCATTTTAGCACCTCAAGAAATGACATAGGCAGTCATAAACTAAAAGCTGTGTAAATTCCAGAAAATGTACCCTAGTTTGTAGACGCTATAACTTTTGCGCAAACCAATAAATATACGCTTATTGACATTTTTTTTACCAAAGACATGTGGCCGAATACATTTTGGCCTAAATGTATGACTAAAATTGAGTTTATTGGATTTTTTTTATAACAAAAAGTAGAAAATATCTTTTTTTTTCAAAATTTTCTGTCTTTTTCCATTTATAGCGCAAAAAATAAAAACCGCAGAGGTGATCAAATACCATCAAAAGAAAGCTCTATTTGTGGGAAGAAAAGGACGCAAATTTCGTTTGGGTACAGCATTGCATGACCGCGCAATTAGCAGTTAAAGCGACGCAGTGCCAAATTGGAAAAAGACCTCTGGTCCTTAGGCAGCATAATGGTCCTGGGCTCAAGTGGTTAAATATAAAAGCTTAACCTGTATTGAGTTAATAAATAACAAATATTTGTACATTTTAAATTGCGCCTTTTTGCGAAATGGTGGAAATTGAATATACGCAAAAATGTAAGAATCCACATTTCTATAAAAATCTCAAGGTTTTCATTTTTCACTTACAGCTTTCAGAGTTTGTTAAAGACCCCCCAAATCAAATGACCTGTAGAATAAAAAGAAGGCGCTACTGATTTTAAAATTTTGCGATATCTGCGCTAATGTTTATCAAAACAATATATTCACTAAAGTATTCTAAAATCATTATTCGCAGATAAAAACACAGCACATTTTAAATATAAGAGCTTAATCTGTAATGAATTAAATCACAAATATTTGTACATTTTAAAATTATGCCTTTTTTGTAAAATGGTGAAAATTGAATGTACACAAAAATGTAAATAACCAAATATCTCAAAAAAACTGAAGGTTTTCATTTTTCCCCTTAGAATAAAAAGAAGGTGCTACTGATTTTAAAGCCCCACAATATTTGGGCAAATGTTTACCAAACCAATATTTTTGCTAAAAATACAAAAATTCTCAAAAAATCTGGTGGTTTTCATTTTTCACTTACAGCTTTCAGAGTTTGTAAAAGACCCAGAACACCTGTGCATCCCTGTACAGGTAAACACAGCCTTGAAGGGGTGTACACTGTGTATGCTTTGTGTGAGCAAGGCATTAGGCCCCTTTCACACGAGCAGACCGATCGGGTCCACCTGTCAGTTTTTCAGATGGACCTGATCGGCCCACCCAATGTTCTCTATGGAGATGTCAGGAACGATGTCATCTCCGGTTTCTCCTGCTGGTGGCAATATTACATTCAGCACCAAAAGGGTGTAATTCCAGTGGCCACCAGCGGGTGTCTCCCTGCCTGGACTGCAGACTTGTCATCAGCACACCTGTCATGGGTCTGCTGGACTATATAAACCCGTCCTGAACTAAGCCTCAGTGCTTCAGAATTCCTCTGCTAGCCCTTGTCCCCGCCAGTACCTGCTCTTGTTCCAGCCTGTTCCTGTTTGTTCCTGAACCCCGTTTGTGTATCCTGACCTTGAGTCCTGTTTCCTGTTCCCTGCTCCTTGGTCTGCTTTATTATTCCTGGTTTCTGTTCCCTTGTCGTCTTGGCCCATGCCTTAGTTTTTATTTCATGTTTGTTTCCTTGCTTGTGTATTATATTAGTTAGATAGATAGCTAGGTGGGTTTGGGGGTTTGCTGTGTTTTCACCATTTACTTATTTTTGGTTTGCTGTCTTGATTTCACGTGTGTCTTTATCATAACATCCAATGCAGGTGATCAGATCGCTGGGCTGCACCAAGGAATCAAGGACAAACGAGAAACTGAATAAAGAAAGTATGTTTATTATTAATGATAAAGACACACGTGAAATCAAGACAGCAAACCAAAAATAAGTAAATGGTGAAAACACAGCAAACCCCCAAACCCACCTAACTATCTAACTAATATAATACACAAGCAAGGAAACAAACATGAAATAAAAACTAAGGCATGGGCCAAGGCGACAAGGGAACAGAAACCAGGAATAATAAAGCAGACCAAGGAGCAGGGAACAGGAAACAGGACTCAAGGTCAGGATACACAAACGGGGTTCAGGAACAAACAGGAACAGGCTGGAACAAGAGCAGGTACTGGCGGGGACAAGGGCTAGCAGAGGAATTCTGAAGCACTGAGGCTTAGTTCAGGGCGGGTTTATATAGTCCAGCAGACCCATGACAGGTGTGCTGATGACAAGTCTGCAGTCCAGGCAGGGAGACACCCGCTGGTGGCCACTGGTATTATACCCTTTTGGTGCTGAATGTAATAGTGCCACCAGCAGGAGAAACCGGAGATGACACCGTTCCTGACAGGAGAGGCTGATGTAAATGGACATGTGTCCCTTTACACTCGCCTGCATCAGATCCGGTCCGCTAAAAACAGGTGGATGGGGATGCCTTCCCTAGCAGATCCCTGCATTCCATCTAGCAGATCGGATCGGATGAGAATCTGATGTAAACGAACAGGCGGTCCATTTCCATCTGACCGCCCCATAGAGAACAGCGGGCTGTGTCCGCTCTGCATCAGCGGAGTGGACACAGTCCTCTCTTCTGCCTGTTCAGTAGGCATCAGCGGACAGATTCCCCGCTGAGCAGGCGGATCTGCTTGACGGAACCCGTTACATGTGAGAGGGGCCTGACCATGTTTTTTTTTTTTTTTTTAACGTTTTAAATTTTTTTACAATTATATTATTCAATATTTTGTACTTCTTTTTTTTTGGTCTTTGGTGAGATATCAGAGGTCTAAACAGACTCCTAATATCTCTTTTTTTGAGACAGAGAAACATACGGAGGAGAGTCCCTTTCTCTGCATCCGGAGCTGCACATTACATGAATGAATAAGGAGTCTGTATAGGGACTCATATTCATTCATGAAATGACACACGGTTTACTATGCTCAGTTATCCATGGACATGGAAGTGATCACTGCCTATGTCCATTGTAGTACAGGAAGAGGGCTGGTAAACTCATGTTTACCAAGCCCCCCCCCCCCCCCAGCTCCAACTTTACCTTGCCGGAGCTGAGTGCTGGACAGCAGCTGCAGGAGGGGAAGGAGGGAATGCTGCCCAGCAACGACAGATCGATGAGGTGGGGACTATTGGGGGGTACATATTTTGAACCCCTCTAAGTCCCTGCAGCACCTGAAGCCAGCGGGAGAGGCAGAGAAAGGAAGCCTGTGGCTCGAGGGTAGCTGCAGGGGACCAGGTTTGCTAGGGGGGAGGAAATCGGTGCTGGGGGGTGGAGGAAATAGGAAAGAAGAAAGGGGGGGGCCTTTTTAAAGGAAGGGGAGTGGTGGAAGGTGGAGAAGCTGGAGACAGGAAAGAGGCGGCTTCCGTGGGGAGGGAGGTCACATTTGAGGTGAATAACCCTGATCAGCGTTTTGAATGGTTTGTTCAGCAGAGTCTCCTGAACAATTCTGCTATAAGTTTATGGACACTGAGCTTATAGCAGAAGGAGGCATTAGGTCCATACGGCATACATGCCTGGCCAGCCGTACGGACCTAGCAGTGAAAGGGTTAATTATATTTGCATCATATTCTAGCCATGCTGCAGTGAGCACATTTAAGTATAATTCTTTATTCAATTTTCAATTTTTAAACAAGTCATATAAACAATAATAAGAAAAGGAATAAACATAAGTTATAATGGAAAACAAATCTAAGCCATAGTCCAAATCAAATAATTCCGCAGCAACTCGTATTAATTAACTAACACATACAAATAGATACAACACCCTAATGGAAATTAATGACCAAATCAAATTAGAATTACTGCAAAAAGCATACAGTCAGGGTATCACATTATCTCTCTCAAACTTGCCAGCCATACACTACGCAGAGAATCGTTCATGCTCACAATCCACCGATTTATGCCCGCTGACTGACCAGAGTACAACAAACCCTCCAGAAGCAGGCCCCCGAATGTCTCTCCGCAAAATACATGACTGACAAAAAATATCTCCCCTCGCTACCAAATTTAAACTAATCTAAAACTCTGAATAAATTAGGGAGTGGTGGGGATGAGCTAAAGAGAGAGAGTCTGCTACAATAAGCAAAAGTCATGGCATCAAATACCAGCCGGGCATCAGATGTGGGCCAGCATCCGCCATGCGTGAACCAGGGATGTGGAGGGGAGCACCACATAGTACAAGGCAGATCTCCGCTCCCCCTCCCCATCTATTGCCATGCTAGTAAGTGACCCCCATTCATATAATTCAGAGACCACCTTGTAACCACAAGGTGTATCTAATACCTATTGTTGGGACTACTTTTAACCTGAAAGTCTTTAATTCATATCACTGCCTAAATTCTCACTTTAATATACCTTCCTTCACGCTTTGATAGGGAAGAAAAAAAAAAAAAAAAAAACCCTCTTCTGACCCCAACACTTGGGGGTCTGGAAGGAAAATCTGCTAAAAAAAAAAAATGAAAGAATTATAAGAAGATATATAAAAGATAGAAAAAACTCCACAGCATCCACCACCTCCCCCCCAGGAATCCTCAATCAAACTTGGGCCACCCCCCCCCCCCTCATAAATCGTGGTTTGCTAAACTAGACAAGGGAGCGATCCGTATAGAGGGATGTACTAGTAAAAGTTGTCCATGGCTGCCAACTATCACTACATTCCTCCTCTCTTCCATGAAGAGATGCTGTCGTATTTTCCATTGTCCTAATTTCATCAATTCTAGAGAACCAGTGTTCCATTGATGGCTTGGTAGTGCTCTTCCACAGGTCAGGGATACATGCCCGGGCAGCATTCAGCATGTGCACTAACAACGATTTTTTATATTGACGGAGGGGCATCACATTTAGATGCAAAAGATATTCCAAGGGGTCCAAGCCTAGATCAACTAATGTCAGTTGTTTAATCACTTTCCCCCCTTCCTTCCAAAATGGTGTAAGGGGCACAGCCAAAAAATATGTAATAGTGTCCCGAGCTCTTTATTACAGCGCCAACATTGCTTAGAGATTTGCGGCTATAGTTTAAGTAGGGCCGGAACCCTATACCACCTGATTAAAAATGTATATCCCTGTTCTTGAAAGCGACTTGCTATAGAGGATTTGTGAGCTAGTGAGATAACCTGTTAATTTGCTGTCTTGAAAAAGAAATTTGTAGGTCAACCTCCCATCGACGTACAGTGCCTTGCAAAAGTATTCACCCCCTTGGCTTTTTACCTATTTTGTTACATTACAGCCTTTAGTTCAATGGGTTTTTTTTAATGTGAATCATATGTGATGGATCAGAACACAATAGTCTAAGTTGGTGAAGTAAAATTAAAAAAATAGATACCTAAAACTATTTTTTCAGAAATAAAAAAATGATAATTGGCATGTGCGTATGTATTCACCCCCTTTGGTTGCACCAGGGCTTTTTATGGGCTTCATAACAATTACTTTCAGAAGTCACATAATTAGTGAAATGATGTCCACCTGTCATTACATATACACACCTTTTTGAAAGGCCCCAGAGGCTGAAACACCTAAGCAAGAGGCACCACTAACCAAACACTGCCAGGAAGACCAAGAAACTCTCCAAACAAGTAAGGGACAATGTTGAGAAGTACAAGTCAGGGTTAGGTTATAGAAAAATATCCAAATCTTTGATGATTCATAGGAGCACCATCAAATCTATCATAACCAAATGGAAAGAACATGGCACAATAGCAAACCTGCCAAGAGATGGCTGCACACCAAAACTCACAGACCAGGCAAGGAGGGCATTAATCAGAGAGGCAGCACAGAGACCTAAGGTAACCCTGGAGGAGTTGCAGAGCTCCACAGCAGAGACTGTAGTATCTATACATAGGATGACAATAAGCCATATACTCCATAGAGTTGGGCTTTATGGCAGAGTGGCCAGAAGAAAGCCATTACTTTCACCAAAAACAAAATGGCACGTTTTGAGTTTGCGAAAAGGCATGTGGGAGACTCCCAAAATGTATGGAGGAAGGTGCTTTGGTCTGATGAGACTAAAATTTTACTTTTTGGCCATCAAAGAAAACGCTATGTCTGGCGCAAACCCAACATATCACATCACCCAAAGAACACCATCCCCACAGTGAATGGAGGTGGCAGCATCATGCTGTGGGGATGTTTTTCAGCAGTCGGGACTTGGAAACTGGTCAGAGTTGAGGGAAAGATGGATGGTGCTAAATACAGGGATTTTCTTGAGCAAAACCTGTACCAATCTGTGATTTGAGGCTAGGACGGAGGTTCACCTTCCAGCAGTACAATGACCCCAAACACACTGCTAAAGCAACACTTGAGTGGTTTAAGGGGAAACATGTAAATGTGTTGGAATGGCCTAGTCAAAGCCCAAACCTCAATCTAATAGAAAATCTTTGGTCAGACTTAACCACTTCAGCCCCGGAAGAATTTACCCACTTCCTGACCAGAGCATTTTTTTGTGATTCGGCATTGCGTCGCTTTAACTGACAATTGCGCGGTCATGCGACGTGGTTCCCAAACAAAATTGATGTCCTTTTTTCCCACAAATAGAGCTTTCTTTTGGTGGTATTTGATCACCTCTGCGGTTTTTATTTATTGCGCTATAAACAAAAAAAAAGCGACAATTTTGAAAAAATGCATAATTTTTTACTTTTTGCTATAACAAATAGCCCCAAAAATATTTTAAAAAAATTTTTTTCCTCAGTTTAGGCCGATACGTATTCTTCTATATATTTTTGGTAAAAAAAAAATCGCAATAAGCGTTTATTGGTTGGTTTGTGCAAAAGATATAGCGTCTACAAAATAGGGGATAGTTTTATGGCATTTTTATTGATCCTTTTTTTTTTTTTTTTTACTAGTAATGGCGGCGATCTGCGCTTTTTTATCGTGACTGCGACATTATGGCCGACACATCGGACATTTTTGATTGATTGATTTGATACAGATTCCTGTGTAAATAAGACTGGCAGTGAAGGGGTTAACCACTAGGGGGCAGTGTAGGGGTTAGGTATGTCCTGGGGAGTGTTTCCAACTGTGGGGGGGCTTGGCTACGTGTGACACGTCACTGATCTCTGCTCCTGATCACAGGGAGCAGAGATCAGTGACACTGTCACTAGGCAGAACGGGGAGATGCTTGCGCCACCGGCAGCGCGCACGCAATGGCACGGCGGCAAATTTAAAGGGACGTACGGGTACGCCCATTCGCCCAGCCATGCCATTCTGCTGACGTACATCGGCGTGCGCCAGTCGGGAACCGGTTAAAGATTGCTGTTCACAAGCGCAAACCATCCAACTTGAAGGAGCTGGAGCAGTTTTACAAGGGAAAATTGGCAAACATCCCAGTGGTAAGATGTGGCAAGCTCAAAGAGACTTATCCAAAGTGAATTGGAGCTGTGATAGCCGCAAAAGGTGGCTCTACAAAGTATTGACTTTACAGGGGTGAATAGTTATGCACATTGACTTTTTCTTTATTTTGTCCTATTTGTTGTTTGCTTCACAATTTAAAAAAAACCACCTTCAAAGTTGTGGGCATGTTCTGTAAATTAAATTATGCAAATCCTCAAACAATCCATGTTAATTCCAGGTTGTGAGGCAACACGACACGAAAAATGCCAAGGGGGGTGAATACTTTTGCAAGGCACTGTATATATGAAGGGATATGACCTTCTGAAGGCTCGATAATCCGTTTGTACAAAAGTGACAGCAGATGTGGTACATATTTTCCCTCCGCACATAGGCAAAGAATGTCAGTGGCCTAGCATATAGTCCCGGATCTGGTATGGACTTTAAATGAGACAATTAAAGGGCTGACCAAGGGCTCAAAGGGGGCTGTGAAAGACTGGATAAATCTTGAGCAAACATCCAGCCCTGCGGGGTAACAAAGTGCAGGTACCTAGGTATGCCTAGTCCTGCCAACCCCCGGAGCTGTTTATTGTCTACCCCGGTCGTAAAATCTGGGTTATAAATCACCAGTGTTAATGGTGATAGATAGGGGGGAAAGGCCTTTTATTGGGAGTATATGGATAAGGACTGCAATTGTAGCCCCAATTGTAGGATGCGTCTTCAATCCACGATAGTGTTTATGGGCGACCCAAGGAAGAGCGGACAAGGCGATCGATGAAGCTTGTTGTTCAATTTGTACCCAACATTTGGTCTGCGGGGAAATACACCATGATGCCACTCTGGACAAGTGTATAGCTCGGTAATATGGAATCGGGTCAGGTAGAATAAAATTCCCCTCAGCGATTTGGGCAAGACCAACATCGTGTGGCGAAGTCTGGCCACTTTGTTACTCCAGATGAATTTGATCAACATTGTCCGGGACGTGAGAAAAAAGGCTTGTGGTAATTTATTAGGTATCGCTTGCATTAGGTATAAAATCTGGGGGAGCAATGTCATTTTAAATGCATTGCGTCTCCCGAAACCACGTAAGAGTAAGGGTTTGCCAAAATTGAAGATGTAATCTCATTTTAGATAATGGGCAAAAATTCATCTCGTATAATGAGGCAGTAGTTTGTCAGTTTGACCCACAGATATTTCATAAAAGACTGAACCCATTTAAACTGATAGTCGCCTTGTTAGCTTAGTGATACCCTCCGTGGGAAGAAGAATACTTGTCGCTTCACATTTAGCATAATTTATAGAAGAGTTAGAAAGGTGCTCATACTGAGCAAAAAGGTGAATGTTTTAAAGTTTTTCATGTATTTCGGAGGGGTTCAGTTATCAGTACATCCACACAGTGAAGTGTTGTCCCAAAGCCCACAATCACAATCCCAACTGTTTTCTAGGGCAGGTTTGAATCTTATTGCTGGCTCTGTGGACTAAAAATAAATGTGTACTAATAATTTTTTACCAGACACAAGACTGTAGGGGGCCCAGCAAGCAAATTAATGTTATAGTTATTCTCACATGAGGCAGCTATGTGACTAAAATAGCCTGTGTTTTGGGCTTACCAGACCTTCTCCTGTGTTATAAAGCTGTAGAAATAACAAGAATTCTGAACTGGAAGCCGAAAGCTAAACTATATGTACCACTCAAAAAAAACCATGGATGGTAGAATCCATCCTAGCTGTCATAGAGAACTTTTGGATTGCACCCAAGCTTTGGAAGTTTTCCCATTAATGAATGGAGATAATTTCAACTAAAACATAGTCTTCATATTAAAGCTGATCTCCATGTTTCCTGTGACATTAAATAGTTTGGACCAAGCTGATCCAAACAACTATTTTTCTTTACTAAGTGCTGCACTTGCTCTAAGCACTGTATGTACTGCATACTTCCCTACTCACACCCGGAACAATATATGTAGAGTTTGTCTGAGCGGAGCTCAGCCATTCACAGGCAGCTTTGTATTCTGTGAGTCAGAGATTGTAATGTCATCAGCCCACCTCTCCGCCTTAACTAATCAGAGGAAGCTTTGTATTCATTCACAGAATACAAAGCTGTCTATAAATGGCTGAGTGCCACTCAGACTAACACTCTATTGTTCTGAATGTGAGGCGGGAAGTCTCTGTCTCTCAGCTAGAACCCAGCACTGTGTACTGCATGTAGTTGAAGCTACATATAGTACATACAGCACTTAGAGCCAGTGCAGCACTTAGTAGAGGAAATATATTTTTTGGACCATCTTGGTCCAAACAAAATGTTTATATTGACAGTAAACATGAAAATCGGCTTAATCTAGCACAACTTAGATCATTGAAATTCCTAACTACCAATGGAAACTTATTTTTAGTAGACTAATGTGTATCTCCTATATGTTATTCATGGAAGAATTATCACACAAGCTCTTTCTTTGGGGCATGAAACGTGAACAGGGATGCTCCCTTATAGACTCGCTTATTGGTACACATTTCATCAATAAGAACCGTAACAGTTATCCGTTTATAAAATCAGTTATAAACTCTTCTGACCATGGTATCATGTACTAGCGAGATGAGGCTTAAAAGTCCCATACAAATTAATATTCCATACTATTCCCATATTAAGAGCCTTAATATTTCCATACTTCAACGTGCTGAAAGCTATGCAGAATAACAAGCACATTGCCTTCTGTAATGCTGTTCGAACACAAATGACAAAAGTCTCCATCCATGCTCTAGAGAATGAGTCCCTTAAATTGCTTTTTCAGCACACATAAATGGGAACTAAACAATACAAAAGCAGAGTACTTCCCAATTTACTGAACAACCCCAAGGTTTTGATTCTGTCCTAGCGGAGAAGAGGGGCAATCCCTGCTATTGACAAAAATGTACACTTTTTTTGTTTATTTTAAGAAACCTGTAGAGCATTGCATCCGTGATCAGCAATGTCCAGCTCTTACAGAATCTCAGCATACCTCATACGGGCAGGCAGTTACCTGAGGGGGGGCAGCAGGGGGAGAGCTGCAGATACCAGAACATGTTATATATTCCACACTAAAAACAGGTGGAACATGTTCCAAAACTGAATTTATCCATTAAGATGACGTAATAACATTTTTTAAATATGAAACATTGAATAAAATTTTATTAGCATTAAAGTAATTATATTTTTTGTTTGTGCCAATGTTTTCTAGATACTGATACTTGAAACTGACTGATTCCAGTATACCAAGGCATCTGTGAAATCTCAAGAGCGCTTTAGAACAACCACCACCCTTCCTTATTTGTCTGTTTTTATATCATCCTCTTCTTTTTTGGGGCTTTTTTTTTCTGCTTGTTTGTATGTTTTCACTTTATGTAGAGAGGAATAGTACCTTGTATGTTACAATTCAGTTAGGGCCCATTCACATTTGTGGGACTTGTCATACGACTTTGGACATGACAAGTCACAGCCCATTGTTTTGCAATGTTCAGATCGGTGTGACTTTGAAAAGTTGCCTACACTATTTTGGTGCAACTTTTGCTGCGACTTTGGTCCAGAGAGTGTTGCATCAGTCGTGCTTCAAAGTTGCACTGAAAATCGTGCGACTTTGGAGACGCGCTAATGTGAATGGAGCCTTATTCTGATTTACATTTAAACCTAATTAGCGGAAAAATTGAAAAGTAGCACTTGGTAAAGAAATTGGCAAATTTAAAGTCTATCTGTCGACAAAACATTTTTAGTTTTTTTTTAATAGAAAGTGGAGGAACATTAGAACCTCTGTACAGTTTTGTATTGCTGTCTGTGTTTCTTTTGGGGCATCTTGTCCCAATGACTACAAAGAAAGAAAAGAGAAATTGCTCCAGTAGGATCACAAATGGAAAAGGAACCCGAGTTATTTCTTCCCACCCTATTCACAGGATTAGGAAGCGCAGCTTTGCTGTCAATCTTTTTTATGCAAGTGTAGCTTATCTGTAATATAATATATACTTGGACTGAGCCATTCACATGCATGTCTATATATGCACACACACAAACACTTCTGCCTTATTATGGGACCTGTTGACATTCCTGTTTACATTTTGTATACAGAGTGGATAATCTGAACTAAAGGTTTAGGAGTCAGTGTGTGTGTTTTTTTTAACTAAAAGATTATCTTTGCTCTTTTTATTTTATATTGTACATGGTGTCACAAACAAGGCACTTTGTAAATGCAGAGGAACATTACCGCTATTACTTGCAAACATCAGCTTTCAAAATGAAAACCGGGAATTGCTTAAACAGCAAGAGTAGATGTCAAAATTCAGATAATCTGCAAGTGTCATTAAGTAAATACAATTTGTTTCATTGTATTTACTTCTTCATATGTAGATCAAATGTGTTATTCCCAAAGCAAAATACATGGAAAGAATAATCCCCTTACTGCTTTACAGAATACAGGTACTTAGGCAGTAAGGCTGAACTGTGAGTGACTGACCCAATTCCAAAGAAGTTGGGACGCTGTGTAAAATCTTCATAAAACAGAATGCAACGATTTGCAAATCTCATAAACCTATATTTTATTTACAATAGAAAATAGAAAACATATCAAATGTTTAAACAAAAAAATAAGGTCATGTGGAAATTGATGGCAGCAACGTGTCTCAAAAAAGTTGGGACAGGGCTATATTTATTACCGTGTATCATACCTTCTTCTTTTAACAACACTGTAAATGTCTGAGAACTGAGTAGAGCAGTTGTTGGAGTTTTGGGATAGGAATGTTGTCCCATTTTTGCCTGGTATAGTATTCTAACTGCTCAACAGTCCTGGGTCGTCTTTGTCACAATTTTCATTTCAAGATGCACCAAATATGTTGAATTGGTGAAAAGTCTGGACTGCAGGCAGGCCAGTTAAGCACCTGGACTCTTCTACTATGAAGGAATGCTGTTGTCATAGATGCTGTATTGCAGTTTAGCATAGTCCTGCTGAAATATGCAAGGCCTTCTCTGAAAAACGTCATCTGGATGGGAACATATGCTGCTCTAAAACCTGGATATATCTTTCAGCATTGATGGTGCCTTCCAGATGTGCAAGCTGCCCATTCTATACGCACGAATGCACCCCCATACCATCACTGATCCATGTTTTTGAACCGAGCACTGATAACAATCCAGAAGGTCCCTCTCCTCTTTAGTCCAGAGGAAGCGATGGCCATAGTTGCCAAAAAGAATGTTGTGACCACACAACAGTTTTCAACTTTGCAACAGCCGATTTTAAATGAGCTTTGTCCCTGAGAAGATGGTGGCGTTTCTGAACCATGTTCAGATATGGCTTCTTCTTTGCATGACAGAACTTTACCTTGCATTTTTTGATGGTGTAGTGACTGTGTTTACAGTCAGTGTTTTTTTAAGTTTTCCTGAGCCTTTACAATGATGCAGTGCCAGTCTTTAATGTAGTGCCAATAAAAACATCAATAACTGTAAGCGCAAAGCACAGTGTACCTGTGTACATGCAAAATTAAAAGAAATTGGAGATTATAAGAAATATACTAGTTGTTAGTCCATGAGTCCACACAGAACCAATAAATGGTAAATTAAGGCGGCAGCTGTCCCCAGAGAAAGCCAACTCTAACTAGGACAAGAAAGAGAAACACAGGAAGCACCACCTGAGTGTAGTATTAACAGAAACAATTTAATTGCAGGATACAAGAAGCACTCACAGGATGAAAATTAAAATAGGGCTCATCTGTAAATAGCGTCAAACGGGTCTCTCCTAGCGTCCGGCACATGCATCCACAGAGTGCTGAGATGGTAGGGGGTCCGCTGCATGTCCTGTGGCCATCAGAAGGTCCGATGGAACCAGCATGGAATGCACGGAAGTGACATCACCGAAAGCAGGGAGACGTCCAGGAACACTGTACAGATCAGACAGGAAGGCAGGCTACGCACTCGGAGCTTCAGTTCCTTCTACAGGCCTAAGTTGGAATGTGCATGTAGTGCTAATTATGTGAATGGGCCAGCCATGGGACAGCAAGTCTCAGCACCTCTGCACATAACAATATTCTACATGGAATTAAAATAAGAACAATGATGTATCATAATAAGAAAAAAATGCCCATAAAATGAATAAAAGACATACAGAGCATTATAAGTATAAAACAATATGAGAGTTATAGGGGATAATATAAAATATATATAAGATATATAATGCGACAAACTAACCACCCACCTTCTTCATTGGAAACAATTGAAGGCTAAAAAGACTGATGCGAAATAATAATAAAGCGGGTAAGGGAAGGAGGTTATACATGTGGCAGGACATGTCAATATCCAACCAGGGTATAAATTCAATAAACTACACTGTTAGGTCTCAATGAAAAAGGTAGGGGAGGTAGGTAAAAAAAAACGGAGGAATGACAAAATGTACCCCCTACTAGAAATGGGACTTTATAGGTTTAAAAAGTGTGCAATCATATAAAAGTTAAAATTCAATATTTATTAAGTATCAAAAAAATGAATTCAAAGGTTTCTTATGTCATGAAAGATGTACATTTTGCACAAAGATGGATTGATACATATACCACAATATAGGCAAAAGTCACTTGGTCTGTCATACAAATTTTATTTACGTAAACCAAGCCAATGCGTTTCAGAGTCCTTAGAAACTTCTTTTTCAGGGAAAGCTTTGCAATTGTTGTACATGTGGTCTATAAGACAAAACATATATTAGAACATATATCAACATGTGTATGCATATAGCATTATACAAGAGCCAACTTGGGAAATGCTGCACTACTTACAGTGTCTTCATGAGCAATGATGAAAAACCGGTGGGAAATAAAACCAATTGGAAGAAAGATGGAAAGCAGTCCAACAAGGTCAGCAAAGTCAGAGAGGTAAGGTAAGTAGTAAAACAGATGGCCTCCTCAAAACAGTGGGGTAGCTCAAAAATGACATGTACTGGGATCACCTGGCAAAGGTAGAAAAAGACACACATGTTCCATCAGCTGGCAAACATAGTAAAGTAGTGATGTTAAGCAGAGCATAAGGGGAGAAAAAAGAAAAACCCAAAATATTATGGTAGAGTAGGGGGCGTGGTGTGCGGGATGACTTCATGTGCCTGGGACCTACCAACACACGAACCCCGGGGCGTTAAAAAAAATAAAATAAATAAATAAACACACTGGTTAATATCAATACCCAGGACATCCACAGATAGTGTGCAGAAATGCATAAAAACTAAAGAAAAGGGAGAACAATATCCATAGTAGGATGTTGAATGCAAGCAAGAGTCTTGGCTGATTCCAAAAAAAGGAATGGAGATAGGGAAGGATCATTTCTCCATTCCTCCTGAAGCAAAACCCTCCAAAAAGGGTTTATAATTAACTGCCTCATTGAGGCCAGGAAAAATAGCGGCCTTAAGTTGATGGATCCACCTCAGCTCCCTCTGGAGGAGAAGTTTGTTTCAATCGCCCCCACGGGGGCTGGGGTGGACCCGATCAAGGGCAAAAAACTCAACCCTAGGAAAGACCCCACCATGTAGCATCTTAACATGTCTACCCAATGATAGATCGGGATTGCAGGTTTGCATACTGTGTATGTGTATAAATCCTCCTCCAGAACTCAATCTTGGTCTTGTCAACATAAAATGAACCACAGTTACAGACCAAGAGATAAACAACCCCACAAATTTTAAAATTGGCGTAATGTTGTGCCTTGAACATATGTCCATTTGGTAGTATGGTGGAGGGACATGTCTGTATGTATCTACAGTAATTACATCCCCCACAAGTATATGTACCTTTATATTTGCATAGATCCTGTCTCTTTTCCCCTTTGTACTCACTATGAATGATATGATCTCTAATGGACCTAGCTCGTCTGTTATCTGAGGAGTCTGGGATACAAATCTGCCTATGTTGGAAATCAAATATAGTAGATGCCAATATTTTTGTACGATGTTCTTAATCTTAGAGCGTTGATTTGAGAATCTCATAATGATTCTGGTATGGTTGTCCATGTTTTTCTCTGTTTTTTTTAGAATAGTTCACTTCTAGTGATTCCTATTGCTTTTTGTAGGCCTTTTTCAGGCACGTTTTTGCGTATTCTCTCTCCAGCATTCTCCCTAATTTTCAGGCTTCCTGCTGGAAGGAGGATTAATCAGAGCAATTTCTCCTAATCCTTAGGTATTGGCTATACGGTATTGATTTTATTAAGGACTTGGGGTGGAAGCTGTATGCTTGTAAAATGGAGTTACCTGCTGCAGGTTTCCGATAGAAATGGCTCTTGAGTATATCATTCTCACCACGTGAGACCATGACATCAAGAAATGTAACCTTGTTAGGAGATACAACATAGTAAACGTTAGGTTTAAATCGTTTTTGTTAAGTCTTTCTAGCCATGATTTTAATAGCTCCCCAGATCATATCGGTGCCACATAACTATGTGGTCCGTGTACATCGAGAGTCATTCCTCAGACTTCAACATGCATTCACACTCCCCCAGGTACAGGTTGGCAAACGATGGGGCACAGCATGTCTCCATTGCAACCCACTGCACCTGGAGGTAGTGGGAACCATTGAATGAAAAAACATTGTAGCCGAGGACAAAGTCCAATGCCTGCACTATAAACTCATTGTAAGCCCGGTCATCTCATCCCCCTTGGGAGAGGACATGCCTGATGGCAGCCAAGCCCAGCTTGTGGTGAATGGAGCTGTACAGGGCCTCATTGTCAATCGTCACCAAAAGAGAAGGTGGGGGCACCTAAAGATTCTCAAGAATTTGTAAAAAGTGGATGGTATCCTTCACATAGGAGGGGAGACTAACCAGATGGGGTCTCAGATGCTCGTCGATTAAATGACTGTTCTCAGTCAGAGCCCCATTACCAGAGATAATGGGTCTACCGGACAGCTTTTTTCAATTTTTGTGTGTTTCGGAAACTCAATACGTATATAGTCCCTTATATTTTTCATAATAATCCCATTCCCAAAGGCAGTGTCAACAAAGTTGTAAAATTGCTTGTTAAATTTGTCAATTAGTTTAGGAGTGATTGGTCGATACCAGTCAGGGTGGTCTAGGATTTTTTTGCACATACACACATAATGCTCATTATCTATAACCACAATGTTCCCCCCCTTATTGAAGGGTTTAATGGTTAAGGAAAAATTGTTGGCCAAGTCCTGCAAAGCTTGTTGCTCCTCCCAAGTCAAATTATTTTTGTGTTTCGATTGAATGAGTAGCCTCTCAATATCTCTGGATACCAGTTTGAGGAAACCTGCTACACTGGGATTGGTACTAGGTGGAGGTAACCAGTCCGATTTTTTGAATGAGGATTTGAGAGGCATGGGTTCCTCAGTGGGAAAACAGAGGGAAGGTGTTGGACGGGGGGGGGGGGGGGGGGGGGACATGGAGATGGATTACACTGTATTTACTATGGCTAAAAAGTCTTAGATGTAAGGGGAAGAGAGGGGGGCTAGGCTTGTCTTTTACTCATGTCCTGGACCAAAACCCTCTGGCCTTCCTTGACCTTGAATTATGTCATGATAATGGAGTCATATACACCCAAAACTTTGTGAAACCCCCTGCGGGGCACTCCTTTATCTATTTTGACAGTTGTCAAAATCCCTTGGTGGGTGAGTAATATCCCACGTAGTCAGTGTTGCCATCTTCGGAAAAACTGTACACAAAATATAGATTATAACAACCATGGCCAACTCCTTATCAATTTTTTTTTAGATGCAGGTTACCCTTCTTCCCTAGTAGAAAAAGCCTTCCAATGATATTATGAGCCAGCCATCTGCCCCCACCCCCCAAAAGTAAACCTTCCAAAGTAATACTACCTATTCGGTTTATTACTCTATTCCACACCAAACCTACGAAAATGGAAAAGATTTTATCCACCCATTGGTCAATATTGCTTGAAGACCCTTATTTACAGACTTCCTTGATTACCAAAACCAAAAGTGGCGTAAAGGAAAGCCAGAAATATTAAGAGTAAAATCGCTCCCAGTAAAATCAAGCATATTTCACCCACCTCTCCCACTCTGACTCTTATTCCACTGGTAGGGATGTAGCAGTGCAGAAAACTCCTATGCTTGATTTACCAGTTTGTTTATCATGGCCAAAAAAAACTTTTCTGTTAAGGGGAAAACACATACCCTTAAAGAATTTTATAATTGTTCTACCAACTACGTAGTGTACTGCTTAACCTGTCCATGTGGGTTATTTTACGTGGGGAGAACCATCAGAGCCCTTAGAGCACGCTTTGGTGAACAGAGATGTCCAAATCGCTTCTTGTGGCCAAACGATATAAAGCCTGTGCCAACAAGGAGACTTTTTGGATTTATTCATTGGGTACTCTGGCTCCGGGGGGGTGAACCCTTACATCTAAGACTTTTTAGCCATAGTAAATACAGTGTAATCCAGCTCCATGTTCTCTCCCCCCGGTTTGGGGGGAGAGAACATGGAGCTGGATTACACTGTATTTACTATGGCTAAAAAGTCTTAGATGTAAGGGTTCACCCCCCCCCCCCCCCCCTGGAGCCAGAGTACCCAATTTTTTTACCTATCTCCCTTACCTTTTTCATTGAGACCTAACAGTGTAGTTTATTGAATTTATGCCCTGGTTGGATATTGACATGTCCTGCCACATATATAACCTCCCTTACCTGCTTTATTATTTTTTCCCATCTGTCTTTTTTGCCTTCGGTTTCCAATGAAGAGGGTGGGTGGTTAGTTTGTCGCATTATATATCTTATATTTTATATTTTCCCCTTTAACGCTCTTATATTGTTTTATACTTAGTTATACATCATTGTTCTTATTATAATTCCATGTAGAATATTGTTGTGTAGAGGTGCTGACACTTGCTGTCCCACAGCCGGCCCATTCACATAAATAGCACTACATACACATTCCAACTTAGGCCTGTAGAAGGAGCTGAAGCTCAGAGCGCGTAGCCTTCCTTCCCTTCCTGTCTGATCTGTACAGTTTTCCAGGATGTCTCCCCGCTTCCGGTGACGTCACTTCCGTGTAGTCCACGCTGGTTCCGTCAGACCTTCTGATGGCCACAGGACATGCAGCAGACCCCCTACTATCTCAATAGTCTGTGGATGCATGTGCCGGATGCTAGGAGAGACCCGCTTGACACTATCTACAGATGAGCCCTATTTTAATTTTCATCCTGTGAGTGCTTCTTGTATCCTGCAATTAAATTGTTTCTGGTAATACTACACTCAGGTGGCGCTTCCTGTGTTTCTCTTTAATGTAGTGCCATCTGAAGATCATAGGCATTCAGTATTGCGTTTTTAACTTTTCACTTGCGCACAGTGATTTCTCCGTATTCTCTGAATCTTTTGATGTATGAAGTAGCCTTATATTTAAAGTTTTCAATTTTACATTGAGGAACATTATTCTGAAGATGTTTGACAATTTTAGGGTGCATCTTTTCACAGCTGGTAAACCTCTGCCCATCTTTACATCTGAGACACTCTGACTCTTTAAGATGCTCTTTTTATACCCAATTATGTCACTGACCTGTTGCCAATTACCCTAATTAGTTTCAAAATGTTCCTCTAGCTCTTCCTTGTTCATAGCACTTCCTTTCCCAGCTTTTTGTTGCGCTGTCCCAACTTTGTTAAGATGTGTTGTTGCCATCAGTTTAAAAATTACCTTATTTTTCTCAGTTTAAAGATTTGATAGGTTTTATATTTTTTATTGTGAATAAAATGAGATTAGCAAATTATTGCATTCTGTTTATATGTAGATTCTACACAGCATTACAACATTTTTTAAATTGGGGTTGTTTATAAGCCATGTTACATTCATGGGCAAGCCACAGAGATAGATGACATCATCTTATTAAAAAGCTGTCCCAACATAATTTAAAGGATAACTCCACTTTCGTGGGAAAAAAAAGCAAAGAAAAAAAAATATAGCATATACAATTGCGACTCAAGTCCTATTGTAATTGAATGGTATTAAAAATTAAGTAAAAAATGTATTTCCTTTTCAATCTGCAGTGCTGTAATTTTCTGTAAAATCCAATATGGGTACTTGGAGGCTTTCTGTACAGAACGCCTCCCAGAAAGATAATTTCCCGCTTGTGTGATTGTCTTACTGATTTTCCCAGAAGTCTCCACTAATATACAAATCAGATTTTGAGCATCCCTTGCAACAAAAGTGTATCTTTTGGTGTGATACTCCCAAAGGAAAATTACATCTAAAGGGATGCTGACCCTGCAACTTTCCTCAGAGCCTTGCAGGTGCAGCAGCTGATTGATACTTATCAAACCACGCCCATACAGATTTACTTGCACATGGACACAGATAAAGAGCAATTTCTTTAGAATAACAAAAGGTAGGAATCTGCAACAAAGTTTGTTAAAATCCCTGCAATGTACACAAATCACCCAAAGGGGAATGTTTTTTTTTTTCTCAAAAAAGTGGCGTTACTCTTTAACTAAAAAAGGCAAAACTTTTTTTTTAGTTTTGGATAGAGTGGAGAGAGATTAGAACACCTATTAGGTTTTTGTCTGTCCTCCCTTAGGAAGATTCCCCCTCTCTATTTGTCCTGTTTACCATTATCAGTGAAAGTAAAAGAAAATCACAGATTTTGGGTTGTCCCCGGAAAAGTAATAGAGGAGACACCTTCCAAAGGGGACCCTAGTTCTAGTAACCTGGGAGGTCCCAAGGGATTCCCTTGATTTGCAGGGATTTCCTCTCGCTTCCTGTTTTGGCTATTAGGAAGTGAAGGTAAATCTCCCCAATGGGACACAGGCAAAAAAACTGACAGGGGTTATAACTTTCCCTCACTTTATCCAAAATGGAAAAAAAAATAGTTTTGCCTATAGTTCTACTTTAAAAAAGAAACAGTCAGTTTGCTTATTTAAGCATCTGAATATTCTGTCTTAAACTGAGCTTAAATTGATTAGTTATGAAGGATTTATATATTAGAAATGGTTATGCACATATAAAAAGACAGAAACTCTGTGAGAGAGAGACTTCGGCTGATTTCTAACACCTGATTAAGCTAAATAAGGCTGAATATTAGAATGCTTGCATAATTCTAATTGTAATTATCTTGGCTTGAACGTTTGCAAATTTATATTACTAAGAATGGTATTTTTTATCTGTGGAACTGCCTTGTGTGGATTTATTTTTATTTTTCCCAGAGAGGTGAATTTTGTTTATAGTGGACCAGAATGGTTTGTGTTCCTTGCTCTAGACCAAAATTTCTGGAGTTTGTGAGAGGTTCAGCTTAAGGGACATGGAAAAAAAATACTCAGTAACCATACCTCACATCTTGTATGCCTACAATACTTCATTTGAAATGTAGTATTTATGTTTCACATGCTGTCCAATTCTTGTCAATCTATATGTGTAACATCCAGAATATGCATATGGGAACTTTAAGTTTTTCAGCTGCAGCATTTAATTAAAATGGTGTCCAGGAGATTGAAACACTGAAGTACTAAGGATAGAACTGAGGTGTGTCTACAAGCCATTCAACTCTACATAACACTGTGAGGTATAAGCACTGACCTATTTCCTTACTTCGGTTAATCATTGTGAATTATTTTCTGGCTCGTGAAATCATTTTATTTGTTTTTTTCTATCCAACTTATGCTCTGTCATACAAAGAAGAAAAGTAAGTTCAGCAAATGCCATATGCTTGAGGTATTACTGAGCAGCTGCCGATTTGGCTTGATGGTGCTAAGGAAGTCCCTTGCACTGCATGCGGTAACTGCCTTTCATCAGTGCACCTCTATTAGGAGGTTATAATTATTTTTCCTAACACTGAAATCTAGAAACACTGCAATTCTGTTTTCAAATCATCAGTTAAAGACTGAAATCGGATAAAAAGCCTCTTAGAAGCTGGACTTTTGCATCATACTTGATTTTTAGCATGTTTTAAAGATTTGCTTGTAAAAGATTTATTCTACAGTAATGTATAAGATTTCTAAAAAATGCAACAATGATTCTTTCAAATAAACCAAAAATAAATCCAAGTTAAGACTGAATGTTTTTATCATTTCTGACTCTTTAAAGCTTTTAGATCTCTACTTCTTCCCCAAGCTGACTTGCTACATAATACCCTCTCCCCACTACCCGTTTCCAGGCCAGGGGTCTGAACATTTTAGGCTAAGTGGCAATAGAACAAGGAAAGGAAGGATGTCCATCAGCTGGTAAACCCCCTGTCTATGTACCACTGTATACTTGAAATCCTAGAGGTCCAGAAGCCACCTGGTGATTCGTGAGATCTTGTTCCTAATCTGTGCCATCCAGGTAAGGGGGTCAGCTTAAAGGGTCAGTCAAACTAGTAGTACCAGATGCCCACTTTCTTGTGAGACACTCACTTTGCACAATTGAATTGTTTTTTTGGCTGTAGTGAATCTCTGGATCAAGTATATGATAGGGTGCTCTAGCTGGGACACGACTGCACCCAGGCCCAGTTTTTAAGCCTTTATTTTGTACTAGGAACCTTTTCTGAAAATCAGAAGCTATGAGGACTGATTTCTTGCACAAAGCCTGCTTCAAATGATAAAAGGGTAGGCTTTTCTGAAGGAAAGAAGGGAAAGGGGAGACACAATAATTAATTACATCAAGGGGGGTGAATAGGGTGCAGTTTTTTCAATATGAAACCAAAATCCAGAACATGGGACATGACCTCAAACTAACTGGAGGAAAGTTCAAAACGAATTTTAGAAAGTATTATTTTAGTGTAGTTGATGCTTGGAATAAACATCCAGCAGAGGTAGTGAGGCAGTCAACAGTAAATGGCTTCAAACATAGATCTATACTAAGACAAAAAAGTTAACAAAAATAAATAAATAACGGGCAGACTCAATGGACTATTTGGTCTTTTTTCTGCTATCACTTCTCTATGTTTTCCCTTTTGTGAAGTCTTTTAAAAGGGTTCCCAAGCTGGCAAAGTTGGGGATAAATAACATCCCACAATGTAGAGAGAAGAGCATACCTGCTTTTTTGTGAGGGGGTTGGGTCATCTTGCGATGGCTTTCACTTTGTTCAGCTTGGGTTTGATGATGCATCTGCCTACCGTGTACACCAAGTAGCAGGCCTCCCGACCTTCCATTAAGGCATCCAAACCTATCTGGACCTTTTTTAGATGACTTTCCCTGGCTAAAGATCAAATTGTCATCATGATAGACCAAACATAGGAACAGACTCTCCCCCCATCACCTGAAGCACCGCATGTCCTGGCTACATAGCCGTTTAAGAGTTCCATAGTGACTCTGAACCAAATTATTTCTAGTGGAACTTTTTCATGCAACCTTACTTACCTGCCTACCACTTTGCTACAACTTCATTCCACTCTTTGCTACTCTGCATGTCTGCTGGATTGAACAGACCGCACAGATCTTTGGAATAACCTCCCTACTTCTCATGAGACCATGATTCAGCATGGGAGCCATGTATGATTAGGCACTCACAGAGGAATCAGCTACCTAACACACGGCTCTGCTGCTTCACTTTCACACAGCCAGCAGATACCTGATCCTGGAAGGGGAGGTTTTCAATCTATATGAGCAGAATTGGAGCAAGAGGGACGGTGAGTATTCATAAGATATTCCAGACCGATCATATCGGCAGCTGCATCAAGGGTACCCGAAGTGCTGGGATCCAGCTTCTGCACTGGCCGGATCGGATGTAATTAACTGTGGATATGCTAGATGTATAACATCAGTTGTATCTTTGAGCTAAAAGCTCCTCACTGACTATGATCTAAAGTGCTACATTGTTGAATTAGAGTATAATCAACCAAGAGTGTGGCCATAAATTCTTTATCTACAGTGAATGGCCACATGAGCTCGACCTCACAGCTCTGATATAGGGCACACAAAGATTCATGGTTACCCACTGAGTTGGGATAAGGACAGATTCTGTAATTTTGTGGTTTAGTGATTTAACCACTTGCCGACCAGCCGCCACAGTTTTACTGCGGCATAATGGCATGGCTGGACGAAGCTCCGTCATGTTACGTTGCTTCGCCCTGTGGCCACTAGGGGCACGCGCCCGCTGCTTGCCCCCCTAGCCGATGCAAGTGCACCGCTGGGCTCCCGCGATTGCTGCTGTCACACTGACAACCGGGATCTGTGTGTGTAAACAGTTTCCGGTTCTCTGAGGAGAGAAAAGACAGATTGTCTGCTCATACAGAGTATGAACAGCGATTTGTCATCTCCCCTACACAGTCCCCTCCCCACTTCAGTTAGAGCACACACTAGGTAACACAATTAACCCGTTGATCGCCCCCTAGTGTTATCCCCTTCCCTGCCAGTGACATTTTTACAGTAATCAATGCATTTTATAGCACTAATCGCTGTATAAATGCCAATGGTCCCAAAAATGTGTCAAAAGTGTCAGATGTGTACGCCGCAATGTCACAGTCACGATAAAAAACGCAGATCACTGCCATTACTAGTAAAAATAATAAAAATGCCATAAAACTATTCCCTATATTGTAGATGCTATAACTTTTGCGCAAACCAATCAATATACGCTTGTTGCAATTTTTTTTTACCAAAAATATGTAGAATACATATCAGCCTAAACTGAGGAAAAAAATAATTTTTTATATATATATTTTTGGGGGATATTTATTATAGCAAAAAGTAAAAAATATTGCGTTTTTTTTTTTTTTTTTTCAAAATTGTCGCACTTTTTTTTTTTTATAGCGCAAAAAATAAAAACCGCAGACGTGATCAAATACAACCCTAAGAACGCTCTATTTGTGGGAAAAAAAGGACGTCAATTTTGTTTGGGTGCAACGTCGCATGACCGTGCAATTGTCAGTTAAAGCGACGCAGTGCTGAATCGCAAAAAGTGCTCTGGTCAGGAAGGGGGTGAAATCTGAATCTGAAGCAGTTAAAGCAACTTTTCAGGGAATCCCATTGCTGGGGTGCTTATTACATTCGCCCATTGTGGCTATAAGGTGTAAAGGCCCCCCGCATAGATTCACAGGAGGTCACATGGACTGGTATCTAATTTTGATAGAATTCGATAGAACACCTTTTGTATATATTAGAGCAGAGACTGCGAGCCAGGCATTCTCGTCCACATCAGTGCCTGACCTCAAAAACGTGCTTCTGGAACAATGGTCAAACATTCCTATAGACACACTCCTAAACCTTGTGGAAAGCCTTCCCAGAAGAGTTGAAGCTGTTATAGCTGCAAGAGGCAGACCCTACGGACTAAGACTGGATGCCATTAAAGTTCATGTGTGACAATACTTTTGGTAACAGTGTATCTATGGTTGTCTAATGCTGCACCTGTTACAGGAAAACTGAACAAAGGGGGAGCACTGTTGAATAGAAACACATTCACAAAATTGTTTTAATTTTTAATTCACAAAATTAGTTTTAGAATATTCAATTTTTTTATGCAAAGCTTTCACTTGGCAATTTTCAGTAGTTGGATGCACAATAAGTAATATTCATTATTAAAAGTCATTTTGCGTTTCTCTAAAAATCCTGACTTCAGTTGAAATCACGCAAGGTATAATCAATCCACACAAAATTGGGAGGTAAATAGTTTTACTGTGTTGAATTTATGAAGGAATTATTGATCCTTCTTGATCATTCTTCATAACTTTCTATAGCTCATGATTGTCTTGATCAGCTGTGGGGACTTTATCAGAGTCTGCATTTTGAATCAGCTGATAATAAAACTGGACAACTTTTTTAAGGTTCTCCACTGAAATCCGCTCATTCAGTCCATGAATCCTAAAAGAGGGCAAAGAATAGTTATGTTACATAGTACAACTATAACTGTTGCTAAACATATTGTCTCATAAATTAGTCCTCCTAAAGCTAGCCATTGATGAATATGTATTTTGAGGTATGTTATGTTGGCATCATGCAGCCCTAGGAACACCAGAAAGATGATAACCCTTTGTACCTTGTGTCATGTGATTATTTTAGTAAAACTTGGTGCTAGAATGCACTATTAAAATAGAACCACTTCTACCTAAACTGCTCTCGGCCAAAATAATTTCGACACCCTGGTCTGACCACGACCTAATCTTAGTGACGCTTTCTAATATAACTGCTAGATTAGCTAAACACCAATGGAAATTGAACCAGTCTTTGCTGGGTAATGAGTCTTATGCCGCGTACACATGAGCGGACTTTCCGGCATACTTGGTCCGGTGGACCAGAGTCCGCCGCACAATCCGATCGTGTGTAGGCTCCCGCAGACTTTTTTTTCCCAAAAGTCTGCCGGACCTAGAAATGAAGCATGTTTCAAATCTTTCCGTCGTAAGTCCGCCGGACTCAGTTCCTGACGGAAAGCCTGTTCGTCTGTATGCTGGTCCGACGGACCACATACGACGCAAGGGCAGGGTATTGCATCTTGCGCTCGCTGCAATAGGAAAAACAAATTTTCCTATTGTGGCGAGCGCGGGGCATACCAGGCTGGGACTTTGACGTTTTAGGGGGGCGTGGTCAACATCACCCGGTGACCACACCCCCTAAAACGTCACAGTCCCAGCATGCCCAGGGACTGTGATGGCATAAGGGGGCGGGGTCTCCGCCTATATAAGTCACATCGATGCACTCAGAGAGCATTCCAGCCGGAGAGACCGTCGTGTCAACATCGGAAGAAGAGAAGAGGGAAGAAGCCCAGAAGTCCGGGCCCCCGCTAGCAAAAGAGCGGCATGAAGATAGCGGAGGATCTGGCAGAAGAACTGGAACACCAGGAGCAGAGGTCAAACACCGGGAGAAAAGGCCAGAGAGAGCAGAGAAGAACCAACCGGATGCCGGTAGAAGAGGAACCGGAGGGACCCCCGAAGTCGGAAGAAGACCCCCGAAGCCGGAAGAAGACCCCCCCGGAGCTGTCTAATTACTTTTAAAACCTGTGTAGTGTGTTTTTTTTATTGACACTTTTTCCCTATGTAAATGGGTAGGGGTACCATGTACCCCATACTCATTCACATAGGGTGGGGGGGCCGGGATCTGGGGGCTCCCAGATTCCGATAAGCCCCCCGCCCGCAGACCCCAACAACCAACGGCCAGGGTTGTTACATAGTACAAGGTGGGGGCAAGGTGCTTTGTGGTGGGGGGGCCCCCGCAGGGCGCCCCCTTCCCCCAAAGCACCCACCCCCCCATGTTGAGGGCATGCGGCCTGGTACGGTTCAGGAGGGGGGGGCTCGCTCATCCCCTTTCATGACCAGCCGGGCTGCGTGCTCGGATCGGGGTCTGGTATAGACTTTAGGGGGGGACCCCACGCCGTTTTTTCGGCGTAGGGGGGTTCCCCTTAAAATCCATACCAGACCTAAGGGCCTGGTATGCCCTGCAACGTGGCTCGCAAGGTGTCAATCTCGCTGATAAAAGCAGTGAGATTGACTTCCTTTTCTAGTCTCGTCGTACCCGAGTCACATTCAAAATGAACGGACTTGTCCGTGTGTGGGCAAGTCAGTTCATTCTGAAAGTCCGTCGGGACGACGGGCGGTCCTAGCCTGCCGGAAAGTCCGGTCGTGTGTAGGCAAGTCCATCCCGTCAGAAAGTCCGGCGGGAAGAACGTCGGACCTAGTTTCACAGAAAGTCCGGTCATGTGTACGCGGCATTACTGTTTAGATGTGGTCACCCATCTGAAAACTTATTTTGACACCAAATTTTAAGCTATTGTCTAGGCTTAAAAAAATGTTTAAAAAGGAAGGAATTGATTTCCTCTAAAACTAGGGAATACGAAGATCTGGTTGCCCAACATAAACGTTCTCCACACCCTGCTCTACTCGTTAACCGCTTCCCATCCACAGGCCGCAGTTATACTGCGGCAAGGTGGCTGGATAGCGAGAATCACTGTAGGTGTACGTTGGTCCATGCATGTGATATAGTGGGCGCGCGGATCCGCGATCGCGGTATACAGAGGCAGAACGGGGGTCTGCTTATATAAACAAGGCAGATCCCCGTTCTGATAGGGGACATGATGGAGATCTGCTGTTCCCAGTCATCGGGAACAGTGATCTCTATGGTGTTTCAGGCAGCCCATCCCCCACACAGTTAGAACACACCCAGGGAACACAGTGAACCCCTTGATCGCCTCCTAGTGTTAACCCCTTCCCTGCCAGTGTCATTTATACATTGATCAGTGCATTTTTATAGCACTGATCAATGTAATAATGTCACTGGTCCCCAAAAAGTGTCATTTGGAGTCAGATTTGTCCGCTGCAATGTCGCAGTCCCGCTAAAAATCGCAGATCGCTGCCACTAAAAACAATAAAAAAAAATAAAAAACATAAAAGTCCCTAAATCTATCCCATAGTTTGTAGATGTAATAACTTTTGTGCAAACCAATCAAAATACTCCTAGTGCATTTTTTTTTTAACAAAAATATGTAGAAGAATATATATCAGCCTAAGCTGATGAATACATTTTTTTATATATATTTTTTTTTGGATACGTTTTATAGCAGAAAGTAAAAAAAATGTTTTTATTTTTTTTCAAAATTGTCACTAGTGTTTTGTTTATAGCGCAAAAAATAAAAACTGCAGAGGTGATCAAATACCACTAAAAGAAAGCTCTATGTGTGGGGAAAAAAAGGACATCAATTTTGTTTGGGTACAGGGTCGCACGACCGTGCAATTGTCAGTTAAAGCGACACAGTGGCGTATAGTAAAAAATAGCCTGGTCATAAGATGGGTTAATCCATCTGGGGCTGAAGTGGTTAAGCTTGTATAGGTTTGTATGGAAAGCAGAGAAACAACTACACTGGATGAACCATAAGTTCTTTATGTGGCGGGATAGGCCTGACTCCATACTAGCACATAAACATCTTTACCTTTTCCCCTCTCAAGGAAGCCCATAAAGATCTTATAAGTATTAACTGTGATTTGAAAATTCCTACTAAACTTTTAGAGCTGCGGATGATGGAGGCACGTAAACTGACCACGGTAATCGGGGTTCAGCAGCCATGATTAACGTGGTCGGCACACAGAGGGGGACAAAGGAACTGGCAGGTTCAGCCAGTTTTTTTTTAAATCTTAGAAAGGGGCATATTAGACAGCACAAGCGCTGTGCTGTTTAATCTGTTATAAGGTAACAGGATCTCTCTCTTTTTTGGGGGTTACAAACCCTTTAATGGGAGCAGGACCTGAATTTTACTTGGGAACTGCCTTAATGTGGTGTTGATAGATATCTTAGACAAAGCATAGGCCACACACACACACCCCCCTGGTCAGTTGGTCCTACCTGTATCTGTGCTGCTATCAGGCAGAGGGCCATGTATGCCACCTAGCACAAAGCGAGACCCCCTCAGTGTGGACCTGTGAGAGGAGCGCAGCCGGAGACCTGAAGGAGAGCAGGAGAGAAGCCGAGCTGCCAGAGAAGGAGCGTAGGTTGCAGAGCCGAGAGAGAGGCTCGGCCGCTGTCGGAATCATTCGGAGGGGCTCGATTCGTATCAGAAGTCGGTCCGGAGTCTTCTGACGTGCCAGGTAGAAAAGGCAACGTGGAGAGATGGGTTGCCCCAAAGGAGGAGAAAAAGGAGTTCAGGGCTGGCAGGAGAGAGGGAATAATGAAAGGTGGAATCTATGCAAAGTTTCTAAAGAGTATAGGTTAAAAGCTCCGCAGTAACAAAAACTCACAGTAAGATCCCTGCTTATTTGGGTCAACATTTCATTTTATCCACCAAGTTAGTCGCCTCTTTATTATTGTTCCACAGTTCATATAATGAGTGTGGGAAGAGACTTGCATCTGTCATATAATCGCCTGACTCGTGAACGTGTGGTTGCACTTTGATCGGTAGGGGGGATATCGACCCTGATATTTTTGAACAGGGAATATGACCTGTACCCTTTGCATAGCCTCTTTCCTGGTGAAATACAGGCCCACATGCTCCTGTCAGCTGAAGATGGGGGGGGGGGGACACTGGCCAAAAATTTATCTGATTTGTGCACACTTTTGAATGTGAACATTGAACTATAACTTGACAGCTGTAGAAGATTCTAAAAGTTCATGACTGGAGTTATTGGGATGGCAAATCCTTATGCCGCGTACACACGGTCGGACTTTTCGACCGGACTGGTCCGACGGACCAAAGCCCGGCGGACAATCCGATCGTGTGTGGGCTTCACTGGACCTTCAGCAGACTTTTCCAGTCGCAAATCTGACGGACTTTAGATTTGGAACATGCTTCAAATCTTTACGTCGTAACTCCGCCGGACCCAGAAATCCGCTCATCTGTATGCTAGCCCGGCGGACAAAAACCCACGCTAGGGCTACTGGCTATCAACTTCCTTATTTTAGTCCGGTCGTACGTCATCACGTACGAATCCGTCGGACTTTTGTGTGATCGTATGTAGTTAAGTCCGTTCGTTAGAAAGTCCGCCAAAAGTCCACCGAAAGTCTGTCGGACGGGCTGTCGGACTTTTGTAGCCTAAAAGTCCGACCGTGTGTACGCGGCATTAAGTTTACAGGGACGGGCCTTTATATATTCCATCAGTGAAGTTTAGTCCAGATATTTTCAATCTGTGAACACTACTTTGTATCCTCTTGCCCATCGGGTGTCAGCTCAGGTAATTTGGATCTAAGGGCCAATTCCCCAAGTCAACAAACACTAGGACATGTGTGTTGTGTTTTGTTTTTTTGGAACGGAGACTTGGATATAACTGAGCCCCAGCATTTCAGAAGCTGGTTGCCTCGTGTAGTAGGATTGTTTCTCTGACTTTAGTTAGAGGATCTAAAACACATAACCTAAGAAGATAATGAGAAACCAGTGAAAGGGGAGGGGGTAAATCCCCCTAAAGCAAGTTTTAGTCCTGGTACAATAAAAAAATACATGACACAATAGGGGAGTCAAGACAGCCCTGGGAAACAGTTAGGGACAAGGAGCAAGTACCTGGGCAGAGTTAAAAAAAAATGGGCAGAATAGGCAATCCCTGGGATTAAGTAGTTCAAATTTCTCAAAAGAAGAGCATCAGACAGATAGTGACCTCGAAAGGAGGAATAAAGAAGATCAAAGAAGAAAAAATCAACTTCCAACTTAATCTGAAATGGTGGATATGTTCTCAAAACTGGAACAGTCCCTAAAGGAGATATGGCAACTTTGCATGGGGACTTGGGCCTGATTTTAAAACGGGTTGAAGACACGGAAGAAAAACTGGATACTCATGCAGTAGAAATAAAAAAACTTAAGAAACAAAGAAAAAATTACAAATGGAGCAGAGGAACATGTTGTATAGATTGGAAGACCAGGAAAACCAAAATAGAAGGAAGGAAAAAGAATTTGCGGACTGCCGGAAACAGCGCAGGAAAATAATTTACAAAATATATTGAACAAAGCATTTTGCCCACTGATTGGAAGATCAATAAACGAAACATTAAAGATCGAAAGAGTACACAGGATTAGAAAACCCATAAATATGGCCAGGGAAACTCCAAGAGATTTCACAACTACAAAGATAAAGAACAGATCTGGGAGAAACTGAGAACAGTTCACCCCATAAAATACGAAGAAGCCATCCTTCAGATATTTGCAGATCTATCATCTGAAACTCTGTCAAGAAGAAGACAACTGAAGCCCCTACTAGAACAAATGGGAGTACATAATATCCAATATTTCTGGGGTTTACCGGCCAGTCTTATAGGACGGAAAGAGGGTCGTTCAGCAAGATTAAAATTCCCAGAGTATTTTGAAGAATTCTGTAAGAAATTGGCCTGTACCAGATATACCAGGCTGGTCAGAGCCAAAGAAGAAAATGTCAACAAAAAAAAAAACTTAGACAAAGATGAAGAGAAAAACTGACTAACGAGGAGGGGGTGAGGGGATAGAAATGAGCAGTAGATAGGGGATGGGACTTGGGAAGCAGAGCCGGCTTAAGGACACTTGCTTGGGAAGAAGTGTCTGTATTGGTTGGGGTACAAGGACAGAGCATAACCTCAAGGGGATATAGTCAAAGGGCAGGTAGGAACAAGATGGGGAAACCCGCCTTCGACATGAAGGCCATAGGTGGGCCAAAATACCCCAACAAAAGGAAGAAAGGATTAGGGAGGGGAAGTAGAAGGGAGGGGAATGGGTTAGGAGGGAGGGAGGGAGAGGGATGGATGAAGGAAGGGAAAGGGAATCTCTCAGGACATAATAGAGGAATCCCGTTGTAGATTTTGAGCCTCCTCTTTTTCTCTACGCCTACAAACCCTTTTACTTCCCATATATATGTCTAACCGATTGAAGTCACTGGTGAAGGCGAACACAGAATGTAGGAGGAGGGGAAGGGAGTATGGAGATGACATCAATAAACTTTTTAACATATACTGTTCGTGGGTTAAATACACCTGAAAAGAGACATAAAATTTTTAGAGGTTCGACAATGATGCAGGGGTAGTGTTTCTTCAGGAGACACATATCTTCCATGAAATACATGTAAAGCTGTATTCGAAAGATTATCCAACATGGTATTATGGAAACTCTACAACAAGAAGGGCATGGGGAGTAGCCATTGGGCTGGCCAGAGGGGTATGGTTTTCCCTGGAGGAAAGGATGGTGGACCCTGAAGGTCGGTACCTATTCCTAAAGGGAAGACTGTGTGAAATGTATTGTACTTTGGCAAACATCTATTGTCCCAATAAGAACCCAACAAATTACTTGAAGGAGGTCATGGGGAAATTAATGGATTTCAAAAAGGGAAGTGTGATCACGACAGGAGATTTGAATTTTTGTATAGATCCAAGAATAGATAGTACGTCCCGGGTACAGGGGATTAGGAATCCACAGCTGAAGACGATAAAAAGAGAAGCTATATCAATATCAAATGTTGGATGTGTGGAGAGTACATCATCCTAAAACACAGGACTATACATTCTACTCCCCTGTGCACAGGTCGTACTCTAGGATTGAATACATAATGGTTGAACATAGATTATTAGACTTTGTGATTAAGACAACATTGTCGGATTACTCCCCAGTGACTATGAAAATGAAGATACTGGGATCTCAAAATAGGCCAAAATCATGGAGATTAAATGAAGAACTAATACAGCATAAAGAAACAGAAGATAAAATAAAAAAAGAATTAGAACAATATTTTGAAAGAAATGATACCAAAGAAATATTGGAGGCCACGTTGTGGGAGGCCCATAAGGCCTACATTAGAGGCTTTCTGATAGCTATAGGAACCAGGGAAAAAAAAGGAAAGGACAAAGAATATGGAAAGATTATTAAAAAAAATCCATGAATTAGAACAATGGCACAAGAAAATGGAGATGTTGAGGCACAGCATGCATTAGTAATAAAAAGGGATGAATTAAAAGAACTAATGAAACCGGAGACAAGAAGGATATTAATAGAATAATGAAAAAAAATGGGGGGAAATAAAACAGAAAAAACATTTACCAAAAATTAAAAAAAAGAAAAAAATCAGCAAATTATATAGAAAAAATAGTACCGAGGAGATGGTGTACTCGACAATAGAAATAGCAGGAGTGTTCCAAAAATATTATGGGGCATTATACTCAGTAAAACAAAAGGCACAACAGAAAACAGAAATAAAAAGAACAGAAAAGACAAAATAATTTTTAAAATAAGCAAGATTACCCCAAATATGAGAGAAAGTTATCTGCCCTAGAAGGACCCATAACAGAAGAAGAGATTAATGCAGCATTAAAAGATTTAGCATCGAAAAAGGCCAGGCCCAGACCGGTTTATGACCTATTTTAAAAAGTTCAAAGAAATGTTATCCCCAAAATTATGCTCATATATGAATGGACTTGGAAGAAACTATGAGATGAGAAGAGAAGCATTACTGGCTTCTATTACAATTATCCCAAAGGAAGGAAAGGATGCTACCCTATGCTCAAGCTACAATCCAATAGCCCTGTTAAACGTAGATACAAAATGATTTACAAAAGTATTAGCTACTAGGATGAAAGGCTTGATGACTGAATGCATGGGGACCAGGTGGGTTCATCCCTGGAAGAGACAATGTAGTGACAACATTGCTCTTACTGCAGAAAATTAGAGAGGGATGCTCCTCTGGCCTACTCTTGTTGATAGATGCCGAAAAAGCTTTTGACAGGGTGGACTGGGGATTCATGATGAACACTCTGTAAGCCATGGGAATAGGCCCAAAGGATGATTCAATGGATTAAAGTTTTATACAACCATCCTACAGCAACAGTAAAGATTAATGGGGTTTCATCCCTACCTATTGAAATGTTTAATGGAACGAGACAGGGGTGCCCCCTTTCACCCCTATTATTTGTATTGTCGTTAGAACCCTTCCTGGCAACGATTTAAAATAGTCAAAGCATAGGAAGGGAATAAGATTGGTAATGAGGTACACAAAATAGCGGATTATGTGGATGATGTATTGTTCTACATCTCCAATCCTTGGATAACAGTGCCTAACTTAATGAAGATATTAAAATACTATGGAGAACTATCAAACTTAAAAGTAAATCCCTCTAAATCAAAGATCTTAACCACTTCTTGCCCGCGCTATAGCCGAAAGACGGCTGCAGCGCGGACGCTATCCGCCGGGCGGCCGTCCCTGGACGTCCTGATGTTTACTTCCGCGATGTGCGCTCCCGCGGGCGCGCATCGGGGAAGTTTTGTGCTGGCCGTGTCCCTTGGACAAAGCCAGTCACAGATCGCTGAAAACGGCCAATCATAGCGGCCGTTTTCAGCGCGACCAGCGGTGCCAATGAGAGATGATCTCAAATGTAAACATATGAGATCATCTCTCATTGCCGGCTCTCCCTCCTCACACAGAGACAGCGTGTGAGGAGGGAGAGCGAATTGTGCTTCAGCGTTTAGTTACTGTGAGTAAAAAAAACACATACACTGTGCCAACACACTAATATCAGTGCCATCTGCCAGTGCCTCTGTCAATCCCATCTGTCAGTCCCATCTGCCGGTGCCACCTGCCATCAGTGCTACCTGTCAGTACCACCTGTCAGTGCCACGTGCCATCCGTTATCAGTGTCACCAGTGCCACATATCAGTGTAATCAGCGTCACGTGTCATCAGTGCCACGTAAGAGTGCCAGCTATCATCAGTGTCACTTGTCATCGGTGCCTTCTGTCATCACCAACAATGGCTAGAAGATTATTTTCAGCTGAGGAGGCGTACAGTATTCTTGCGGGCGACGAGAGCAACGGGGAGCTCTCCGCTTCGGATTCCTCCTCATTTTCCGATTCTGAGTCTGACGTGGACTACGAGCCTGTCCTAACCAGTGGTACACTGACAGCCTCAGAGGAGGAGGATGAGAGTTTGCCCGCCGAACGAAGGCGTACTGGTGAGGAGGCAGTGCCATCCACCAGCACCGCAGTGCCATCCACCAGCACCGCAGTACCTCAGCAAAGGCCATGTACCAGTGGGGTGTCACCTCAGTCCCAAAGGGTTAGGTCCCATGCCAGCCTTCCCTATTCCCTTCAAAACCCCTTGTGGCTGCCTCCTAATTCAGGAGAAGCTAACGTTCCTCCTTTCACTGCCCAGCCAGGAGTCCAGGTGGACACAGAAAATTTTTCCCCGATAGACTTTTTCCACCTTATTTTTACTGAGGACATGCTTGCATCAATTGTGGCCCAGTGCAACCTATATGCCCAACAATTTATTGCAAGTAACCCAACGTCCTCTTATGCCCGTCCCTACGAGTGAAGAGCCCTAACAGTGGAGGAGTTTAAAATTTTTTTGGGCCTCACGTTCTGTATGGGACTAAACAGAAAAAATGAAATACGTTCGTATTGGTCTACCCTCCCCATCTACCACATGCCCATCTTTTCCTCAATAATGCCCAGGACCAGATATCTTATGATAATGAGATTCCTTCACTATAACGACAATACCCAGTGCCCTCCCTGAAATCACCCAAATTTTGACAAGCTTTTTAAAATTCTGCCCCTAATAAATTATTTTTCAGAAATCTTCCCCCAGTTGTTTACCCCAGGCCAACACATATGTGTGGATGAGTCCCTTATCAAATTTTCCGGCAGGCTGGGCTTAAAACTATTTATTCCCACCAAAAGGGCCCACTATGGGGTGAAGATGTACAAATTGTGCGATCGTGCTACAGGGTATACCTATGCCTTCATGGTATACGAAGGGAAGGACACCCAGCTACATCCCCTTAATTGCCCAGAATATATTGGATCGAGTGGGAAAGTCATTTGGGAACTCATAAACCCACTCCTGGAGAAAGGCTACCATCTGTATGTGGACAATTTTTATTCCAGTTTGCCCCTGTTCCGAAACCTTCATAGAAAGAAGACTCCAAGATGCGGCACCGTAAGGACGAAGGGCTTTCCTCAAAGTCAACAAGAAGTTAAGGAGAGGGGAGGCGGCGAGCTTACGGAATGAGGAAATTCTGGCTGTGAAGTGGAGGGACAGAAGGGACGTCTACATGCTTTCTTCAATCCACAACACATTTGTTGAGATCACCAGGAGGAATGGCCCAATTCAAAAGCCGACGTGTATCTATGAATACAACATGTATATGGGGGGTGTCGACTTCAACGACCAGATGCTCGAGCCCTACCTTTCCACTAGAACAACATACCAGTGGTATAAAAAAGTTTTGATTTATTTATTTATTTTGGTCATATACAACACCTATGTAATTTATCGCAACTCCACTGACAGACCCAAACCCTTCCTTGGCTACCAGGAGGAAATCACCACTGCCCTTATATACCCGAACGGGCCACCAGAAAACATTAGATCCGATGTAATTAGCAGACTCTCTGAATGCCACTTTCCCGATAAAATCCCTCCCAGACCAACAGGCCAAAAACGTTAAAAAAAATGCCGGGTGTGCTCCAAATGAGGGGTGAGAAGAGACACCACTTATCATTGTCCCCAATGTCCTTCCCAACCAGGCCTCTGCATAGTTGACTGTTTCCGCCGTTACCATACTTCACTAAATTATTAGTGAAGTATGGTAAACATAACCCTCACTTCCTGCCTTCACACACCTTCACACCCCTTATGCCTCTGCTTGCTCTGTAACTGACCCTGGCTTATTATTCGACCATGCTTCTGCCTACCGATTCTGTTTATATCTCTGCCTGATCTGGAACTGACCCTGGACTGTTATTCTTTTTTTTTTTTAATTTAAATAATCTTTATTCAATTTTTCAAAATGTATAAAAAGAGATTTTTTCTCATTATTTTTTAACAACAATTCTTAACCACTTCCCGACCGCCGCACGACTATATACGTCCTAAGTTTGAACGGGGATATCGTTGTTATGGCAGCAGCTAGCTGCCATAACCCCGGTATCCCCGTTTTCGTGCGGCGGCCGGCTTTCAGATAAAAGTGGTCCCTGCGGCGGATTCACCGCGAGATCACTTTTATCGGTGGCGGGAGAGGGCCCCCCCCCCCTCCCGCCGCGATCCGGTGCCCTCCGCCGCTTACCGGAGCCGTCGGTAGCGGCGGAGGCGATCGCGTCCTTCTGCCTGGTGTGTCTGGAGACAAGTGAGGCCAAGATGGCGCTCACTCGTCTCCATGATACTGCTGGGCGGAAGCGACGTCAAAATGTCACTTCCGTCCACGCCTCTTAAAGGCATATTTTTTCAAATGTCATTTTTCTAAATGACTTTTTTTTTTTTTTTTTATTGCATTTTAGTGTAAATATGAGGTCTGAGGTCTTTTTGACCCCAGATCTCATATTTAAGAGGTCCTGCCATGCTTTTTTCTATTACAAGGGATGTTTACATCCCTTGTAATAGGAATAAAAGTGACACAATTTTTTTTTTTTCTTTAAACAGTGTAAAAATAAATAAAATATTTTAAAATAAATAATAAAAATAAAAAAAAAATTTTTTAAAACCCCCCTGTCCTGACGAGCTCGCGCGCAGAAGCGAACGCATACGCGAGTAGCGCCCGCATATGAAAACGGTGGTCAAACCACACATGTGAGGTATCACAGCGACCGGTAGAGCGAGAGCAATAGTTCTAGCCCTAGACCCCCTCTGTAGCGCAAAATATGCAACCTGTAAAATTTTTTAAACGTCGCCTATGGAGATTTTTGAGGGTAAAAGTTTGACGCCATTCCACGAGCGGGCGCAATTTTCAAGCATGACATGTTGGGTATCAATTTACTTGGCGTAACATTATATTTCACAATATAAAAAAAAATTGGGATAACTTTACTGTTTTATTTTTTTATTCAAAAAAGTGAATTTTTTCCAAAAAAAGTGCGCTTATAAGACCGCTGCGCAAATACGGTGAAAAAAAAAGTATTGCAATGACCGCCATTGTATTCTCTAGGGTGTTAGAAGAAAAACCATATATAATGTTTGGGGGTTCTAAGTAATTTTCTAGCAGAAAAACCTGTTTTAAACATGTAAACACCTAAAATCCAAAACGAGGCTGGTCCTTAAGTGGTTAAATACACCTTAAATACACCTTGTACAAAGCCTTTTTTATATATAATAACAAAAAACATTACTGTCCATTTTCCCCCTTTCCCACCCCTAACCACCCCCCTCTTTATCCCCATATCCTCCCCCCTATCTTACCCTCATTACTACCACATCTTCCTATTACTTAATATCGTACATCCATTACCTTATCTCTTCCTACATCCATTTTACATGGGATAACCCATTTCCTCTAGCCAAGGCATCCAAATTTTTTTAAATTCCTTTAAATTCCCTCTCCTTGCATATACTACCTTTTCCTTCCATATTGTTTCTGTTACTGTTTTAAACCAGTCTTCTTTGGAGGGGGGTTTCTCTGCCTGCCATCTCTGCGCTATTAATTTCTTTGCCTGAAACAGGCACCTTAACACTGCTTTATTTTTAATGTTCCCCAACCTCTCCCCCACTCCCATAATACACAGTTTTGGGTGCATTTTGAGTGACAGCTTAAAGATCTTATTTATAGTATCTAATATTTCCGTCCAATAACGGTTAAGTTTCGGGCATTTCCAGATCATGTGGATCAGGTCCCCGGTATTTTGGCACCTAGGGCATTTAGCATCCCCCCTCCGCCCCCATTCAAACAGTTTTTTAGGAGTGTAGTATGTTCTATGTAAAAGCATTAGGTATGACATCTTCTGGGCGGGTGAAACTGAAACTTGGTTCCCCCCGGCTAATATCTTTTTCCATTGGTCATCCGGAATTCTTCCTAAATCTCTTTCCCACTTACTTCTGCACTCTAGGTTTTCTGAACTCATAATACTGTTTCTGCATATATGTGGGTAGAATTCCGCTATGGATCCATTAGGTCCATCAGACCTACTTATTCTTTCGTATATGGGGGACGTACTCCACACCGGGCCTTGTTCCCCAAACTGTGCTTTTAGAGCATGTTTGATTTGCAAATAGTTATAGTATGAATTGTTTGGTATATCAAAATCCTCTTTTAATGCAGTAAACGTTTTTAGGGAGCTACCATTATATAATTGATCCAGGCTAACTATACCCTTTATTTCCCATATCTTTATTTTCCCCATTGATCTTAACTCTTGTAGGTTCTTATTGTCCCAGAGCGGTACACCTTTAACCATACCTCCCATACCCCTCAAATCCTTTATAGATTTCCACACTTTTATCATTAGCTTAACCGTAGGGGGTCTATAGGCAAAAGAATTCGCCTCCAAGACCTCCACTAATGTCTTATGTGGCGCATCTACAGTCATCAGTTCCCCACTTTTATCCCCTTCAATGTCCGATCCCAGATGTTGTAATTGGGCTGCTAGAAAATAACTACGCGGATGCGGTACTGCCAGGCCACCCTCCAGAATTGGCAGTTGTAAGGTCTGGAGGCCTATTCTAGGCTGTCTTCCTTTCCATATAAGGGCTCTTAGTAGAGTATCTATTTTTTTTAAACCATTTTCTTTGTATCCAAATTGGTGAATTGTGCAGCAGATATAATAACTGAGGCAACCACAGCATTTTGATCAGGTTACATCTACCAACTACTGATAAAGGGAGTCCCTTCCATATATCACTCTTGTTCTTAAATTTAGATAGTAGAGGGACTAAGTTATTATTTATATAATTATTTGGGTCATTTGTTATATATATGCCTAAGTATTTAGTTTTCTCTACTATTTCTACTTGAATATTTTCCAAGCCGGAACTCTTTCTAATGGGATCTATTGGTAACAATGCTGATTTTCCCCAGTTTATGGTAAGACCCGAGATTGTTCCAAACCTTGAAAAGATGTCCATCACTTGTCTAAGCGATCTCTCTGTATCCCCCAGAAAAATGAGGACATCATCCGCATATAACGCAATCCGTTCTTCTCTGTCCCTTCTCCGGAACCCTTCCATAATCCTGTCCTGCCTTACTGCAATGGCAACTGGTTCCATTGCCAGAGCAAAGATCAAGGGTGACAGGGGACAACCCTGCCTAGAACCCCTTTCAAGTCGGAATCCATCCGAAAAAACATTATTCACTCTGATCTTTGCCCTGGGGTTGTTATAAAGAATTTTAACCCAACTGATATAGGAAGGACCGAATCCAAACTCCTTCATTACTCGCCATATATACCCCCATTCAAGACTGTCAAACGCCTTTACCACATCTAGCATCATCACAGCCCTTGCGCCAGTGTTTTCAGTTGGTATCTGCAGGTTCAAAAATAACCTTCTGATATTCCTGCTGGTTGATCTTTGGGGTATAAAACCTGTCTGGTCGGGATGGACCAGTTTATGGATTATTTTCTTTAGTCTAGTAGCCAAGATCTTTGATAGTATTTTCACATCTGAGCATAATAGGGAGATAGGTCTGTAGGACCCGGGATCTAAAGGATCTTTCCCTTCTTTGTGCAGCACTATTATCGTGGCTTCAGTCATTGATATGGGAAGCTTCCCCTCCTTCTTTACCCACTCAAACATTTTAAGAAGCTCCGGGAGTAACACCATCCCATAATTTTTATAAGTTTCAACAGGGAGTCCATCAGGACCAGGGGATTTCTGATTTTTCATTTCTGTTACGGCTAATTTGATTTCCTCCAGAGTTATCGGGGCTTCTAGTACCTCACTATCTGACTCTGTAAGGGAGGGCATCTCAATATCCCCAAAAAATTTATCTAACTCCTCTCCCTCCACAGCCCCCCTGGATGTATACAATTCTTCATAATAATTTTTAAATGTATCTGTAATCACATCTACCTGAGATGAGATCTCTCCACTCATTGTCCTAATGGCGGGTATCATGGAGGGTGAGGATCCAGATCTAACTAAATGGGCCAACATCTTCCCAACCCTTTCCCCCTCCCCATATACTATTTGGTTTTGAAATAATCTTTTATGTTCGGACTTCCTAATCATTGCATCCTTATATATTTGTAGTTTATTTTCCCATTTACTTTGTTTGTCCGGGGTTGGATCCTTCACATACTCCCTTTCTGCTGTTATTACCTCTTTCCTGACCTTGTCCTCCCAATCTAGCGAAGATTTTTTAATTTTAGAAACTTGTTGTATAAATAAACCCCTCAAATAGGCCTTCAGTGCATCCCACATCATCCCTCTTGTTGTGGTATCCGTATTAAACCTTATAAACTCATTTACCTTGGCTATTATCTCATTTTGATCCTCTATAATTCCAAACCATATTGGGTTCATTTTCCATAACCTATCAACCTTCTTATTTTTAATACTTATCGAGATCGTTAGGAGCGAATGATCTGATACACCCCTAGGTTGGTAAGTTATATTTTTAATTGTTTGAGAACCTAGCTCATTACCCAATGCAAGATCTATTCTTGAAAATGTAGAATAGGAACTCGAGTAACATGAAAATTGTAATGTCCCAGGGTTCCGTATTCTCCATAGATCCAATAGACCAGCTTCCTGAAGGAAATGGCTCATACGGTTTCCCTGTGGCGTCTGACCCTGGTTACCTGGGGGGAACCTATCAATCTTTTTATTTATTACCACATTAAAATCCCCAACTACTATAATTGGTATGTTGTTCTTGTCTACTATAAACTCTAATAAATCATACAAGACATCTAGTTTAAAAGGTGGAGGGATATATACATTTGCCAGCACATATTCCTGGTTTTCTATTATACAGTGCAAAAAAATGTACCGACCCTCCCCATCTATTTTGCACTGTCTGCAGGTGAAAGCCACCCCTCTCCCAATTAACACTGATACCCCCCTAGAGTAGGTGGTATGCACAGAGTGGAATTGGCACTGGAATCTCTTGTTTCTTACCTGAGATTTAGTGTCTTGAGTCAGGTGTGTCTCCTGCAGACAGGCAATTCCTATTTTAAAGATACCCAACATATCGAATACGACTGCTCTTTTGACCGGGGTACCCAATCCACGAACATTCCATGATCCAATATTCAATACCATTGAACTTTTATATAACATCTATCGAAAGAAAAACCAAAAGGTAGTAGCAATAAGCTAGATCCTAATAATTTCAAGGAGGTGTACCCAGTTATCCATAGGAAATCTTATTAGTGCTACTCCCAGAGGCAAAGAGGCCAAAAAAAAAATAAAAATAAAAATTTTTCATATTTATCATTATACCCCTCTGTGTCAGATAGTGTGTCTACCCCGTGATTACATAAAACCCATATTTTCATACTGTAAACATTCATGTTCTATCTGTGTTTATTTTATCAATGCCCAATGTATTATCCGATATTCTAATGTGCCCTTTATATTTTGTTTAACCGGTGCCCAATGTGTTATCCTATATTCCACTGTACGATGAAACTCCTTGTGATTCCGTGTACCATAAATTCTCCTTCTAGATATATTCCTTTTCCTATGATCCCTGTCCCCCCTCCCACCCTGTCCCCCCTCCTCCCAAAAAAACCCACCCTCCCTACCCTCCCCCCCCCCACCCCACCCCACACCATTCTAGGTTACCCCTAGAGGCTTTTTTAATAACCGTCTCACACTCTTTAATCATCACACTCTCACCTTCCCACCCCCCACACATCAGTTTTTTTCCCCTTCCTTCCTAAATCTAGATCCATTTACCATTCCATTTCTCCACCCCACCCTTCCCCTAGAAAACCAAAATTAAATAATTCACTATATTTGTGCCCCATTCTCTATAACATCTTCAACCCAGACTCCCTATAGTTTCATTGGTAACTGATCTCTTTTATCTTCTAGCCATGCTAACGCATCCGCAGGCATGTCAAAAAGCTGACTTCCTCCAAGTGCGTTTATCTGAAGCCTGGCAGGGTAAAGGAGAGCATAAGTAATGTCAAATTTTTGAAGGCTACGTTTAACTCCTAAGAACTCAGCTCTACGTTTTTGAAGGTCAGGATATATATATCTATATATATATATCGATATCCTAGCCCCATTATAGGAAATACTCCCCATCTCTCTGGCCTTCCTAAGGAGTTTTACTTTATCTTTATAATTTAAAAATTTCACTAACAGCGGTCTCTGGGACCTTCCTTGAGGGGGGGCCTAAAGGGAACCCTATGTGCTCTTTCGATTGAAAACTGCTGTGAGAATAAGTCTCCTCCAAAAGTTTCAATCATCCATTTCTCTAAAAATGCTATTGGGTCTGAGCCTTCACACTTTTCGGGGAGTCCCACCACCCTCACATTGTCTCTACGAAGTCTATTTTCCATCTCATCAAATTTTTCCGTAAGTTTATCTATTTTCTCTTTCCATGTCTTGGATTCTTGTTTGATAGGGTACAAATCATCTTCTATCAGACTTATCCTCTTCTCCGTTTCTGTTACTCTTCCCGCCGTTTCCTTAAGTTCTTGCCTTACCATGATTAGCTCCCCTTTAATATCTTCCATTTGGTTACTTAAGTCACTCAAAGATTGTTTACATGCATTAATTGCCATGAAGATATCTTTCAGGGAGGGCTCTCCTTCTGCTGGGGGTATTGGATTGATCGAAATTTCTGTTTCCTTCCCAACCGCTCCTAACCCTTTACTTGAAAGGTTTTTGGTGCCAGTGGTCCCTGTGGATGAACTCAGGTGCCCCTGACTCTTTCTGTCCGCAGTTGATTTACCTTGAGTTTGCTGCCCCCCTTTGCTTGGTGTATGATCCGTGGCATGGATCACTCTCTCTAGCTTGGCAGTTGCTGCGACAGCTGCTGCAGTTGCGCCCGCCACAGTGGACTGAGCTCCTTTTTCCTTATCTTTAGCCGAACGAAGGGATTGACCTCCCACGTTTTCATGGCTAGCTTGCTCATCCCCTTTCCTCCTTGTTGACATCATGTCTATCCTACTGTGGCGGTATTAACGTAAGGTCGGCAGATCGAATTCCCTGAGAGTCAAAAAGGCAGTGTTAAATGGCCTCCAAATTTAAACCTCCTGACCTTTCTGTTTATTAACGCTGAGAGTTGTAACAGTTAGGTAAAGGAATGGAAAAAAAAAAAAATGATGACAACTTTCATTTACAGCAGATGCATGTGGTGGTGTTCAAATTAGGCCCACTCTAGACATTTTTCCCTGCTTCCAATAAATTTTAGTGTTAGGGACCTCAGTCCATTTAACCAGCAATTCAGATATTATCCTGCCCACCATACAGTGGCATACAATAGCAGAAGTTACAGTTCACTGGAGGTTCCGTTCACCTGGGGTCATTACTGTCCTCCACCTTATGGCAAATAACAAACGAAAGAAGAAAGAGCGCAGTACCTCATCCCGCCGGTCTTGACAAGTCACACTGTTTTCCTTCTCCGCTGCAGGGACCACTGTATGCACTTCTATTTCCAGGCAGCTCTACCTCCTCTTATTCTTCTGGGCGGCGTATACAGTGCACCGGATCCATGTACACTTGCTGGAGTCTCCACAGCGGGCATACGTCATCAGTATGTTCCCGCAGCTGAATTCCGTCCTCTTCTTCCGTTATCGCGAGACTTCACTTGCACTATGCCCGCACCCGTCACCAGCCGTGGACCAGGAGATCCAGAGAAAACGCCCACACACTCGTCTCCGGGCACGCCGGGCACACCGGGCTGGGGAACAGAAGGACCGAAGAGGCAGACAAGTCACTGCAGCTCACCTCGCCACATGGGTAATGTCTACAGCGTTTATCCCCGGGGCGACACGTTCATGAAGCGGGGAGAGCGGGGTGGATACACACACGCTCACACCATACCGACTAGCACCGCCATCCGCTTCCGGTTACGCCCCCCAATGCATTAAAATTTGACTGGACTGTTATTCGACCACGCTTCTGCCTACCGATTCTGTACATACCTCTCCCTGATCTGAAACCGACCCTGGACTGTTTGACCATGCCTCTTGCCTGCCTCTTGGACTGATCTTGTACCCTGCCAATGGACTAGTGGGATTCAGAACACAGGGGTCTCACATATGTGAGGGGCTCCAGAATTGTTTTTCTGGATGAAGAAAACAATTTAATTTGTTTTCTCATTCCTAGATTAGGGTCTGGAGACTCAGAGGTTTCAAAGAGATTTGGGTGGGAGAAGCCCCTACCCCTGTCCCCATTCTGTCCTGAACGAGGCCCTACTTCTGCCTGCTGCCTGTAGGACCTAAGCCACCATGCCATCATGCCTCTGCCTGTCCCATGAACTGACCACACCACATGGACCTGCCTACTACCAGGATCAATATATTGGCACTGCTGACAATCTCTGCCTGCACTGACCCTGGACTGTATATGGACAGTATCCCTGCCTGCTGCCTGTACTGACTATGGACAGTATTCCTGCCTGTTGCCTGGGTTCGCTTTTGCTGACCAAGTCCCTGCCTGCTGCCTGGACCAGTGCTATCCTCCTGTGTACAACTGTGCTACTACAACCACAGGTAATCTTTTGTTTACTCTTTGCTCAGCATAATGTATTTTGGGGTGTAATTCTTGGTATGTGAATGCTATGTGTCCCTAGAACACCTGATGGTGTTCCTTGCATGTTGGGCCTCTATATGTGGCCAGGCTGTGTAAAAGTCTCACACATGTGGTATCGCCGTACTCAGGAGTAGCAGAATGCATTTTGGGGTGTCATTTTTGCTATGTACATGCTATGTGTTGGAAATATCTTACAAATGCACTACTTTGCGGAAAAAAAAATGCGTTTTCATTTTTTTTCCACATTTTCCAAAAACTTTTGGAAAAAAATGAACCGTTCAAAAGACTCATTATGCCTCATAGATTATATATTGGGGTGTTAGCTTTCCAAAATGGGGTCACTTTGTGGGCGTTTCCATTGTCCTGGTGCTCCAGGGCCTTCAAAATTGTAATAGGTGGTTGAGAAATGAGATGTGTAATTTATGCTCCTAGAACGCCTGATGGTGCTATTTCAATATTGGGCCTCTGTATGTGGCCAGGCTGTGTAAAAGTCTCACACATTTGGTATTGCCGTACTCAAGAGTAGCAGAATGTATTTTGTGGAGTCATTTGTGGTATACACATGCCATGTGAGAGAAATAACCTATTACATTGACAATTTTGTGGAAAAAAAAAAATCTTCATTTTGCAAAGAATTGTGGGAAAAAAATGACATCAAAAACCTCACAATGCACCTTACTAAATACCTTGGAATGTCTACTTTCAAAAAAGGGGTCATTTGGGGGGTATTTGTACTTTCCTGGCTTGTTCGGGTCGCAAGAAATGAGATAGGCCACCAGTACATCAGGTGTGATCAATTTTTTATGATTTGCAACCACAGCTTGTAGACTCTCTTTCACACAGACCAAATAATATCCACTAATTTGGGTTATTTTTACCAAAGATATGTAGCAGTATAAATTGTGGCCAAAATTTCTGAAGAAAAATTAATAATTTGCAAAATGTTATCACATAAACTAAGAAAAATGTGTTTTTTTTCAAATTTTTTTCATTTATAGCGCAAAAAATAAAAAAACCCAGAGGTGATCAAATACCACCAAAAGAAAGCTCTATTTGTGGGAAAAAATGATAAAAATTTCATTTGGGTACAGTGTTGTATGACCGCACAATTGTCATTCAAAGTGCGACAGCGCTGAAAGCTGAAAATTGGTCTGGGCAGGAGGGGGGTTTAAGTGCCCAGTAAGCAAGTGGTTAAATATAAATATGAGTAAACAGGAAGAACAGATCTTACAACAAGAATTCCCATTTACATGGAGGAAAACAGAATTAAAATACTTAGGAATAAAATTAACACCATCCCTAGGAAAAATATACCAAGCAAATTATATCCCACTGCTAAATTAAATAAAAATGGAAATAACCACTTGCTTACTGGGCACTTAAATCCCATTCCTGCCCAGACCAATTTTCAGCTTTCAACGCTCTCACACTTTGAATCACAGTTGCCTGGTCATGCAACACTGTACCCAACAAAAGTTTTATCATTTTTTCACACAAATAGAGCTTTCTTTTGGTGGTATTTATTCCTCACTGGGTTTTTTATTTTTTGCTAAAAAAAATTAAAAGACCAAAATTTAGAAAAAAAAAAAAAAGTTTCATAGTTTGTCATAAAATTTTGAAAACCGGTAATTTTTCTCCTTGATTGATGTGCGCTGATGAGGCTGCACTGATGGGCTACACTGATAGGCAGCACTCATAGGTGGCACTGGTGGGCACAGATGAGGCAGCCGCGGCTCTCTGTGTGAGGGACCGATGTACCTCTGACAGAAGCCGGTGCTCTGCTTTTTTTTCCCCTCATGCTGAGGGGAAAAAAAAAACTATTACAGATCTTCTGTTTACATCACGTGATCAGCTGATCACGTGGTAAGGGGCCGGGATCTTTGATCAGTCGAGTCTCAGACTCGGTGATCACAGAGCACACCGCGTGCCCCACAGGGGGCGCGCAGGCAGCTCATGCAGGGAAGGACGTTATATGACGGCCTCCCGGCAATTAAGGTCCGCACTGTAGCGGTCATTCGACTATAGCGCAGGCGGGAGAAGGTTAAAAGCATAGCAATAGGGTCCCTCTCCTGGATAGGATGAATAAATATTATAAAGATGGTAATATTACTGAAAATTATGTATAAATTCCAAGTGTTGCTGATTTCCCTACCACAGACATATTTCAAGTTATTAAAAACTATAATTTCAAAGTTCATATGGCAAAACAAGAAACCGAGAATACAATTCTCGGTATTAAATAAAGATAAATTGCAAGGAGGATTAATGGTACCAGATTAAAAAAAATATTATAATGCAGTTTTATTATCGTGAGTGAATAAATTAAAAAAGATGGGTAAAATTGGAGAACACAATTAGTAATGCACGGTTGGGTAAGATTGAATGGATACTGTCACAGTATAGAGCGTTAGATGAGAATGCAATGACACGAAATGTACTTAGAATTTGGGACTTAATTCACAAACAAGGCAAATGGAAGGATAATATTTTTCACCAGGAAAAGGGAAATTATTTGGGGAATGGATAAAATGCACAATTAAAGGACATAATGGAAAAGGGGAAAATATGCACAAGAATTAAGGCACAAGACGTATGTGATGGTGATAAATGAATGTTTTTTTTTCCAGCTGAAGCATTTTGTCACAACATTGCCACAACCAATAAGATCAGGAGTGGATTTATTACCATTTGAGCGCTTGTGTATAGCAACAAACACAAGAAATGGTATCTCCCGGATCTACAAAATATTGGTGGGAATGGACGGACTGGAAATTACGCCATACATAAAAAAATGGGAAAAAGAATTGGGAGCACGAGGGAACGAACAACATTTAGGAAAAATTCTGAGGATGGTACATAGCTCTGCGGTAGACACTAATACAGTTGAAATTTACAATAAATGTCTGACAAGATGGTATATAAAACACCAGACAAAGCACATAAATATCAAATAGGGAAATCGTCATATTATTGGCGAGGATGTAAAGTAGAGGGAACTATGACCCACATTTGGTGGGACTGCCCAAAAATTTAAAAAAATATTGGAGAGAGGTGTTGCAATTAAAAAAATAGAATATAAATATCTTCTGATCAGCTTGCTCTGAAAATCCCAGCCTTGATCCGAGTGTAAGCGCTGAGGCAGCCCGTAATATATGAAAAACTTCTCCACTAGAGTTTTTGCTACAGTACTGGCTTGTTGGTCCCTAGTGGGGAAAGCTTGAGCATAACGGGTGAAATGATCTGTCACAACCAGGACATTACTCTGTCCACTCAGGTCAGGTTCCAAACACAAGAAATCAATGCACACCAACTCCATTGGTCCTTGGCTTTGAAGATGGCCTTCTTGGTAATGTCTTTGCATCTGATGCAAGAGTGACAGTAGCTTTCCACCTCAGCTCTCATGGATGGCCAATAAAATCGATCCCTGACTAACTTGAAGGTTCTATCTGGGCCTAAGTGACCATGATCATCATGAAGAGGGGTCAACACTATTAGTTGGTGTTTCTCAGGGAGGAAAAGTTGACAAACACCCTCTGGTTCCTCAGATGGACCTCTCCGGTATATGACTCCATCTTCCAACCGCATTCGTTCCCACTCTCTATGGATTACTTTTTCTCCCTCAATGGAGCTATTCAACAGTATCTGAGGGTCCTGGGCGGATAGCGATTTCCTCATAAGATTCCCCAACAGATCCTGTCTCATGCCCTCTTTTGTCAACTGAGGCACTGTCATGATCACTTAGTGCCCCTGTTCCTCATTCCAGCACCCAGTGTTGGCTGTTGCTTTCCCCCCGTCTGTGTTCACCTGCAAGATGATTGATCTGATCAGTCACCTGATATAAGCAAACCGAACACTCTATCCCTTGCTTGTGATAGAGACAGTTACCTGCATTGTTCCTAATCAAGCCTCCCGTTTGCCTTGCTTTCCCTGTGTATGACCCAGATTGGATATTGGACTATTCCCCGAACTCAGCCTGCCCTATTACCTGGATCATCTTTGAACCACGCTATCTGTCTGCTAAACTGCAAGTAATCTGTTGTTTGCTCTGTTCGCGTCTGCCCTAGTGTGGTGGCCAGGCATTGTGTATAAGTCCTGGGGGCAACCAAGTATTGGTAGGCCTGCTTGTCTTAAGGGAAAGGGGGCTACTATAGATGAAGCACACAGTAGCTGGCTATAGTGTCTGACCACCTGCATTGAGATAGACGTGACATTTGTGACAGGCAGTTCTTGGGTCAAATCACAGTAATATCTTGGTACTCCCGCAGGGGTGATTCCCACAGCTTTGGCCCCTATAGCCCCTCTGTGTTTATGTTATACTCCTTGACAAACAGCCCGTACTCCTTCCAAGGGTAAATGGACCCAACTCTTCTGGCCAGCGTTGGTGAAGCGAGGCCTTCGGGAAAGAGTGTCAGCTTCTCGATTTCCCACTCCTGGTCTGTATTTCAAACTGAACCGGAATTCAGACAGAGCGGCCAACCACCGATGTCCAGTGGCATCCAGATTGGCAGTGGACAGTAGGCAAGTCAATGGGTTGTTATCAGTCTTTACCACAAAGGTAGCCCCGTACAGATAATCACGTAGCTTATCTACCACAGCCAACTTGAGGGCCAAGAACTTCAATCTGTGTACAGGATAGTTCTTCTCAGGTGGGGTGAGACTGCGACTCACAGGCCACCGGGCGGAGTCTCCCCGCCAACTCCTGATACAACACTCCTCCAAGGCCATCTCTGCTGGCATCCACATGCAATTCATAAGGTTTAGATGGGTCAGTGTAGGCCAACACTGGTGCTTCAACAAGACTCCCCTTCAGTCGTTCAAAAGCCCCTTCAACCTTCACCGTCCATTGCTCTTGAATGAATTCACGGGGCTTCCTTGGGTCTCCCTTCTGGGCTCTCTGCTGATTCCCCTCCTTTTGTTTCTGTAAAAGCTTGTTCAACGGCCAGGCAGTCTGTGAGAAGTTCTTCACAAATCTTCTATAGTAAGAGCAGAAACCCAAAAACAACCTCAACTCAGTGACGGTGCTCTGGCGAGGCCAGGAAGTAACAGTCTCCACCTTCTGAGGGTCAGTAGCTATTCCCTCAGCTCTACATGCCCCAGATAAGTGACTGAAGTCAGTAGAACTAACACTTCTCTAACGACAGCTTCAGCCCCTCTGTGTGTAATAGTTGGAAAACTTTCTCCAGCCGAGCTTCATGCTCCTCCAATGTTCTGCCGAACACGATGATATCATCAAGATACACTAGCACTTTGATCAAGTTCATATCACCCACAGTGTTTTCCATCAGTCTCTGTAAAGTAGTGGGGGCCCCTGTTAATCCTTGTGGCATTTGGTCGAACTCAAAAAACCTAGAAAAACTAGAGGACTGATGAAGGCCGTCTTTTTTCGGTCATCCGGATGCATGGGTATTTGTTTGTATCCACTCTTTAGATTCGTGCACACTAAACCATTTAGCCCCTGATAAGCATTGCAGGGTCTCTTCTATGTGGGGGGTTGTGTACTGATCTGGGATGGTCCTTCGGTTCAAGGTTCGGTAGAGAATACACATCCGAGGAGATACCCATTCTTCTTTCTCACTACCACAATAGGGAAGCATAAGGGCTCCTGGATTCCTTAATGACCTCTGACCTTTTCAGTTCAGCCAGCTGCTCTCAAAGACCCTCCAGATCACACTAAGGAATTTGCCTGACTCTTTCACGAAAAGGCTTATTTTCAGTTAGCCGAATTCGATGATGAGCACTCCAGGCACAGCTCACATCAAAATCATTCTTGGAGAACATTTTCTCCCATCGGCCTACTTGAGCTTTGATCCTCTCCTCCCATCCGGAGGGTAGGTTTGGGCAGTGGACGGTAGTCTCTCTTCCATCTCCCTTCTTGACTAGCTCATTCCCCGTCACAGGGGTGGCAGCACTCACTTTCCCAATCACCATCCTGGGCTTTAGGCTGATTGGGTGACCGTTGACGTTCCTCACACTGATAGGAATTCGCCCTCCGCTTCTCTGTAAGGCCCTATTGGGTATGATCTCCGGGACCACATCTATTCCAACTTCCTCCTCTGTTGAATCAGCTTCCACCACTACATAAGGATCCGGCTGGTCCCATGACAGCTTAACCGTGGCCTTCAGACAGGCTCTCTCACGTGGCTGCAACACCCTTTCATGGGTATCCAATTGCCACAGTTTTCCTACCCCTTCCACGGGGCCACTCGCTGGAAAGCCTGCCGCAGCTGAGGATGATTCTTTCCTACTGGAGTATCCTCCAAGGCCAGTGGAGTGAGTAGTCTTCACAGAAGATTGGTGTTGGTGCCTATCAACAAGGAATTTCGACCTGCTCCAGGAGGTTGGGGGCAGACAACTTCCAACGTATCAAAAGTCTCTGGTTTCCCAGCCAAGGCAATATCAAAGAATATCTTGATGGGTATGTATCTGTTGTATGGGCACTTCTGGGTCCCTATGCCCTAAATCTCTAATTCCTCAGGTTTGCACAAAAGGCATATGCCTCAAGTAATTCAAAGTCTCGGTACAGCAACGTCACCTGGGCTGCAGTATTCAGTAGGGTTTGAGTGTAGATGCCCACTACTTGTATTGAGACTATAGGGGAGGGCCCCACTAGATTCTTTGGCAGGTTCCCAGCAGGTAACTATAGTTTGTGCTCTAATCAGCCTATTTGAAAGCAGTGGAGTTGGTCTAACTACTTGCTCAGTAGGGTATGCATTGATTTTTTGCCCTTGTCTTTCCTTCCCTGAGGGTTTTGTTTCTTTTGGTTTTCTCGGTAGAGAAGGGGAAGGGGCAATAGGTGGCTTGCATCCCCTTTCCTTCTTAGATCTTCTCTTGACTTTGGAGTGCGGTTTTCCTTTGGGACTCTCAACTAGCTCCTTCACTGAGGTCCCCTGAAGTTTCCCGCTGGCTTTGGGAAGAGTAACTTCTGCAAGGCTTTCAGAACCTCCATGAGTAATTCAGGGCTGATGCTAGTCTTGGTACACTCAGCCCAAAAGTGTCCACCTTCTCCACACCGTAACATCTCTTTTCTCGCCCTTGGGGAAGTTTCGGTTCCCCTTGAAGAGTCTCTTGTTCTTGGACCTTCGCTTGGGTCTCCATCAGTCGCATTAAAGCATGATACATCTGAGTTTGAGCCTGAGCTACCTGAGCCATCAGTTTGGTTATTAGTGTCAGGAATGGCCAGTCCCACCGGTTCAGACTCGGTTCCACTGTCCTCATCCGAGAAACCCATCTCCGCATGAACAGCTCAAGCCACCACTTCCTCTCTAATTCCAGCGATAGAGCATGATTCTCTCGATCTTTGGCTTTTCTCTTCTAATAGAGCCTCCTCTTCCCGTACTTCTCTTATCAATTCAGGGTACACAGGCACCACCTTGGTTCTCTTCAGTAACAACTTTAATACAATAGGATAGTTTGGCCGGGTCCCTTGCAAAACCCGGTCTAAACAAGCTTGATCAACATCCTTGGTATCAATACCCCTCTTGAGGATAATTTGATGCAGCATTCTGTCTACTTGAGATATGTATTCAGACAGACTCTCCCCCTTTTGTTGGTGAGTGTGGTAGAACTTGTACATCAGGTCTGCGGTAGTTTCAACCCTCCCGAATACAGCATACAGAGCATCTATGTAGTCCTTGGCAACACAAGTTTTCTTTCCCATCCTCAGGTTACGGATCACATCAGCCACCGGGTCTCAAAGGCTCTCACTAAGCTTTTGCCGCTTCACAGCCTCTGAAACACTCCACTCTTCCATGGCTTGAAGGGCCTGGCTCATCCAGGTTTCAAATTCATCTTCCCCCACAGGAGTCAGCAACTGCCTTGAGAAAAACCTGAGTCTCCGATAGCTCTGGTTAGCATTTCCAGACCAGTTCTTCACTAAGCTATCAACTAGCTGTCTCATATCCGTGTAGAGAGGGGGGGGGCATTGGCTCCTTGAGAGTCGGCTCCCACAGATACAGGGCCCTTCTCCTGAGCCCTGGATGATGGCTGTCTCTCAACATGCTCTCCCCCCACTTTAAGTGGGATCACTCTAGCAATCACCCCTAAGGCTAGACGTACCTCTTCCTAATGAGTCGGAGCTCATTAACTATATCCTATAAGGTGCAGTAACAAGGCCCACTCCCGATCCTTGCATTCTGAGAGCAGCCTGCTCCTAATCCTTGCATTCTGGATGCAGCCCACTCCCTATCCTTGCATTCCGAGTGCAGCCCACTCCCGATCCTTGCATTCCGAGTGCAGCCCACTCCCGATCCTTGCATTCCGAGTGCAGCCCACTCCCGATCCTTGCATTCCGAGTGCAGCCCACTCCCGATCCTTGCATTCCGAGTGCAGCCCACTCCCGATCCTTGCATTCCGAGTGCAGCCCACTCCCGATCCTTGCATTCCGAGTGCAGCCCACTCCCGATCCTTGCATTCCGAGTGCAGCCCACTCCCGATCCTTGCATTCCGAGTGCAGCCCACTCCTGATCCTTGCATCCTGAGCACAACGCACTCTTGAACCCTGCATTCTGAGTGCATGCCACTCCTGATCCTTGCAGTCTGAGCGAAATGCACTCTCAAACCCTGCATTCTGATCGCAACGCGCTCTCGAACCCTGCATTCTGAGTGAAATGCGCTCTCGAACCCTGCATTCTGATCCCAACGCACTCCTGATCCTTGCACTCTGAGTGCATGACACTCTTGATCATTGCATTCTGAGTGCATGACACTCTTTATCATTGCATTCTAAGCGCAACATACTCCTGAACCCTGCATTCTGAGTACAACGCACTCCTGAACCCTGCATTCTGAGTGCAACGCACTCCTGAACCCTGCATTCTGAGCGCAACGCACTCCCGATCCTTGCATTCTGAGCGCAACGCACTCCTGATCCCTGCATTCTGAGTGAAATGCGCTCTCGAACCCTGCATTCTGATCCCAACGCACTCCTGAAGTACAGAGCATCTATGTAGTCCATGGAATCACAAGTTTTCTTTCCCATCCTCAGGTTACGGATCACATCAGCTGCCGGGTCTCGAAGGCTCTCACTGAGCCGTTGCCACTTCACAGCCTCTGAAACACTCCACTCTTCCATGGCTTGAAGGGCCTGGCTCATCTTACCCCACAAGACTCAGGAACTGCCTTGAGAAAAACCTGAGTCTCCAATAGCTCTGGTTGGCATTTCCAGACCCGTTCTTCACTAAGCTATCAACTAGCCGGCTCATATCCGTGTAGAAAGAGAGGGGGGCATTGACCCCTTGAGAGTCGGCTCCCATAGATACAGGGCCCTTCTGCTGAGCCCTGGTCTCTCAACATGTTCTCCCCCCACTTTAAGTGGGATCACTCTAGCAATCACCCCTTTGGCTAGACGTACCTCTTCCTCCTGAAAGCACACAGGCATCTCTTCCTGTCACTCCAGTAGCACCCTGAATTGGTCCAGGTCGTACTCAGCTTCCATTTCCACAATGTAGGCCCGGTGTCCTGGGCCCAGAGCTCTCACCCACTTTCTAATCTCAAATGTAGCACGACCCCCTTGAGGACTGCTTGGATTTACCTGCTCATCTGCACCACCATGACCCTGTGAACATTCCAAACCACCTGACACTCTGGGTTCAGACATCTTTGCACCACCTTAAAGTAATAAGTCAAACAAATTGGTGAGTTTATATCCTAATAACATTTACTGGAATAACTCAAAGTAGATTGCAAAGAGGAGGTAATAGATCCACTGAGCTTTGGATAACAGTCCTGACTCAGCAGAAGAAGTTAAGACAAATTAGCAATAACAGTATATTATATACACATAAGTAAAATGGAGTACCACTTGAACATGACCTGAAAGGATAAGCAAGAGTTAGGCACTAATTCTGGCAAGACTTCTAAAGGGGGAACCCAGGCCCGCCTATTTAACTTTTAATCCTAATGAGAGATCAATCAAACAAGAATGGTGTGAGGGCCCTTTAAGTAGTAATGACAGCAATGTCCTAGTTGCAGGACTGATGATCTTCGCCGGCAGTCGGAGCTCATTAACTATATCCTATAAGGTGCAGTAACAAGGCAATGGTATTTCTTGGACTGGTTGTCGTAACAGGTGTCTATGTACAGTGTTCAAATAGAAGTAGTAAAGTGTGTCCCCAGGGTAAAGCTGTCTGTACACAGTGTCCCAGTGAAGCAACAAAGAAAGGTTTGCAATGGTGGGCAATTGCCCTCTCACCACGACCAAGCCGATTCAATGCCTTCCGAACAGCGCCTCCCGGAGAGACGTCCTTGCAGCGGATCCCTTTGCGATGATCATCTGATGCGAAGCACAAAGAGCGGATTGTCGGACTTTTGAGGAGGTGCTGGATACATGTCCGATGAACAGCAAGCAGTGCTAGGCCCTTCTCGGCCTGTTTGGAATGTTGTACACCGCGTGGTAGGCCGTGACCTTGCATTCTGAGAGCAATGCGCTCCTGATCCTTGCATCCTGAGAGCAACGCGCTCCTGATCCTTGCATCCTGAGCGCAACGTGCTCCTGATGCTTGCATTTTGAGTGCAACGCGCTCCTGATCCCTGCATTCTGAGTGCAATGCGCTCCTGATCCCTGCATTCTGAGTGCAACGCGCTCCTGATCCCTGCATTCTGAGAGCAACGCGCTCCTGATCCTTGCATCCTGAGAGCAACGTGCTCCTGATCCTTACATCCTGAGCGCAACATGCTCCTGATGCTTGCATTTTGAGCGCAGTTCGCTCCTGATCCCTGCATTCTGAGTGCAACGCGCTCCTGATCCCTGCATTCTGAGTGCAACACGCTCCTGATCCCTGCATTCTGAGTGCAACGCACTTTCGAACCCTGCATTCTGAGAGCAATGCGCTCTCGAACCCTGCATTCTGAGCGCAGCCCTCTCTTGATTCTTGCATTCTGAGCGCAGCCCACTCCTGATCCTTGCATTCTGAGCACAGCCCACTCCTGATCCTTGCATGCCGAGCACAGCCCACTCCTGATCCTTGCATGCCGAGCACAGCCCACTCCTGATCCTTGCATTCCGAGCGCAGCCCACTCCTGATCCTTGCATTCCGAGCGCAGCCCACTCCTGATCCTTGCATTCCGAGCGCAGCCCACTCCTGATCCTTGCATTCCGAGCACAGCCCACTCCTGATCCTTGCATTCTGAATGCAGCCCACTCCTGATCCTTGCATTCTGAATGCAGCCCAATCCTGATCCTTGCATTCCGAGCGCAGCCCACTCGTGATCCTTGCATTCTGAGCACAATGCACTCCTGAACCCTGCATTCTGAGTGCAATGCATTCCTGAACCCTGCATTCTGAGTGCATGTCACTCCTGATCCTTGCAGTCTGAGCACAACGCACTCTCAAACCCTGCATTCTGATTGCAACGTGCTCTAGAACGCTGCATTCTGAGTGAAATGCGCTCTCGGACCCTGCATTCTGATCCCGATGCACCCCTGAACCCTGCATTCTGATCCCAACACACTCCTGAACCCTGCATTCTGAGTCCATGACACTCCTGATCCTTGCATTCTAAGTGCAACGCACTCCTGAACCCTGCATTCTGAGTGCAACGCACTGCTGAACCCTTCACTCTGAGAGCAGCCTACTGCTGATCCTTGCATTCCTTGCGCAAAGCGCTCCTGATCCTTGCATTCCTTGCGCAAAGCACTCCTGAACCCTGCATTCTGAGTGCAGCCTACTCCTGATCCTTGCATTTTGAGTGCAACGCACTCCTGATCCTTGCATTCTGAGAGCAACGCGCTCCTGATCCTTGCATTCTGAGAGCAACGCGCTCCTGATCCTTGCATCCTGAGAGCAACGCGCTCCTGATCCTTGCATCCTGAGAGCAACGCGCTCCTGATCCTTGCATCCTGAGAGCAACGCGCTCCTGATCCTTGCATCCTGAGCGCAACACGCTCCTGATCCTTGCATCCTGAGCGCAACACGCTCCTGATGCTTGCATTTTGAGCGCAATGCGCTCCTGATCCCTGCATTCTGAGTGCAACGCGCTCCTGATCCCTGCATTCTGAGTGCAACGCGCTCCTGATCTCTGCATTCTGAGTGCAACGCGCTCCTGATCTCTGCATTGAGTGCAACGCGCTCCTGATCCCTGCATTCTGAGTGCAACGCACTCTCGAACCCTGCATTCTGAGAGCAATGCGCTCTCGAACCCTGCATTCTGAGTGCAGCCCTCTCTTGATCCTTGCATTCTGAGCGCAGCCCACTCCTGATCCTTGCATTCTGAGCACAGCCCTCTCTTGATCCTTGCATGCCGAGCACAGCCCACTCCTGATCCTTGCATGCCGAGCGCAGCCCACTCCTGATCCTTGCATTCCGAGCGCAGCCCACTCCTGATCCTTGCATTCCGAGCGCAGCCCACTCCTGATCCTTGCATTCCGAGCGCAGCCCACTCCTGATCCTTGCATTCCGAGCGCAGCCCACTACTGATCCTTGCATTGAGAGCGCAGCCCACTCCTGATCCTTGCATTCTGAATGCAGCCCAATCCTGATCCTTGCATTCCGAGCGCAGCCCACTCGTGATCCTTGCATTCTGAGCACAATGCACTCCTGAACCCTGCATTCTGAGCGCAATGCATTCCTGAACCCTGTATTCTGAGTGCACGTCACTCCTGATCCTTGCAGTCTGAGCACAATGCACTCTCAAACCCTGCATTCTGATTGTAACGTGCTCTAGAATGCTGCATTCTGAGTGAAATGCGTTCTCGGACCCTGCATTCTGATCCCGATGCACCCCTGAACCCTGCATTCTGATCCCAACACACTCCTGAACCCTGCATTCTGATTGCATGACACTCCTGATCCTTGCATTCTGAGTGCATGACACTCCTGATCCTTGCATTCTAAGTGCAACGCACTCCTGAACCCTGCATTCTGAGTGCAACGCACTGCTGAACCCTGCATTCTGAGAGCAGCCTACTGCTGATCCTTGCATTCTGAGTGCAACGCACTCCTGAACCTTGCATTCTGATCGCAATGCACTCCTGAACCTTGCATTCTGATCGCAATGCACTCCTGAACCCTGCATTCTGAGTGCATGGCACTCCTGATCCTTGCATTTTGAGTGCAACGCACTCTCGAACCCTGCATTCTGAGCGCAACGCACTCTTGAACCCTGCATTCTGAGTGCAACACATTCTCGAACCCTGCATAACACACTCCTAAAATCTGCACTCTCGTACTACTTATATTTGTCACAAAAAAAGAAGGGGGGGGGGTCGGTCTTACTGTCTTTTTTTTTTTGGGGGGGGGGAGAGAGACACTATGCCCGGTGATCTTTGACTTCATCAGTGTTGTTCAAGTAGATCTCCATCCCCCGAAGGTTGCCTACCCCTGCTTTAGTGCACAGGTGTCAAACTGCCAGCCCTCCCGCTGTTGCAAAACTACAAGTCCCATGAGGCATTGCAAGGTTGACAGTTACAAGCATGACTCCCTCAGGTAGAAGCATGATTGGTCTTGTAGTTCTGCAACAGCTGGAGGGCCGCCAGTTTTACACCCCTGCTCTAGTGTGTTGTACTAGAAATGGCAGTGTAGGAAAATGTACCTGACTCATGTTACAGCCTGTGAGTCTTAATTGGGTCAGGGTTCACTAAAGTTCAGGGCAGGGTGACGCATCCTAGCAGCTCTCTGGTGCCTCCCCCTGGTGTCTGGAAAGTTAGAGAACCTTCTAGAACTAGGGGTTAGGAGGAGCTGCCATGAATATTTATGGGGCCTCAGCCAATCCCCAGATGTGGGCTGGCAGAGGGCAGAGACAAACCGATAAATAGACATGGGCCATTCCAGAGGTAGAGTCGGGTGGAAGATGAAAATGGAGTGCTGAGGAGAGGCTGCCGGTGGCCCTTGAGGAGACCCCCTGCTGGGGAGAGGTGATACCTGGGGCTGGAGGCTCGGCATAGCTGGCCTAGAAGGATCCCACCACAGGAGACAGTTGGAGGAGAACCTTCAGGAGAGGCAGCAGGACAAAGCAAAGACAAACAATGAGTAGAGATCAGCACTGAACAGGGACAACACAAGGGAGAGACTGTCAGCTGTAATAGTGCTCTCCAAAGACAGCAGTGGGCTTAGTCTTCATCCTTGCCCTGGGGAATCTCCATGGAAGTGTCTTTATAAATGATATAGGGTCTGGGAATAAAAGTACAATTTCTGTCTTTGCAGATGACACTAAGCTATGCAGTGGAATAATGTCCTTGCAGGATGTCTCCAATGTACAAGCTGACCTCAATGCACTGTCTAATTGGGCAAGCAAATTGACAAATGAGGTTTAATGTTGATAAATGTAAAGTTATGCACTTGGGGGCTAAGAATATGCATGCATCATACATACTAGGGGGGAGTACAACTGGGGGAATCTATGGTGGAGAAGGATCTGGGGGTTTTGGTAGATCATAAGCTCAATAATAGCATGCAATGCCAACCTGCGGTTTCAAAAGCGAGCAGTCTTTTCTTGTATTAAGAGAGGAATGGACTCCAGAGAGAGAGAGAGAGAGAGAGAGAGATCATTGTGCCCCTGTACAAATCAGTAGTAAGACCTCATCTGGAATATGCAATTCAGTTTTGGGCACCAGTTCTCAAAAGGATATTGGGGAACTGGAGAAAGTGCAGAGAAGGGCTACCAAACTGATAAGAGGCATGGAGAAGCTCAGTTATGAGGAAAGATTAGAGGAACTGAATCTTTTCCCTCTTGAGAAGAGGAGATTAAGGGGGATATGATCAACATGTACAAATACATAAGTGGTCCAGATAGTGAACTTGGTGTTGGGTTATTCACTTTAAGGTCATCACAGAGGACAAGGGGGCGCTCTTTACATCTAGAGGAAAAATATTTCATCTCCAAATATGGAAAGGTTTCTTCACAGTAAGAGCTGTGAAAATGTGGAATAGACTCCCTCCATAATATAACTGGGTACTAACATTTATAGGTAAAGTTGATCCAGGGAAAAAACGATTGCCTCTTGGGGGATCAGGAAAGGATTTTTTCCCCCGATGTAGCAAATTGGAGCATGCTTTGCTGGGGGTTTTCACCTTCCTCTGGCTCAACTGTGGGTGAAGGATTGTGTATATGGGATTGGAAGTTATTTTGTTTGTTTGTTTTTTTTGGTTGAACTAGATGGACTTGTGTCTTTTTTCAACCTGAATAAGTATGTAACTATGTGCCAGTCGGGAGGACTGGGAGGAAGATCACCCAGGAGTGGCTGGTGGCAGCCAGGTGGGCTAGCAATTTCTGCAAGCAAGTGGAGCTGGGATCAGTGGCCACAAGGGAAACAGAAGGAGCAATGTCATGCTGTTTGCTCACTGCACTACTTTGTCAAGGGACTGAGAGTTCCTGCCTGTAATGGGCCTTTGCTGAGTGAACACAAAACTGTTAGTTTCTTCAAGCGTGAGCAGCAGGTGCTTTAAAAACCAAGTTTGTGCAGGAGGAAGTAAAAATGGACTTTTTGTAAATAGGGAGGAATTGTCCCTTTTTGTTCATAGTTCTGGACATTTGTCAAGTTGGGCATCCCATAATTCCCTTCCCCATTCAAGTTATCAGCCCCTAATAAAACATCAAAAACAAGCCAAGGACTGGTTCCTGCATTGGAATGCATGAAGGAAATTCTGTGTGACTAGCTGTGCAGCAGTGGAGACCCGGGACACTAGCGACTCCCATGGGGGTAGTGCTACACATTATATGCCGGCCACCAATGTCCCGGCAGTACTAGAATGCCTATGCATCAAACCAATTCTGCCAGAAGGCTTGCTCTAGAAAACTTGACAGACCGACAAGGTACCGACCGATATACTGTAGAGTCCATACACTACCTTTTGTTACTATTGTACAGTGTACAGAGGTCAGGAGGATGTAGGGCAGTGGATAGTAAAGCCTCGTACACAAGCTTAGATTTTCAGATGACCAAATGTCTGTAACAACATAGCATTATTAGATGGTATCCACGTTTCCCATAAATTGAAGAAATTCCTCTCGTTTCCCAGAGGTCCTCATTCCATTGATAAAACCAAAATTAAGGTACAGTATATGCCTTTAACCAGAATGGTTATGCCATAAAGGTACACTCCGGAGATGTAGCAGGATATTTATGTAAGCATGGGGATGAGAAAGGACAAACTCATTGAGAGAAAGTTCATTTTGAGACTCACAACATATAGAATGGAAGGATACATATGACATCCCTGATGACGTCAGAACGCACTGACGAAACCGGTCGGTCGTAACGAACGTGACACGCCACTTCCGCTCGCAACTTGGTTTTCCTGCTTTTTTGTTTGTATGCCTGCACGAACCCATCTGTGGGTAATGCGGTTTTAGCCTGTTTTTAGCCTATTAAATATTTTGGCTTACTTCACCATGGGAGTTTTTTATTAATTTTAATTAACTTTGTATTTGCACTTCAAAAGGAGCGCAGTTTGTAATTAACTTGTTAATTATATTCTCGCTTTCCTTATCTGCCTTAACCTTTCTTCTCATGTGTGAGTTTTTATTTGTGAGCCTTTAATTAATAAATTTGTTCTTGGGATGTTTGCGCAATGAGTTTGTCCTTTCTCATCCCCATGCTTACATAAAAATATCCTGCTACATCTCCGGAGTGTACCTTTATGGCATAACCATTCTGGTTAAAGGCATATACCTTAATTTTGGTTTTATCAATGCAGTGAGGACCTCTGGGCAATGAGAGGAATTTCTTCGATTTATGGGAAACGTGGATACCATCTAATAATGCTATGCTGTTTAACCCACTTGCTGATGGTAAGGGGTTCTTTCTCCTTTCACGTCTACAGAGATTTATCATGAACTGATTCAGAATACTTAAGCCTGGGATTTTCCTCATTATTCAAAATATGGACTTTTTTAATATGATCATTCTATAGCGCTACACCTATACCCCATACATTTTTTATTGCACCCAACAATATTGTGTTAGCTGCTTATATTTACTATTTTCTTGACAGCGCAACAAATCAGACTTGTATATGTTGAATAGTTTTGTATGTATTCTTTCATTTCTGAGCATGCCTAGTCTTGCTCTTGCGATTTTTTTTTTCATACGAAAACCATACTAATGAAACGAAAATCGGACGTTGAGTTCACATCCGACAAATTTTATAGTCTGCACATCCAGCTTTTGTATAAATTTTTCCATCCAGTTTCCGTATCGTGTGTACGGGCCTTTAGAGGTCCAGTTGCATGTCAGATTAAAAACTACTATGGAGGGATTAAAGTAGATAAGCTGACTCGGAGTTCAAGTGCCACACCACAGTTTCTGCATGTTTGAAGCTGCATTCCAGGCTGGTTTGACAACAGTTGGGAGGGTCTCCCAATCGCTGCTGATCTTGTCAGGTCTCCAACGCAAAGACAGACACTGAATTGTGATCATCCTCAGAGGCCCCTGCAACTGGACCTTGCTGCAACATTCTTCTGGAGTAGAGAACTATGCCAGTACTAGTCTACTTCACTCCACTGCCTGCTTTACTGAAGACCCTTGATGACTTCATCTGCCCAGCGTGGACACCTGCTCTACTGCTAGCATGACTTACAGGCTGTCCTGCGATTTTTTTATTGTACAAAGCAGCCATGTCTGAGCCTGAACGAGGAACCTCTCCCACGGATGAACTATGTCATCATCTTGCAGCACTCACACAAGCGGGCAAGAACCTGCAGGAAGGTTACAACCGGCTTGAGGAATGCATCCAAGCATTATCCTTACCAAACTCAGCACCTGCTGCTGTGATGCTACCACCAGAACCCAGAGTTCTGACTCCAGAAAGATTTTTGGGTGATCGCAGTAAATTCAGGGAGTTTCGTAATGCCTGTGAACTGTACTTTGCATTACAGCCTCGAACCTTCTCACTTGAAGCTACAAAGGTAGGTTTTGTCATCTCCCTCCTGCAAGGTGAGCCCCAGTCCTGGGCCCATTGCTTACTTGAGCAGAAGAACCCATCTGTCAACTCTGGCTATATTCTTCGATGCCATGGCCCAGTTACAGTGAGGGAAAAATAACAGAGTTAGTCTTACCGGTAACTCTGTTTACAGTAGTCTTCCAGGACAGCCCTTGAGAGATGGAGTTCCTCCCTCCAAACAGGAAACGCATTTCCAATTAGTTTAAGGCGATCCCCTCAGGTCCCTGGTCATCCAAGAGAACCAAAGGCCGGAATATAAAAGACATAAAACACAACACTACCCCACAAGGTTAAACATTAGGGTGGTATCGTGCTGCCCTGGAAGACTACTGGAAACAGAGTTACTGGTAAGACTAACTCCGTTTTTCCCCCAGTCGTCTTCCAGGTCAGCCCTTGAGAGGATAACCAATTACTCACCAGACTAGGGTGGGACAACGGCTTGGAGGACTTTCCTACCAAAAGCCTGGTCTTGACTGGATATCAGATCCAGTCTAATGTTGAACAAAGGTAGAAAATCTTGACCAAGTTGCTGCCCTGCAAATTTGCTCCGGGGTGGCTCCCGCCCTCTCCGCCCACGAGGCCGCTGAAGCCCTTGTAGAATGAGCCCTTAGATCTTTTGGTGGTGTTACTTGCATAACTCCATAGCATTCCAGTATAGCTGACTTGATCCATCTGGCTAGCATTTTCTTGGACGCTTGTTTACCTTTTTGTTTTTCAACGTACAGGACGAATAGTGTCTGATGCTCTGAACTCATTGGTGACTTCAAGGTATGAAGTAGGCATCTTCTAACATCTAGAAGGCTTAGTTCTTGCTCTTTACTATTAGCCGATGAACTACAAAATGAAGGTAGTATTATATCCTGGGATTTGTGAAACGTTTACGTCACTTTCAATGTAAATCCTGGATCATTTTGAAGAACGATTCTGTCATTGTGAATTTTGAGAAAAGGCTCTCTGACAGACAGAGCCTGGAGTTCTCCTATTCTATTTGTTGTAGTGATAGCCACAAGGAAGACAGTTTTGAATGTCAGCAGGCGTAAAAATGTTTCTTGTAGAGGCTCAAAGGGGCTTTTGATGATCCCCCTCAGTACCACTGACAGATCCCATGTGGGACATCTTTGTGTCTTGGGTGGTCTGTACTTAGACTTTGACAAAGCGCAGGCGCATAAAACATGTAAGTCAGGGTCGCCACGGCAACATCAAGCTTGCGTTCTGCCCAGCATCTTGACTCCTCATATCCGGCTATGACATTGCTTTGACCCTGCCTTCCGGACTTTTAGACTCTGTCGAGAGCGCCCTCAAGGACGCTGGATTCCAGCTTGCCTGATGATCTCGCTTACCGTGGATGCCCAGTGGAGAGACGGTCTACAATACACCTCCTCGAGTTAGAGCGAGACTGACATCCATAATTAAGCCACCAGTTGCAGTATAGGAAGCGGTATCTCTCTACTTTGAATCTCCCTGCACATTGAGTCATTGGGTCTATCATTCCAGAGCAGTACTTGGAACACACTTGCTGACATTAACCCCTTGTCATCTGGAGTTTTGGCGGTATCGTATTATTAATTTTCGGAGTACTTCAATGATGACGATGAGTTTTTTCTTTAAGTTTTATTATTTTTTTTATCTCATTTTTTCATCTGACAGTTTGTGGTTTTTAATTTTTAACATTAGCGTGCATTCAATAAATGAACTTGATTAAGTATATTATTTATAATAGTTCTCTTATTCACTGGTCCCATTGAGCGCTGCTTATTTGTGTATTTTGATGTACTTAACTCTCTGCAAAAAAGAGCGACCAACAGGACTTCTTGTAGTGTCTATTCTAGATATATTGAAAGCGCTGCTATCTGAACCTTCGGCGTACCTAGTGCTAGACCTTTATCAGCACCCTGCTGTAGGAACTCTAGAATAGTCGGTGTGTATCCATCTTTTGTCTGTTATTTTCAGCACACCAGCTGTTAAATTTTTTCCAGGTCTTTCTGTAGATGGCCCTGGTGTTGGGCTTCCTGGCGCTCAAAAGCGTCGCCACCACTTTGTCTGAGAATCCTTTCGATCTCTGGATGTCTTCCTCAGTAACCAGGCCGCCAATTTGAAGCTTTCTTGTTTTAGGCCTGTTAGGGGTCCCTGACACATCAGGTCATCCCTGCGAGGAAGTAGCCAAGGCTCCTCTGCTGAGAGACTGAGAGGCTGAGAGAACCAGGCTCTCTTGGGCCAATATGGTGCTATCAGTATCAGTTTTGTCTGTTCCTGTAGGAATTTCTTCCCCACTCGAGGAATCGGATGTACTGGGGGAAAGGCGTAGCACATCTTGAAATCCCATGGGTTTTGAAGTGCTTCCATCCCCAGAGGCGGGTCTTGCAGGTTTAGCGAGTAGAAACGTTTCACATTGGTATTTTCCCGGGATGCAAATACATCTATTTTTGGCATTCCCCAGCGGGCTGTAATTTCCCTGAACACCTCTTAGTGTAATACCCACTCCTCTTGGGAGATCTCTTGACAGCTAAGGAAGTCAGCCACTTGATTGTTTTCCCCCTTTAGGTGGACCGCTCCCAGCGAAAGTAGATTTACTTCTGCCCATCGACAGATTTGGTTGGAGAGGTAGATTAAGGTGGGGCTCCTCGTGCCCCCCTGTTTGTTTGCATAGGCTACTGCCATGGGGTTGTCACAGGACTAGGGTGTGCTGACTTCTTAGCTGGTTGTGGAAGTGTTCTATAGCTTTGGCTATTGCCATAAGCACCTGAGCTTCTTCTGGGGACCACTTCCCCTGAGCAGGCTGACCTGCTAGGTGGGCTCCCTAAACCTAAATGCTTGAGTCTGTGGTCAACTTCCGTGAGATTGGGAAAGACCATGCTAGACCCTGGTTCAGATATGTGTGGTCCCTCTACCACCAGAGCGACCTTTTTCACCGAGGTTGGAAGTAGGAGTGTTCTGTCCAGATATCCTTGCTATTCTTTTAGGATAAAGGTTTGTAGATGCCTTAGATGATACTTGGCCCATTGTACTGCAGGTATCGTTGAAGTCATTAGACCCAGAATCGACATCAGCTCTCTGACCTATATTGGGAGGTTGTTCTGTATAGAACTCACTCTCCTGGTAAGGCCTTGAACTTTTTCTTCCGGTAGGGACGTTTTCTGCTCTGTGGAGTTGAGCAGATATCCCAGAAATCGTATGTTCTGAGTAGGACACATGTTGGATTTTTCGATGTTTAAAATCCATCCTAATGACTTTAGCCATAGTTGGGCTTCTGCCCTTTTACCAGCTGTACTTCCAAAGGTGCCACAAAGAGCAGGGTGTCTAGGTAAGGCACTACTGTCATCTTCAACCTCAGGAGGGACCAGGGCTTCTGCTAGGACTTTGGTAAATATCCTCAGTAACAAGGATAGCCCAAAAAGAAAAGTCCTGCTTTGAAAATTATACTTGTTTTCCTCTTTCTCCACTGCCAATCTTAGGTATCTCTGGGACTCTTCTCCTATGGGAATGTGGAGGTAGGCATCCCTAAGATCCATGGTCGCCATGAAGGTTCCCGACTGAGAACATGGATTCCATGCGGAATTTCTTGTATTGTATCGCTTGATTCAGGGGTTTTAGATTTAATATTTGTCGAAATTCTCCACGCCTGGGCACAGAAGCCTGAATCCGGGTCACCTCCTGCCCGCAGCCTAAGGAGGGTTTCCCGCGGCTGCACATCCGACAACCTCTGCCCAGCAATCCGGTAGCCCAGAGGCTCACACACCACTCTCCCTGCTTCAGCCATGAGACGCATGCCCTTGCTCAGCCCTTGGGAGATGGAGCCTCCAGCGGTCGCTCAGGCAACATGTCTCCTCCAGATGGAGGAAACACTAGGACTGACCAGGGACCAGAGGGACCGCCTTAAAAGACTGTAATGTGTTTCTTGATGGGGGGAGGAACTCCATCTCTCAAGGGCTGACCTGGATGAAGACTGGGGGGAAAGTATTTGATCCCCTGCTGATTTTGTACATTTGCCCACTGACAAAGAAAGGATCAGTCTATAATTTTAATGGTAGGTTTATTTTAACAATGAATTTGCATTTTAATGAGTGAAATACGTTTTTGACCCCTTGCAAAACATGACTTAATACTTGATGGCAAAACCCTTGTTGGTAATCACAGAGGTCAGACGTTTCTTGTAGTTGGCCACCAGGTTTGCACACATCTCAGAAGGTCCCACTCCTCAGTGCAATCCTCTCCAAGTCATTAAGATTTCAAGGCTAACATTTGGTAACTTGAACCATCAGCTCCCTCCACATTATTTCTATGGGATTAAGGTCTGGATACTGGCTAGGCCACTTCAGGACCGTGCTTCTTCTTGAACCACTCTTTTGTTGCCTTGGCTGTGTGTTTTGGGTCATTGTCATGCTGGAATACCCATCCATGACCCATTTTCAATGCCCTGGCTGAGGGAAGGAGGTTCTCACCCAAGATTTGAGTGTACAGGGCCCCGTCCATTGTCCCTTTGATGAGGTGAAGTTGTCCTGTCCCCTTAGCAGAAAAACACCCCTAAAGCATAATGTTTCCACCTCCATGTTTGATGGTGGGGGTGGTGTTCTTGGTGTCATTAGCAGCATTCCTCCTCCAAACACAGCGAGTTGAGTTGATGCCAAAGAGCTTGATTTTGGTCTTCTCTGACTACAACACGTTCACCCAGTTCTCCTCTGATTCATTCAGACATTCATTAGCAAAACTAAGACAGGCATGTACATGTTGCTTTCTTGAGCAGGGGGACCTAGCAGGCGCTGCAGGATTTCAGTCCTTCACGGCGTAGTGTGTTACCATTTTTTTTCTTGGTGACTATGGTCCCAGTTGCCTTGAGATCATTGACAAGATTCTCCTGTGTAGTTCTGGGTTGATTCCTCACCGTTATCATTGAAACTCCACGAGGTGAGATCTTGCATGTGCAGTCAAGAAGGAGTGAAAACGTCATATAAAAGTTGAAGGAACTGTGCAAAAATTGATTACAACAAGGGACATGAAAATGTACACAAATAGAAACAAATATCCACTTAATAGGCAAAAAAGTAGAAAAAATAAATCGCATGTGCAAAAATGCCAGAAAAATGTGTATATGGGCACATAAAAATTAGTTCACTTGTAAGTGACAGAGAGATTAGAATAACTCATCTTCTATGGAGAACGTTGAGCACAAGGGTGATAAATGTTCATGAGGTAGTGCACAGAGGTGGTGTGGTGATGAAAAAGCAAATCAGTGCTGCTCAGTAGCCATGTAAAACTTCATAAATAGATTCATTCTCGAACAGTCAGTCTCCCAGAACTCTCACCTCATATACTGTAATAAATCGCATGGTAATGTGAATATAACTCTCCACCACTCCCCCTTTGGCTCCTTCTCCAGCTCACATACACTTCAACAAGGATTAGAGGTATCTTCTCCAGCTGTGAATGTCTTTACTCAGCCGTCCCTGTTGTGATTAGTAGCAGATGTCTGACTCTGGACACAGTGGGGTTGATTTATTAAAACTGGAGAGTACAAAATCTGGTGCATCTCTGAAGAAAAAAAAAATGCTTTGAAGCACCAGACCGAGGGAGATTGACAGTTATTTTGTATTTCTTCCATTTGCGAATAATCGCACCAACTGTTGTCACCCTCTCACCTCGTGTAGGTCTACAGTGTTGTCCCCAACATCCTTGGACAGCTGTTTGGTCTTGGCCATTGTGGAGAGATTGTTATATGATTGATTGCTTCTGTGGACAGGTGTCTTTTACGCAGGTAACAAGTTGAGATTAGGAGCACTCCCTTCAAGAGAGTGCTCCTAATCTCAGCTCGTTACCTGTATAGAATTATCGGGGGTTAATCCCCTTTTTAATGCATGCCAACATTCTGTTTGCTTTGCTTGCAGCAGCTTGGCATTGCATGCCATTGCTGAGCCTGTCATCTACTAGGACCCCCAGGTCCTTTTCCATCCTAGATTCCGCCAGAGGTTCTCCCCTTAGTGAGTAGATTGCATTCATATTTTTGCCTCCCAAATGCATTATTTTACATTTTTCTACATTAAAGGGGTTGTAAACCCTCATGTTTTTTCACCTCAATGCATCCTATGCATTAAGGTGAAAAAACACCTGGCAGTGAACACCCCCCCCCCCCCCCCCCCGTTTTACTTACCTGAGCCCCATATTTCTGTCGGCGGAGATGCGCTCTCTCTCTCTCTCCATGGGGTCACGGCTCTTGATTGGATAGACTGATAGCAGTACAGCCATTGGCTCCCACTGCTGTCAATCAAATCCAATGACGCGAGCGCCAGGGGCAGGGCCGAGTCCGGCATTCGTGTCTATAGACGCAAATGCTGGACTCGGGAGCATGCCCATAAGGTAACCCCTTATGGGCACACTCTTCTAGGGGGTTATCTGATGTGGGGAGGAGCCGCAAGAGCTGCCAGGGGACCCCAAAAGACGAGGTTCAGGGGCCACTCTGTGCAAAACGAGCTGCACAGTGGAGGCAAGTATGTAGTTGCCCACCCCAATAATTTGTTCAAATCTTCTTGCAGGGTTTCCACATCCTGCAGAGAAGTTATTGCCCTGCTTAGCTTAGTATTGTCCGCAAATACAGAGATTGAGCTGTTTATCCCATCCTCCAGGTCGTTTATGAATATATTAAATAGGATTGGTCCCAGGACAGAACCCTGGGGGACCCCACTTTCCACCCCTACGAGTACCCCCCATTTATCACTACCCTCTGAACTCGCCCCTTTAGCCACTTTTCAATTCATGTACTCACCCTATGGTCCATGCCAACGGACCTTACTTTGTACAGTAAACATTTATGGGGAAATGTTTGAAATGCTTTTGCAAAATCCAGATACACCATGTCTACAGGCCTTCCTTTATCTAGATGGAAGCTCACCTCCTCATGGAAGGTTAATAGTTTTGGTTTGGCTAGAAGGATTCTTCATGAATCCATGCTGATTACTGCTAATGATACCGTTGTCATTACTAAAATCTTGTATATAGTCCCTTACCATCCCCTCCAAGAGCTTGCATACAATTGATGTTAGGCTAACTGGTCTGTAATTCCCAGGGATGCATCTTGGCCCTTTTTTAAATATTGGTGCTACATTGGCTTTTCTCCAATCAGCTGGTATCATTCCAGTCAGTAGACTGTTCATAAATATTAGGAACAATGGTCTGGCAATTACTTGACTGAGTTCCTTAAGGACCCTCAAGTGCAAGCCATCTGGACCCGGTGACTTATTAATGTTAAGTTTTTCAAGTATTTTAAATTCTGTCCTCTGTTCGCCATGAGGGTGCTTCCTGTGATGTGTCATGAGGATAAATATTGCAGTTTTGGTTACTGAACCCGTTTCCCTCGTGAAGACTGAGGAGAAGAATAAATTCAATACCTTCGCCATCTCTCCATTCTTAGTAACCAGATTCCCTTCATCATTCTTTATGGGACCAATATGATCTGACCTCCCTTTCTTACTATTTATGTACTTGGGATTTTCTTTTACTCTCCTCCGCTATGTGCCTTTTGTGTTCTATCTTAGCCGCCCTGATTGCACCCTTGAATTTCTTGTTGCATTCTTTGTAAAGTTGGAATGCTGATGATAAACCCTCAGCATTGTATTTTTTGAAGGCCTTCTCCTTTGCTTTTATATGCATTTTTGCGTTGGAGTTAAGCCACCCAGGACTTTTATTAGCTCTTTTAAATTTATTTCCCATTGGATGCACTCACTAATTCCCTTATTTAATATGCTTTTAAAGCATACCCATTTTTCCTCTGTGTTCTTTGTTCCTAAGATTTTATTCCAATTATTATCTTCTAGCAAGGATCATAGTTTAGGGAAGTTGGCTCTTTTGAAATTCAGTGTCTTTGTATTCCCCTTATGTTTCCTATTTGTGTGAATTAATACTAAAACTAATTGACCTGTGATAGTTTTTTTCCAAATTGCCCCGTATTTCCACATCCATGATCAGGTCTGAATTATTGGTAATCAGTAGGTCTAGTAACGCTTTGTTTCTAGTTGGTGCATTTACCAATTGACCCATGAAATTGTCCTGCCAGACATTTAGGAACTGGTGAGCCTTAGATGAATGCGCGGTTCCTTCCACCCAGTCTATGTCTGGATAACTGAAATCCCCCAATATAATGACACTTCCCATTCTTGCCGCTAATCCAAATTATGATAGGAGGTCCGCCTCCTCCCTCTGGGTATGGGGCCTATTGCATACTCACATTATTACTTTCCCCTTAGTTTCCTCCCTTTGTAGCTCTATCGATAAGGATTCCACCTCCTCCCTTGCTCCCTTATTGATGTCATTTCTCACATTAACTTGTACATCATTTTTTATATACAGGCATACCCCTCCCCCTTTTTTACCCTCTCTATCCCTGCGATATAGGGAATACCCTTGAACGGTTGCCAGCCAATCATGAGAGCTGTTGAACCAAGTTTCTGTAATTTCTACAAATCAAAATCCTCCTCGTACAACAGTAGCTCTAGTTCTCACATCTTGTCCGCCAGACTCCTGGCATTGGTGAACATGCCACGTATTTTAGGCCGGTCGCATACTATCTCCTTATTGGGTGCTCTGGGGTTGCAACTAGGACTTGTTACTATACTTACCTCAGGTTTAGGTGCTTTAGTCAACCTACCAATAATGCCCCCAATACTACCTCCTGGAATATGTTCCACGCTGACTATCTCTACCTCTGGACCCACCCCTCCCGGCCTTGTTTAAAAGCCCCGCTAACTTTTCGTCCATCTTCACTCCCAGCAGATCTGCACCTTCCTCATTTAGGTGCAGTCTATCCCTTCTATAGAGCTTGTAACCAACTGAGAAGTCTCCCCAGTTCTCCAAGAACTCAAACCCCTCCTTTCTACACCAGCTCCTCACCCACTTGTTTACTTCCCTAATCTCCCTCTGCCTTTCTGGTGTGGCTTGAAGTACGGGTAGTATCTCTGAGAATACCACCTTGGAGGTCCTTTTCCTCAATTTAGCTCTTAAGTCCCTAAAATATTTTTTTAGGACACTCCATCTACATCTGACTTTGTCATTGGTGCCAACGTGCACCATGACAGCCAAGTCTTCCCCAGTAATCTGTCCACCAGATCCGTGATGCACCGAACCTGAGCACCCGGTAAACAACATACAGTTCGGCGCTTTGGGTCTTTGTGACAGATTGCCCTCTCTGTCCTAAGAATTGAGTCCCATACCATCAGAATCTGTCTTTCCTTTCCCGTGGCTTTACTCCCACCCTCACTGGAGGAGTTATTCCCCTGGCAGCTAGGGGAGTCACTCAGCTCCAGCAGTGCTGGTCCCTGACTGGTTTCACCAATGTCACTCAATGGGGTGTACTTATTGGGATGTTTCAGCCCAGGACCGGCCTCCCTGACTCTTTCCCCTCTATCCTTCCTAATGGTCTATTCTGCTTTCGTGCCTGCCCCTCTTTATCTCCACCCGCCTCTGTGCTGGTTCCTGCCGGCACCTGCCTGGTACAATCCCAACTCTCCTTTAGTATAGAGGGACGTCTCAGTGTTAACAGTTGCTTCCCTAGATTCAGAACCTGGGCTTCCAGGGAAACGTGTGCTTACATTTTGCACAGCAGTGTTTGCCCTCGATCGGATGATCAAGGAACACATACATGCAGCAAGATGTACACCAAGTCGCACCTCCACACCCATCAGGCATCGTACCCACTAATTTAATGGGGATTGGGGGTTATACTCTGTCCAAATTAACTAACAATTAGCTTCCAGACACTAATACTCAATACATAGGTTCTCAACAAGACAATACACAGGTACTCGCAACACACATGCACTCACAGCCCAGTCCACGTGCACTCACAGTCCAATGTGCTCAACCTCAGGGAGCACCAAGAAAACAAAGGGGCTTAAAGTGCAAGTAAACCCTCCTATTGTTTTTAGCCAAGGAAACTGTCATCTTGGTCTCTGTTTAATCTACAACTGCCATGATGCTGCACATATGATCGGCTATGACACCAGCCACTGCATGATTTGACAGTTTGGTTGAGAGCACAACCAATGGGAGTGTTACATTTCCAGCACGTGCCGGAAATTTAACTATTTTTTTAAACTGTTAAATGGATGGATTTACTTCCGCTTTAAGTGAGGGTAAGCCTTTTAAGCCAGCCTGGAAACAGAGATTTGGTGGTTTTGTAACCGGAAGACAACTGTTGTGGTGAACAAACAGTATCGTGTTCTGGCATGATGCACTATGCAGACTGCCTCATGAAGTGCAAGCACTGTCTAGGTATGTATCTGGCATAAAAATGTCTACAGCTGTTTGAGTAAAAGAATTCCAACTCAAGAAGTCTTGATCCAGCAGAATTGGATAGAGACATCCTGCCTCCTCAGGATACTAAGCTCAACTGTGTTTCATAGCAGATACAAGAATATAGCCATTAGATGTAGCTGGCATTATTTCATTTTGCTTAGTGTCCAATCCTCGTACAGTATAATCACTGCAGTTGAACCTACAATGCTGTGTCCTTTAATAAATGATGGAAAAAAAGACAAACACAGGTCACATTGAAAATATCTCTTTTAGTACATATTGGCCTCCTACCTTCCCAAATCTTCAGGTTTCAACTGAAAAGGGCTAAAACGATAGATGCTGTGAGTCAAGTTGACAAAATGGCGGCTGTCAGTATTTCCAATACAGATACCTGGAAAGCAACAACAGTTAAAATTAGCTTCGTGAAATAAAACATTTAAAAAGGGACTTCCTCTATTGCTGAGAAAGTAGCTGCAATATATTTTGTGTGATTTCTAACGATGGGCTCAGGCTTGTTCGCAACTCCACGTGCCCGTGCCAGCCAGGAAGCGGACACTGGGCAGCGCTAATCACAGTCAGTGAGACATTTCCAGATCTGTGCAGCAGTGGATCGGGAAATGTCTCACTGCCTGTGATTAGCGCTGCGCAGTGTCAGATTCCTGGCGAGTGCAGGCATGTGTATTTGCGAACACACCTGAGCCCATCCTTAGTGATTTCCTACTGAAATGCTTAAGCCCGCTAGCAACTTATTTAAAGTGGCAATCAACACCTCCCATTAGGACCTGTGTTCAACACAAACCAGAGTTCAAAAGTAATTTAACCTCTTGCCCTAAAGGAAAGTTTTATTATATCATGCGGGTTTGCTGCGCTTAGCCCTAGACTTCTATTATATCCTGCAGGTTTGGTACACTTTCTGAATGCAGGAGTTTTGGTGCGCTTTCAGAAAGTGTACGACACCTGCAGGATATAATAGAAGTCTATGGCAAAGCACAGCTAACCCAGGAAAGTTGCAAATGCACCGCACCTGCAGTACAGGTTAACTACAGCACATCAGTGTGAAAGCAGCCTTATAGGGGGCTCAGGACAGAAAGGATTAATTTACATTTGCAGTTTGGAGGGTGGTAAAACCCCATAGTTAAGACACGTTTTTATCTCCCCCGCCCCAACCGCAGTCCACATTTAGCTGCAGTGGCCAGGGGTGTACACATGTCACAGCAAGAGTTATACGCCCTGCCATGGTTAGTGGGTGTAGCACCTGCCATGAATGACCCATTCAAATAAATGAGGCCACTCTGCAAGTGCCCTGCAACCTTGTGAGTAAAAGGCAGGCAGCATGTTTTGCTTTCTCACCACCTGCTTTAACCCATTGGACGCTGCAGAAAAATGCAGTTGTGCTCCCATTTACTTGAATGGGTCGCGATTGGCAGGCGGGAGCACCCACCAAAAGCAACAGGGGACTTAATTTCTGCTGTGATATGTGTACACCTTTGGCTGCTGCCTCAGCAGCTAATGAGGGTAGGGATTGGGGTGGTAAAACTATGGCTCAACCACATGGTTTTACCGAGCTCCCTGCACCCCCCCAATTTTACATGTGAACAAGCACGAAGGGTGCTGCTGCCGAATGCAACTAAGGGCTCTTTCAAAAGTGAAGGCACTGCTGCTCCCCTGAAAAGTGATCCTAGTGTGTTTGACAGGTGGAGAGGAGTAGAGATGGGCTCGGGCCCGATCCCACCAGGAAGCCGACACTGCAATTGTTTTTAAGGTTGAACTGGATGGACTTGTGTCTTTTTTCAACCTAACTATGTAACCTAGCACACAGCTAATCACAGGCAGTGAGACATTTCCCAGTCCGCAGCTGCACAGATCGGGAAATGTCTCACTGCCTGTGATTAGTCGTGTGTAGTGCCGGCTTCCTGGTGGGATCGGGCAAGTGGGGTTTCGAACATGCCCAAACCCATCTCTAGCGAGGAGGCAATATGTTGCCTCCACCAGATTTAAACCCATAATTGCCGTGCAGTGCATGCAGTTGCGACACAGTAGCAGTGGTGTATTTAGGTTTTGTGCTGCCCTAGGTCTGACTAAACTCATGCACCCCCCTTGCTGCCGAGGCCACACCCCTTCCTGTTTAAGACCCACCCTGTCATCTGTAAACCACACCCCTTCCTCTTTAGGCTCATTTGGCATTTTGACAGGTACCCTTCCCCACTCCCTGGAGACTGCGCTGCCCCCTCTGAAGTTCGGCCCCCCTTTTTCTTCCTCCACTGGGGCATTCAGAAAGTGCAACGCGCTTCGCACACGTGCAGCAGTGAACCGTCCGGTTTCTCTTACCATGAATGATGGTGGCAAAACCCGAGAGCCAATCCGAAAATCGGCTGAGGTGTCGACATTGCAGGATCCCTGGACAGGTAAGTGTCCTAATATTAAAAGTCAGCAGCTACAGTATTTGTAGCTGCTGAGTTTTAATGTTTTCACAGGGTGGGGGCGGGACTCCTCTTTAATGAGTTTGCATTGATTTCAGCATTGATGGAGCACTTTATTTCAATATCATGGTCTGCATATTAATGCACTTTCACTAAATGTGGACTGTTTAAAGGGTTTGCATTGATTTTAGCATGCATGGAGCACTTTACACATGCCAGTGGCGGCTGGTGATTAAATTTTTTTTTGGGGGGGGTGCAAACAAACTAAAAAATTCAGAAAAAAAGACATTAATTGCAGCCTCACTGTGCCCCATCAAACGCAGCCACTGTGCCCCATCAAACGCAGCCACTGTGCCCCATCAAACGCAGCCACTGTGCCCCATCAAACGCAGCCACTGTGCCCACCAAACGCAGCCACTGTGCCCATCAAACGCAGCCACTGTGCCCATCGCAGCCACTGTGCCAAACGCAGCCACTGTGCCCATCAACTGTAGCCACTGTGCCCTCAAACGCTGTCACTGTGCCCCATCAATTGTAGCCACTGTGCCCTCAAACGCTGTCACTGTGCCCTCAAACGCTGTCACTGTGCCATCAAACGCTGTCACTGTGCCATCAAACGCTGTCACTGTGCCATCAAACGCTGTCACTGTGCCCCATCAATTGCAGCCACTGTGCCCCATCAATTGTAGCCACTGTGCCCTCAAACGCTGTCACTGTGCCCCATCAAATGTAGCCACTGTGCCCTCAAACGCTGTCCCTGTGCCCCATCAATTGTAGCCACTGTGCCCTCAAACGCTGTCCCTGTGCCCCATCAATTGTAGCCACTGTGCCCTCAAACGCTGTCACTGTGCCCCATCAATTGTAGCCACTGTGCCCTCAAACGCTGTCACTGTGCCCATCAAATGCCAACACTGTTCCCATAACACTGATATAATTTATTAAATTACTTTACCTACTGTCCTGGGGGGTTCCCTTGTGCTTCTCTCTCTCCTCCTGACGTCACTGCCAGACCTCGCCCCAGTGCCGAGTAGAAGCAGTGTGGAGGAGAGTAGGCGGAGCATAAGGCACCACCTCCGCCAGTCACCGGCCGCTTATGGGGGCGTGAGTCACACGCCGCCCCCCGCATGATAGAAAGTCCCCCCACCCGATTCCTGGCTCCCGCCCCCCGCACACATGCAGCCCACGGCGGCTGCCTTGCTGTAGCGGGCGGCGCTGCTGTGTATGGGCGTGCTTGGCAGAGGGTGGAGGGGCGTGAGCTCTGCTAAGCATGCCCATACACATGCCCCTCCACCCTCTGCCAAGCACGCCCATACACAGCAGCGCTGCTACAGCAAGGTGGTCGCCGTGGGCTGCATGTGTGTGGGGGGCGGCCGCGGGAGCCGGGAATCGGGTGGGGGGACTTTCTCTCATGCGGGGGGCAGCTTTTTTTGCCGCCCCCCCGCAAAGTGCCACCCTAGGTCTAGGCCTTGTCGGCTTAGGTCAAAACACAGCCCTGCACAGTAGTACGTCAATTAGAGGTTTAAATCAGGTGTGAGGAGACAACACTGGGAGACACTGTGCCCAGTAATCTTTGACTTATTCCATGTTGTTCAGGTAGATCTCCACCTCTTTAAGGTGGTCTATGCCTGGTTTAGACAAACCATTTGCCACTGACAGGGGTGCTTACAATCATCAGCTTTTATTTATGTAAAACCTTTATCCCAAAAGGAAGAAAACTGTTGCTGTAACTGCTTATAAACTGTGAGCTGGAGTTTGCCTTCAATTGTGTTAGTGTATTTAAATCTACTAGTGCATTTAACACTACCCTCCCTCCCAGACTTACAAAGCTACTGTCCAAAGATATCTCTGAGCTCCATCATCTAGAGTGGGGCACTCCAATACAGGAGGTGTGTTACTGGTCAGATCACCAGGTGGCAATAGGGGAAAAAGTCTATAAAAAAAAAAAACAAAACAAAACAAATGCAGGCACCACATCGGATGATTGGTGAGCTGCAATATATTACATTTTTGGTTTTGGTTGCTTCCCCTGTGTGAAATACCTAGTGTTTCTGCCGGTTCCTCTGCTTTCCTATTAAAAACTGATCACACTAGGCAGGAGAACACACCAAGGTCAATTCTCCAGCTGTGCTGGGAACCCAGCATGCTCTCCTCCAATGATTAGATTTGTCCTGACACGCCCCCTGCACAGGCTTCCACTGGGAATATCGGTGTACTATTGCTTCTCCTGCCCCACTATTATGAAGCTGAGAGCAGAGTAAGGGCACTTTCACACTGACAGAGGGTTGATATGGCGCACTCAGAGTATATCGGTATATATACAATGTATTAAATAATAAGGAAAATAAAAATAAAGAACAAAAGGGGGCAGAATGGGGGGGGGCTTGGTGGTAACGTAAAGTGTTTCAGGTCCAAGCATTAATCCATGTAAGAATAATGAGGTGCTGAAAACGTAGAAGGCTGCCAGTCCAAAAAAGATAGAAGAGGCTCTGGAACAAGAAAAAAATCATAGCCTGATGAAGTAGCACGCATGCTCCAAATGCAAAGCGCCGCCCGCCTGACCCAGTTCATCGAAGTGAGCGCCCACAGCACCGCCGGAAAGCCACAGGACCCAGGACAGAGGATACCCTCCACCGGCCCGTGACATCTCAACTACCTGGGAACAAGTGGATGAACTGACACTATTGTTTACAATGCTGGATTTTATCTACTCAAATGTGAGTGCTTTTAATCCCCTATAATAAAATAGTTGTATGATGCACGCTGCACTTAGAGTGCGCCGTCCTCTCATTTTCACACTGAGGCTCCCCAGGCGTCAGCGGTAAAGCGACACTATTTTTAGCGGCGCTTTACCGTCGTTTTAGCGTTGCATTTCAGCCACTAGTGGGGCGTTTTAACCCTCGCTAGCGGACGAAAAAGGGTTAAAAGTGCCCGCAAAGCGCCACTGCCCATTGATTTCAATGGGCAGGGGGTGCTTTAGGAGCAGTGTATACACTGCTCCTACAGCTTTTCAAAGATACTGCTTGCAGGACTTTTTTGAGCATCCTGCCAGTGTAGCGCCCCAGTGTGAAAGCCCTAGGGCTTTCACACTGGAGTGAGAGGAGAGGCGCTTTGCAGGCGCTTTTCAGTCGCTATAGCACCTCTAAAAAAAGCTTCAGTGTGAAAGGGGTCTTAATGTGATCACTTATAAAAAAAAGGGGGAAAATGCGTTTATGTTTTTTTATATCTGTACACAAATGTTTTGTCTTTCATTGCTTTTTTAAACTCAATGGGTTGTTTTACATGTTGAGGGTTTACATATGCTTTAACTTTTTTAAATGTAAAAAGTTACCCCTAAAGTGGATGTAAACCCTCACATATACCCAGTGAAGTGAACAACCTCAGATGATACACAGAGATGAAACAAATCTCCCTACATAAGTTTTACATGTATATATCTGCTGTCTTCAGCTTCATATACTGTTTAGTAAGTGCACATCCTTTTTAGGAGATTTTCTCTTCCTGGTTAGCACTTCAGTGAAGCCTGGGCATACAGCCAAGACACTTGATTGGAGGAAAGGCACACACCCCCTCTCCTCATAGGTAGAGACTTTCAGCTCTGTTTGTTGAATGGTTCAGGGCTCATCTATTTATGCTAATCTATTTATAGCATCCTCCCCAACACAAAACTGCTTTGAAGAGAGATAACAAAACACTGCAGATACAGTATCTCACAAAAGTGAGTACACCTCTCACATTTTTGTAAATATTTTATTATATCTTTTCATGTGACAGCACTGAACAAATGACACTTTGCTAAAATGTAAAGTAGTGAGTGTACAGCTTGTATAACAGTGTAAATTTGCTTTCCCCTTAAAATAACTCAACACACAGCCATTAATGTCTAAACCACTGGCAACAAAAGTGAGTACACCCCTAAGTGAAAATGTCCAAATTGGGCTCAAAGTGGCAATATTTTGTGTGGCCACTATTATTTTCCAGCACTGCCTTAACCATCTTGGGCATGGAGTTCACCAGAGCTTCACAGTTTGCCACTGGAGTCCTCTTCCACTCCTCCATGACGACATCACAGAGCTGGTGGATGTTAGAGACCTTGCGCTCCGCCGCCTTCCATTTGAGGATGCCCCACAGATGCTCAATAGGATTTAGGTCTGGAGACATGCTTGGCCAGTCCATCACCTTTACCCTCAGCTTCTTTAGCAAGGCAGTGGTCGTCTTGGAGGTTTGTTTGGCGTCGTTATCATGTAGGAATACTGCCCTGCGACCCAGTCTCCGAAGAGAGGGGATCATGCTCTGCTTCAGTATGTCACAGTACATGTTGGCATTCATGGCTCCCTCGATGAACTGTAGCTCCCCAGGGCTGGCAGTACTCATGCAGCCAAACTCCCACCAGCATGCTTGATTGTAGGCAAGACACACTTGTCTTTGTACTCCTCACATGGTTGCCACCACACACGCTTGACACCATCTGAACCAAATAAGTTTATCTTGGTCTCATCAGACCACAGGACTTGGTTCCAGTATTCCATATCCTTAGTCTGCTTGTCTTCAGCAAACTGTTTGCAGGTAATTTTTGTGCATCATCTTTACAAGAGGCTTCCTTCTGGGACGACGGTTATGCAGATCAATTTGATGCAGTGTGCAGCATATGGTCTGAGCACTGACAGGCTGACCCCCCACCCTTTCAACCTCTGCAGCAATGTCGGCAGCACTCATACGTCTATTTCCCAAAGACAACCTCTGGATATGAATCTGAGCACATGCACTCAACTTCTTTGGTCGACCATGGCAAGGTTTGTTCTGAGTAGAACCTGTCCTGTTAAACCGCTGTATGGTCTTGGCCACCATGCTGCAGCTCAGTTTCAGGGTCTTGGCAATCTTCTTATAGCATAGGCCATCTTTATGTAGAGCAACAATTATTTTTTTCAGATCCTCAGAGAGTTCTTTGCCATGAGGTGCCATGTTGAACTTCCAGTGACCAGTATGAGAGAGTGAGAGCGAAAACAACAAATTTAACACACCTGCTCCCCATTCACACCTGAAACCTTGTAACACTAATGAGTCACATGACATCAGGGAGGGAAAATGGCTAATTGGGCCCAATTTGGACATTTTCACTTAGGAGTGTACTCAATTTTGTTGCCAGCTGTTTAGATATTCATGGCTGTGTGTTGAGTTATTTTGAGGGGACAGCAAATTTACACTGTTATACAAGCTGTACACTCACTACTTTACATTGTAGCAAAGTGTCATTTCTTCAGTGTTGTCACATGAAAAGATTTCCCCCGGTGACCTCGCCCCTTATGACGTCAGTCTCATCATGCCCCGGGACTGTGACATCATAAGGGGTAGGGTCACCGGGGGAAATCTTTTCATGTGACAACACTGAAGAAATGACACACATTTCTTGTGTGACACGCACACCTCGCACATGGCATTACAGCGGGGGAGAGCATTGTGTCAACATCGGAAGAAGAGAAGAGGGAACAAGACGACGGAGAAGACTGGGCCACAGCTGGCAAAAGAGCGGCAAAAGTGCAGAAGATAGCGGAGGAGCCCGGCAGAAGAACCGGAGAGCGGGAGAAGAACCGGAGACCTGGAGAAGAGGCTGGAGAGAGCGGAGAAATCAGAAGAGACCCTTGAAGTCGGAAGAAGACCCCCGGAGCTGCCTAATAAATTACTTTAAAAACCTGTCTAGTGTGTTTTTTTTTATTGACACTTTTTTCCCCCCAGGTGAATGGGTAGGGGTATGATGTACCCCATACTTATTCACATAGGGTGGGGGGCCGGGATCCGGGGGCCCCCTTCTTAAAGGGGGCTCCCTGATTCCGATAAGCCCTCCCCCCACAGACCCTGACAACCAACGGCAGAGCGCCTCCCTTCCCCAAAGCACCCACACCCCCATGTTGAGGGAATGCGGCCTGGTACGGTTCAGGAGGGGGGAGGGCACTCACTCGTCCCCTTAAAATCCATACCAGACCTAAGGGCCTGGTATGCTCCTGGAGGGGAATTCCCTCTCGCTGCAATAGGAAAATGTGTTTTTCCTTTTTCAGCCAGCGCAAGATGTACAGTACCCTGACGCCGAGAACCAGCGTGACAGGATCACGCTGGAAACACATTCTCGCGGACAGGTACTGTATGTATCCAACAAAAATTTCATAAAGCTGGTTTACATCCACTTTAAAGTGAGGGGGGGCCTCACCTGCTGGTTCTCTTTGGTGCTCTGTTGAGCACAGACACTCTGACATCATCACATACAATGCAGGACCACCAGTCCTACATTGTAAGTGAGGATGTCCAGGGCTTGCCTACATCCCCTGATGTTGGAGAGAAAAGGAGAGCATCAGCTACTGGGGGAGTAAAGGATAAGATACAGTGAATACATTTGCTGTTTATGTTTCCCCTAGACCAAAATGAGCCTATAGTCCTTGCAGTGCTGGGGGATCCAAACTGCAAACAACTGCTGTTAAATAATAAAAAGTACACCTGATTTAAATTATTTTGCCGGGCTGCCTCCAACTTTGCTACTTTCTGAATCCCTGAACTAAGCAGGAAGTGAAAGAAGAATACTTCTGATCTGTTCCAGGCAAGTGACTCAGAAAGCATCAAAATCATTAAATCTGCATGACAACCAGGCAGCTAGCATTTTCCTGGCAAGGTCAGCCTACAAGCTTGGTTTTCTTTTCACAAATGTATTCAAAAACACAACATAATGCAAAGTGCAGTAACCAGAGCAATCAATAGTATTCATCGTTCATAAAACCTTCAGGCCCGGTTCACACATGTGCGGTGCAAATTGAAGCTCAGGTTTCCCTGCGATGTGAAAAATCAGTTGTTCATCGTTTCACGTCAGTTTTTGATCAGGATCAGGTCAGGATTGCATCAGTATCAGGTCAGGTTTACATCAGGATTTTATCCTGTTCACAACGGAATGCATCTGCGAATCAGATGCGTTCCCATAGAAGATAATGTGCTTGCAATTCGCACTGCAATGCCAAGAAAATGCACACGTTTTTTGGGCAATGCGGAGTGCAAATGCAACGCACATATGTGAACCAGCCTCATTCAAATAAACATATTTTAAAATGTCATGCGAATTGGATGTGGTGTAAGCCGCTTCCAATTCGCATAGGTGTGAGCCGGGACTCAGACTCTGCTACGGGTTACCATACTTTACATGTCAGCGGTGTTATTTTGCACTGCATTACTGAATAAGCCTGATGGTAAGCCTGACCACATTTTTTTTTTTTTTACATATGAAAGCACAAATAGGTCCCCAAGCACAAATCCTAGGGCTTATAGATGTATACCAGTGTGTTTTTTGTCTGGTCTTAAAGTGGTTCTAAAAGGCAGGCTTTTTTTATCTTAATGCATTCTATGCATTAAAACCTTCTGTGTGCAGCAGCCCCCCTAATACTTACCTGAGCCCCATCTTGATCCAGCGAGGTTGCATGAGAGCCTGGGCTGTCCTAGACTCACCCTCCTGATTGACCAATTGGCCCCTGCTGCTGTCAAAGTCCGTGAGCCAATGAGGAGCGAGAGGGGGTGCGGCCAAGCCGCGGCCTCGTGTCTGAATGGACACAGGGCAGCGGCTCGGCTCAGGTGCCCCTATAGCAAGCTGCTTGCTGTAGGGGGCACTCAGCAGGAGGGAGGGGCCATGAGCGCCGACAGGGGAGGATCCGGGCTGCTCTGTGCAAAACCATTACACATAGCAGAAAAGTATAACATGTTTGTTATTTTTTAAAAAAACAACAAAAAAAAACAAGACTTTAAAGGAGAAGTGTAGGAATGCAAAAATAGGTAGTACATGCTACCCTCATACCTGCATTGCATTTCTTTCTTTCCCCAGTCCTTTCATTTTTGTAGAATAGTCTTTTGAAAATCCCAGAATCAGCCTCTAACGATTCTTTCTCAGTTCAAACGTTTCCAGGGGGTGGAAACATCTCCACAATCCAGCCACTCCTTCACTCCCTCCCTCTGGAGGACATGCGGGTGTGTTTGGTGAAGAGGTGCACACCCAGGCTGCTATCCAGTATGAGCACATTCTTCACATGCCTCTGTTTGCATGTCCCCAGCTAAAACTGGGAAGCAGAGACAGTGTGATACAAACAGTGAAGTCCTCACCTTTCTCTGGCTGTTATCTGCAAGCTCTCCTTTCCCCTGGGCTTTGATGTTACTTCCTGTGTCCTCCGAATTCCCTCCCCCCCTCACTCAAAGTCTGTATCAGTGTCTCCTCCAGCCGATGGTGGGAGAGGGGGAGTCACTTCTCATGTCCAGACATGAACACAGGTAAGTTCTCTACACATAGCACTGTGTTTTATCAAAAGAGGAGACATGGTGAGAAGCATAGTGACCTGTGCCCTGTGTCTGTTCTCTGAAATGTACACAGTGCTATGTGTATAGAACATACCTGTGTACAGCATATAGGAGGGGAGACTGACAACTCCCCCATATCTAAAGTGACCCCCGATATGTTCCCAGAGTCTCCTTTATTGTACATACAAATCATCCCTCTGTCACTGTACTCATATATGGCATGTGACGGCTCTGTGCGGCACGTGACGGCTCTGTGCGGCACGTGACGGCTCTGTGCGGCACGTGACGGCTCTGTGCGGCACGTGACGGCTCTGTGCGGCACGTGACGGCTCTGTGCGGCACGTGACGGCTCTGTGCGGCACGTGACGGCTCTGTGCGGCACGTGACGGCTCTGTGCGGCACGTGACGGCACTGTGCGGCACGTGACGGCACGTGACGGCACGTGACGGCACGTGACGGCACTGTACAACATGTGATGAATCTGTACCAGATGTGATGACTCTGTACGGCATGTGATGGCACTGTATGGCATGTGATGGCACTGTACGGCATGTGATCCTGTAATACTTGATTTACAATGAAGGGCTGGAAAGATTTTTAGATATCAGCAGCTCACATAGAATAGATGTAAGCAAAAAAAAGGAAACCCATACTTCTCTTTTAATATCACTTTAATTGTAATTTACCACATATTGAATTTATTATCTAAGAGAAAAAACATACCTGGCACTACTGGCGCTTCAGAAAACACAGAGTGAATGGTTCGCTGTAGTATTTGGTAACCAAAGTTTGACTCATCATGTGGGCTAATAGGAAGGGGATCAAATGAATCCAGGACGGAAAGTTCCACTCTTTCATCATTAATAGTATTCCTTATAATGTCTAAAACCTGGAAAAAAATTGAATTTTTATGTGCTCACTGTAAAACCTCTGATGTTCATTAAAGATACAGCAAAGTAGCAAGTCTATACCATGGGTTATACTTTTGTCTTCAGGAGATTGGACACTAAAAAAAAAAAAAAAAACCTCAAGGGCAATTATATTCGGCAGCACTGGTTTCATTTGATTTATGTCACTTACTGTCAAAAAAAAAAAAAAAAAAAAAAAAAGACTATTTGAAGTTTCCTGACTGCCTACTAGAACCCTTGAAAATGGCTACAAACAGAGCTGTTAAAACTCTTTGAGTTCTATTTTTCTGGCTTGTTGCAAGAGCAGATGAAAGCAGAGCTTGTCATGAAGATTGTATCACAACTGAGTATAAAAGAGAAGAGTGGTGCCTCTAAGTGTAGCAATATGATTACATTTAATGAAGGTACAACATTTAGCAACTCACATGATTGATGATTAAAAGAGGCACATCTAAGTATGCAGGCCTCCGGGTAAAGCTGTTCACATAGACTACCATTCTCCACTTCACAATCAACGTCAACCCTTCCATTCTGCACTCAACAAGCGCGTCAAGCCTCACTTTCAGATCACTCTACAGCAGGGTAGTCTTTCCGGTCACGATTGCACACTGACCGTGGTAAGGGCCGGCAGTGTGGAGGATGTTCTATGTGGACAGCATACTTGGATGCGCCTTTTAATAATCAACTATGTATATGTTGTACCTTCATTAATTGTATACTCTGTAGCTGGATTTTGCTTCTAATCTCCTTGTGGAGGCTGCCATTTGTGGATGGGCATTTTATGGTTATACATCACATTGCTATAATCTGACCAGGACATTTTGATGATAGGCAAATCCTATCCTCATATTGATTAGTGGTTCCAAATTAATAATAACTACTGCAGTAGGGAACAGACACAAAAGATACGCTCAGCATATTTCCAAATAACTGTTCTGCGTAATTATGACGCAATTGAAGGTTTTTATACACATGACTACGTAGGTATCACATTAATATTACATTTGTACGTTTATGGTAACAAGGGGCATAACATAGGCAGGCTGATTCTAATCAGGACTCGAAAGAATGTAAACATGTACTGAAAACATTATTAGTGCTGTGTTCACAGTGAGGGCAGTGTGCAATACATACAAAATACAATACAATTATATACAGAACTTACAAATTTCCATTACAATCTCCCCTCTTTTCATCAATATTTTGATCAATAACCACACCTGCCATCACCTTTAACCTGGAACCTCCACACGCTTAGGTGAAGGTAGTCCTGGCCAAAGAGGCAAAATCTCCATTGTGGAGAAAATAATAGCTGAGCAGCTTTTTCATTACAAAATGACTTTTCATTGTGAAAGACAAATGATTGATAAGACACATTTACAGAGGCTGTACACTCCTGTGGCCAGAATGGCCTTCTAGCTGAATTGTTGGCATGCTGACTTATCAGCACATGTAAACACAGACAATTCTACATAAAATGGAAGACGTACAAAAGACAAATATGACTTCAACATGGCTGAACTACTTTTCAAATCACATTTTATATATTAAAACATAAACAATACCGCGCTAACATAAAAGTGTGCTACTAATGATTAGTAGATTAAAGCAAGCTGCAGTCCTAGAGTGAGGCGTGCACACAAACATATAAAGAAAAATCAAAAAAGGACTAGCGCAGTCCTTTTTTGATTTTTCTTCACATTTTATATATATATATATATATATATATACATATATATACACCGTATTTATCGGCGTATAACACGCACCGGCGTATAACACGCACCCCAAGTTTAGGAGGGCATTTTAAGGAAAAAAACTTTTAGGAGGGAAGTTTAAGGAAAAAAAACTTACATTTAAATGCCCATCAATGCAGCCTCATCAGTGTTCATCTGTAGCCTTGTCCATCATTGCAGAATGATCAGTGTCCATTTGCAGCTTGCCCAGTGCCGTTTGCAGCCTTGCTAAGTGCCATTTTCAGCCTTGCCCATTGTCATAAGCAGCCTTGCCCTTAGTCATAAGCAGCCTTGCCCTTAGTCATAAGCAGCCTTGCCCAGTGCAGCCTTGCCCAATGCAGCCTTGCCCAGTGCAGCCTTGCCCAGTACAGCCTTGCCCAGTGCAGTCTTGCCCAGTGCAGCCTTGCCCAGTGCAGCCTTGCCCAATGCCGTGTGCCGTTTGTGCCATTTAAATCTGCCGCTCGTCACGCCGCCCCACCTCCCTGCTGAGGATAAGAAGCGAGTGCTTCCGAAAAAAACAGAGCCAAGTATACTGTGTACTCGGCTCGGCTCGGCTCGCAGTCCCGCCCAGTCCTGCCATTGGACGGAGTGTTATGTCCATCAAAGGAGCTGGGCGGGACTGCGAGCGGAGCCGAGCCGAGTACACAGTATACTCGACTCGGTCTTTTTCGGAAGCGCTCGCTTCTCATCATCAGCAGAGAGGCGGGGCAGCGTGATGGCGTGACTGCGAGTGGAGCCAAGCACTCGGCTCGGTCTTTTTCGGCGGCGCTTGTTTTTTCCGTCGGCGCTCGGTTTTTTTCGCGGCGCTCGCTGTTTTTTGGCACACAGAGAGTGGGGATCTGCGTATAACACGCACCCATGATTTTCCCCTGATTTTAAGGGGAAAACAGTGTGTGTTATACGCCGATAAATACGGTATATATAGTATATATATATATATATATATATATATATATATATATATATATACCTTACAATTAAAGTAATTGAATCAAAAAGTACCCTAGACTGTGATCACAAGAGGGAAACAAATCAAACACAGAGATTTCTTTAATTTAGTAATTTTTGCAGTGTCTGGTGTGGATCCAGGTGACTTTTCCTTCAAGTTTTGCAAAACTGTACATAAAATAGATGCTGTATTGAGTCTCCAAACATTTCCTTATATATAAATGACTCTTAACAATCCACAAGTCACCTGGCTTTAGTTTTAGATCCTTCCAAACTTTTAGGATCTGGAATTGGGGAGAAAACACATAAATGAGTTTGTCAAAAACCTTAAAAGAACAGCAACATTCTCTGTGAGATCCGAATGGAGGACTTCAGCTGCTCAGACAAAATATAAGCAAGTGAGTAACACACTCCCAAACCAAGTCCCATAGGGAGAGAGCCCAACATCCCCTTAGGGGCTTGATAAAATATGAGAAAAAATTCAGGCAAAAGTTTTTCTAGTTTCTTACTCTACTTTGTCCGCTACATTGTGGACAGTAGGGAGTGTAAAAATAAATCCTCAAAACTTCTAGTAAGGATTCTCCTATAAAAATTATTTCCTCTGTTACTCTCTGTACTTTCTGGCACTCTACTTACAAACTACTTCTGATAACACTTTTTACTGTGGCCTTTGCAGTAGCATTTGCCACTGGACATTTAGAAAACATGTCCATACAGACAAAATGAATACTCGTAAGATCCTGACTTGGGCATCTGGATATATCTTTTTGTAATCTCTGGAAGGGATGTTCAACTTTTGGTAACGCCTTTGGTAACAGGTAAAACAATAAGTGGTATGTTATAAAAACAACTGTGGAGAACCCTGGCTTTATCCCATGCATATTTACTAAGGCAGCCATAACTGCTTGTGACTGATGACACGGTCCATGTGTCAAGCTGGAGGGAAAAAAGTGGCTGGCAGACATAAATTATCACCTTTTCCAAATTTCATAAGAAGTTGCCCCCTGTGCACCACTTGTTCCTCTCGTTCTGCGGTCCTTAGAGTTGAATTATTAATCCAAGCTATACTGGGCCAGAACTAGGGTGGAATCTGTGTGTTGCACAGACCCAGTAAGTGTCCGGGGCTGTAATGCAGCATCCTTAGTTGCCTGGTCTGCTTCCATGTGTGAGTTTTAATGTTAGTATGGCTACCTCAGCAAGAACTTGGAAAGCTGAAGGCAGCCAATCAAATTAGCTTGGCATGCTTGATTGGTTTACCTGCCGAAGTAAAAACAAACTTCTGGCCCTTCAAATGGAACCAAAAGCTCTCTATATCTCGACTATCTATATAAATATATATCTTTTTATAGCTCACAGGCTTTGCTAAAACATGGAGCTCTGCTTCTTCAGCTGGGGAAAAAAGATCCAATGACTTTAAATACAGAGTATCCTTCTGGGTGATAAACTGCATCCTCAGTTTAAAACTGGGAATAACTCTACAAAAAATTGAATATCTGGGTCTTCAGGGAGTGTGTCCTGCACTGGGCTCACAGCAGCTGATTCCTACGTCATCAATTTAACACATGTGGTTTTTCTTCGTCTCCAGCCTCCTCCAATAGAGGCAATAATGTGTCTGGATTCAAATGTATGCATTTTTCATTGTTAGATTTGTACATAAACAAACAAAACAAATTCATATTTTGAACCTTTCATTAGACAAACATTTAGTTAGCTGTATATTTGCTGCGCAGAATGTGGGACCATTAAAAATTAAACATTTGACCAAAATAATGTCTGTAACTATCTAATAGCACCTTTGCATAAAAGCTACAGCTCTGATATATCAATATGAACCCTTCATTACTGGGTCCAGCTTGCATAAATATACTACAATGGCCTGTTTTCTATCATGCTGTTTGTGTAAGAACTCCAGTGTCATGTTTCAAAAAGACAACTTTTTCCTGGCAATATTATAATAAATGATAACAATACCCTGCGGTCATGCAGAGATGTCCATAAATCCAAAATATTCTTCTGCTTATACCACTGCACTTACAAGGAAAAGGGGCACATCATTTCACAATCCACACATTCTGCTTTGGATTTCAAAAATAAAAATAAATAAAAACAAAAGGACCAACAATGTGTATGATGGACCAGAAAGCATCAAAAACTATAAAACAACTGGCTGCAGGTGGCCTCCAAATAACAACCTCATCTTAATCTTTTTTTTCTCTCAATAAAGGCTTATTGTATAAATGTAAAATTACAAAATTGTTATCTTAATCTTAACTATCCTCATTCATTACAAATTTCCCCATTAACCTGGATTTAATGTCCAACCAAAGGTTGTCTAAACCAGTTTCAATATATCTATATTATTAATAAAATTGTTAAACTCATATTAGAAATTAATACTCATTATTACTTAATTTCCCTTTTTTTTCTTTTGCACTGTTTCCACTATCAAAGGATATTCATTTTTTGTAATACACGGTTAAATGTAACCTTCATTTTACCATGTTTGAAAAACAGATTAAAAAATAATTGTGATCTCATTGTTTATCATTAGATTCGTTAACCCGACACATTTTGTTATAAATGTTTTGTCTAATAAAAACTTAAATTGGCATGGTGTCCTTCCAGCTTATCACTGACCTCTCATCCCAGCCACATTCTTTCATGAGAGCGCAAAGGAGGGGGTCACATCTGCAAACATGACACACACAAGCGATAGAACTAAAGGTTCCAGCATTCACACACATACACGAAATATCTCTTAAATCACTAAAATTTTTCCCATTTGTACACAACACATGCATATCATTCACTAACTCTTTTAACTCTTTAATATTTCCTTGCTTAACTTCTGCTTTCCTTATTTTGTTCTGATATCCTTTGCATCCAATGTATTGTAATACCATACTTCACCTACTGTACCTTCTATGATCAGACGGGCAGCAATAGTGCTCATCCCATCTTCCCTCTCTGACAACATATAAAGTATTCTGTTTTGACTCTCATTTCTCTGTTTCTGACTTTACTAGTTGTAGTGCCTGACCCCAAATTCATCCCACAACTTAACATGAAAATGTCCCTTTCTATCTAGTGTTAATTGTCACCCTTGATCCATCCTTCTCACATAGATAGCTGTTTCTCTAGCTGTTTACTCTGCATGATTCTTAGTCCCTATGGACTTTGGTAACCCAGTTACCCATTGTGGATCACTGTCCACTTTAACCATTAATCTAGGGGCCAAGTATAGGCGGAACTGCACGGTTCATATATAGCGCTCCTCTTGCGCTGAGGTTTTTTGAGGGTCTCTTACCCTTCATTCCCTTACTTAATTTAATGCCCATAATGACTGGCCAGTCTTCTCTACATGTGCCTATACCCTCTTGCCTCTAAACTACTTCTAGCAGATGTACTACATATACCTGTGAACAGCACTCTTCTTCCCTTTCTTATCTATAACACTTCGATGGACAGTAGACAGTGACAACATAACATATAACCACCAATCAATACAGTTCGATCAAGGGGAGTAAAATAGGTACCCTTTGTCCCTAAAATGCCTTACCGATCAAGGAAGTCTGATAACTCAAATGTAAGCAAAAGGCTTACCTCAGCCGGCTGATCAGAAATTCCCGGATCGTCTCAAGCTCCTCGTTTCGGATTCTCAGGGTCACCTGTAAACCCTTCCTAGGCAAAGCTTGCCACGTGACCAGGACATTTTGATGATAGGCAAATCCTATCCTCATATTGATTAGTGGTTACAAATTAATAACTACTGCAGTAGGGAACAGACACAAAAGATACGCTCAGCATCTTTCCAAATAACTGTTCTGCGTAATTATGATGCAATTGAAGGTTTTTATACACATGACTACGTAGTAGGGTTGTCCCGATACCACTTTTTTTAGGACCGAGTACAAGTACCGATACTTTTTTTAAAGTACTCTCCGATACCGATTACCGATACTTTTTTTTTAATATCACGTGACAGTGTTTTTTTTTTGTTTTTTTTTTTAGGGGGGGGGAGGGGTGAACCGTGTCTGTGTGTTTTTTTTAATTTACATTTATTATTTTTTACAATAATATTTTTTTTTTATTCTTTATTGCAATGTGTTTTTTTTTTTTTTTTTTAATTAGCCCTGTTGTGGGGCTTTGGTGAGATATCAGGGGTCTTAACAGACCCCTGATATCTCCTCCTTGAGACAGAGAAAGAGACCGAGGATAGAGATTCCCCAGTCCCTTTCTCTGCAGCCTCAGCTGCACTGAGAATGAATGGAGAGAAGACAGCGGCTCCTCTCCATTCATAAACTGAGACATCGTAATCACAGGAGATTACAATGTTTCAGTTATGTGAATGGACAGAGTCAGCTGACTCTATCCATTCACACAGCGGAGAGGGACAGCACAACAGAGGGAGACAGCGGAGAGGGACAGCAGAACGGAGGGGGACAGAGGAAGAGAGAGGGACAGCAGAACGGAGGGGGACAGAGAAGGAGAGGGGCACAGCGGAGGGGGACAGAGGAACGGAGGGGGCATGGAGGAGGATGAGGTGACAGTCAGCGGTGATCGCGTGTGGGGGATTTACAAGCACCGATCACCGCTGTATGTCACTAAAGCAGCTGAAAGCCGTGGGGGGAGAAACTTGTAACTCCCCCACACACCGATCACTGCTGACTGTCCAGGTATCGGCGGAAGCATCGGGAGCATTTGCCCGAGTACAAGTACTCGGGCAAATGCTCGGTATCGGGACAACCCTACTACGTAGGTATCACATTAATATTAAACGTACAATACTACGTAGGTATCACATTAATATTACATTTGTACGTTTATGGTAACAAGGGGCGTTACATAGGCAGGCTAATTCTAATCAGGACTTGAAAGAATGTAAACATGTACTGAAAACATTATTAGTGCCGTGTGCACAGTGAGGGCAGTTTGCAATACATACAAAATAGAATACAATTATATACAGAACTTACAAATTTCCATTACAAATCTTTTTATATGGACTATAAACTGAAGGACTTATGAATAAATGGTTGTGGAACGAATCATCTGAGTTTCCATTATTTCTTATGGGGAAATTTGCTTTCATATACAAGTGCTTTGGATTACAAGCATGTTTCTGGAACAAATTATGCTCGCAATCCAAGGTTTTACTGTATATCTCTGCTCTTCTCTCCCCTAGAAAAAAAACAAGCAGTTAACCTGTGCAGTGCGGACACAGCCCCACTGCATGGAAAAAAAAAAAATTGCCTGAAGTTCAGCTTTAATCAGGGCCGTTGATAGGGGGATACCACTGGTCCTCCTGTACGGGGCCCAGGCACACAGGGAGGCCCGGAAGGGGAGGAGGATCGGTGCGTCAGGGCAATTACAGAACGATGCCCTGTGTCTGTGTCTCTCTGCAGCAGCCAAAAGCCAGTCTCTCTCCCTCCCTTCGGCTTTTAGCTGCTGCACAGAGAGACACAGACACAGGGCATCAGTCTAATTGCTTTACTGCATGAACCCCCCTCCCTGTTCTCCTGACATGTGATCCCCCCCCCCCAAGGCTTGAGCAATGCAGGGAGTGTGCTGCTGTGCGTTTGGAAAAAAAAGCCCCCACTGGCACCTGACGGGTAGATCCGTGTCGGCATCTGTAAGGAGAACAGGCGGGGGCCCTGACAGGGGTTTTAGAATGGCTAACACCAATGGTTAGAGGAGTAACTGCGGAGTGCTGGACATAGGAGGGAATGCTATGGATAGGAAGCAAGGAGGCTGCTACATAGTTACATAGGCGAGGTTGAAAAAAGACACATGTCCAACCTATGTGTGTGATTTTATGTCAGTATTACATTGTATATCCCTGTATGTTGTGGTCGTTCAGGTGCTTATCTAATAGTTTTTTGAAATTATCAATGCGCCCCGATGAAACCACTGCCTGTGGAAGGGAATTCCACATCCTAACCGCTCTTACAGTAAAGAACCCTCTACCCAGTTTAAGGTTAAACCGATTTTTAATGTTAGTGAATTGCTGCGTATCTTATTAAATTCCCTTATGTGGAAAAGTTTTATCCCTATTGTGGGGTCACCAGTAGGGATGAGTCGAACACCCCCGGGTTCGGTTCGCACCAGAACATCCGAACATGCAAAAAAGTTTGTTTTAACACGCGAACACCGTTAAAGTCTATGGGACACGAATGTGAAAAATCAAAAGTGCTAATTTTAAAGGCTTATATGCAAGTTTATGCCATAAAAAGTGTTTGGGGACCCGGGTCCTGCCCCAGGGGACATGTATCAATGCAAAATAAAGTTTTAAAAAACTGACATTTTTTTGGGAGCAGTGATTTTAAGAATTCATAAAGTGAAACAATAAAAATGAAATATTCCTTTAAATATCGTGCCTGGGGGGTGTCTGTAGTATGCCTGTAAAGTGGTGCAGTTTTCCCGTGGTTAGAACAATACCACAGCAAAATTACATTTCTAAAGGAAAAAAAGTAATTTAACACTGCTTGCGGCTGTAATGTATTGTCGGGTCCCGGCAATATAGATGAAAATCATTGAGAAAAAGGGCATGGGTTCCCCCCCCCAGCCCGTTACCAGGCTCTTTGGGCCTGGTATAGATATTAAGGGGAACCCTGCACCCAAATTTAAAAAAAAAATGGCGTGGGGGGCCCCCAGGCACTATATACTCTGAACAGAAGTATATATACTCTTTAGAAAATTGGGCCTTAGGTGTTGGTGGTGCCAGAACACTGTAACCCCTCACAGCTGCTCTTGGGTGCAGGAACAGGCCCTGCTGTTAAATATAATTTCAAAAATTGTAATTACATGCTCCTGTTAAACAAGGGCAGAAAAATTTGGCCTTGGGTAGTGGTGCCACAACACTGTAAGCCCTCAGTTACTTTTGGTGGGTGCAGGAACGGGCCCTGCTGTTAAATATTATATCAAAAATTGTAAATACATGCCCCTGTCAAACAGGGGCAGAAAAATTGGGCCTTAGGCAGTGGTGGTGCAACAGCACTGTAAGCCCTCACAGTTACTTTTGGTGGGTGCAGGAACGGGCCCTGCTGTTAAATATTATATCAAAAATTGTAATTACATGCCCCTGTCAAACGGGCAGAAAAATTGGGCCTTAGGCAGTGGTGGTGCCACAGCACTGTAACTCCTCACAGATACTCTTGTTGGGCACAGGAACGGGCCCTGCTGTGAAATATTTGATCAAAAATTGTAATTACATGCCCCTGTTGAACAGGGGCAGAAAAATTGGGCCTTAGGCAATGGTGGTGTTGCCCTAAACCAAAAATATTGTTGGAAGCTAGCATCAAGATTGAGGAGGAATACGATAGTCACTCAGCATAGGCAGTCTTCAAGGAATCCCACATCCATAGAAAAATCAATCAGTTACATCAGCATTAGGTGCTTGATAGCTGCTGCTGATCCAAGACTGATTCATTTTTATGAATGTGAGCCTATCAACGGAGTCTGTGGACAGGCGCACTCTATGATCCGTTACAAACCCTCCAGCAGCACTGAATGTGTGTTCAGAAAGAACCCTGGATGTAGGACAGGCCAGTAGCTCAATTGCATATTGAGCAAGTTCTGGCCAGTGGTCCATCCTCAAGACCCAGTAACCCAGTGGATGGTCTGTTGGAAAGGTTTCCAAGTCTGCTCTTGCCCCAAGATATTCATGCACCATGTAATGCAGATGATGGCGATGGTTGCTTGAACTGATCAGACCTTGGCGCTGAGGACTGAAAAATTGTCTAAAGGCATCGGTCAGCCGGCCACCTTCTCCACCGCTCTTCCTCTGGCTGAACGAAGCCTCAGCAACACGTTGTCCAGCACCAGGAAATTGTAACCTCCCAGGGTCTAGAAAAGCATTACACAAACCTTTTTTCATGGCCTCATGAAGATGTTTCACCCTCTGCGAAGGCAGGATGAGTTCTGCAACCTTACCCTCATAACGTGGATCAAGAAGGGTTGCCAGCTAGTAATGATCCCTCTCCTTGATACCACAAATCTTAGGGTCCTTTCGCAGGCTTTGCAGAATCAGGGAAGCCATGCAGCATAGGTTTGCAGATGCATTCAATTGTGAGTCCTCTTGGTCACCGAGGATGACGTTGTCAGGAACTACTTCCTTCCAACCACGTACAACTCCTTGGGTTTCTGGGGACTGAAAACCATCCCTTGAAGACTGCTGCTGAGTGTTATCGTCTACACCAATGCTGACACAATCCTCCTGCTCCTCTTCTTCCTGTGTGTTTGGCGGGCCCACAGGAATGCTATATGGATAAAGGGGGCCTTGAGATGTAAGGAAGTCCTCCTCTTCCTCCCGCTGTTCTGCCTCAAGGGCCCTGTCCATTATTCCACAAAGCGTGTGCTCCAACAGGAAGAAAAGAGGGACAGTATCACTGATGCATGCATTGTCGCTATTCACCATCCTCGTGGCCTCCTCAAATGGTGACAGGACAGTGCATGCATCCTTGATCAGTAGCCACTAGTGTGGCAAAAAAAAGCCAAGCCAAGACCCTGTCCTGGTGCCATACTCACACAGGTACTCATTGATGGCCCTCTGCTGTGAGTGCAGCCGCTGCAGCATTGCCAACATTGAGTTCCACCGTGTGGGCATGTCATAAATGAGGCAGTTGGTGGGCAGGTTGCATTCCCTTTGAATGTCAGCCAGCCAAGCACTGGCATTGTATGACCGGTGGAAATGACCACAGACTTTTCTGGCCTGCCTCAGGAGATCCTGTAAGCCTGGGTACCTGCTCAATAGCCGCTGCACCAGCAAATTCAAGATGTGTGCCAAACATGGGACATGGGTCAAGTATCCCTGCTGAAGGGCGGAGAGAAGGTTGGTGCCATTGTACCAGAAGTGTAGTAGCAACTGCACTACGGCTGCACTGTATTGTGTACTGTGTACACCAACAGAAAAGTAGTAGCAACTGCACTACGGTTGCACTGTATACACCACCAGAAGCATAGTAGCAACTGCACTACGGCTGCACTGTATTGTATAATGTGTACACCACCAGAAAAGTAGTAGCAACTGCCCTACGGCTGCACTGTATTGTGTAATGTGTACACCACCAGAAAAGTAGTAGCAACTGCACTATGGCTGCACTGTATTGTGTAATGTGTACACCACCAGAAAAGTAGTAGCAACTGCACTACGGTTGCACTGTATTGTGTACACCACCAGAAAAGTAGTAGCAACTGCACTACGGCTGCACTGTATTGTGTAATGTGTACACCATCACAAAAGTAGTAGCGACTGAACTACAGCTGCACTGTATTGTGTACACCACCAGAAGTGTAGTAGCAACTGCACTACGGCTGAACTGTATTGTGTAATGTGTACACAACCAGAAATGTAGTAGCAACTGCACTACGGCTGCACTGTATTGTTTAATGTTTACACCACAAGAAAAGTAGTAGCAACTGCACTACGGTTGCACTGTATTGTGTACACCACCAGAAAAGTAGTAGCAACTGCACTATGGCTGCACTGTATTGTGTAATGTGTACACAACCAGAAACGTAGTAGCAACTGCACTACGGCTGCACTGTATTGTGTACTGTGTACACCACAAGAAAAGTAGTGGCAACTGCACTACAGTTGCACTGTATTGTGTACTGTGTACACCACCAGAAAAGTAATAGCAACTGCACTATGGCTGCACTGTATTGTGTACTGTGTACACCACCAGAAGTGTAGTAGCAACTGCACTATGGCTGCACTGTATTGTGTAATGTGTACTCCACCAGAAAAGTAGTAGAAACAGTACACCACGGAATAAATCTTCCTTGATCCCGAAAACCAAAACCGATACCGAAAGTGACTGTTTTTAAAAATATTTTTATACAGGAGATGGTCAGCGACTGGGGACATGGTACAGGAGATGGTCAGAGACTGCAGAGATGGTACAGGAGATGGTCAGAGACTGAGGACATGGTACAGGAGATGGTCAGAGACTGCAGACATAGTACAGGAGATGATCAGAGACTGGGGACATGGTAAAAGAGATGATCAGAAACTGGGGACATGGTACAAGAGATGGTCAGAGACTGGGGACATGGTACAGGAGATGGTCAGAGACTGGGGACATGGTCAGAGACTGTGGACATGATACAAGAGATCAATGCAGCCTCACCAGTGCCCGTCAGATGTAGCCAGCCAGTGTCCCCATTGCAGCCAGTGTCCCCAGTAGTGCAGCCAGTGTCCCCAGTAGTGTAGCCAGTGTCTCCAGTAGTGCAGCCAGTGTCCCCAGTAGGGCAGCCAGTGTCCCCAGTAGGGCAGCCAGTGTCCCCATTGCAGCGTAGCCAGTGTCCCCAGTAGTGCAGCCAGTGAAGGGAGAGGAGAGCCGCAGCCTGTTTGATTACAGCGCTGGGAACATCACAGCTTTCATTTCAATAGCAGAAAATGGGGCGGGCCTGTGCGGGGCTCCGCCCCCACCCCTGGTGCCGCCTTTTAGGGGGGCTTCCTATATCATTGAAAGAGAGGAGAGCCACTGCCTGTTTGATTACAACGCTGGGAACATCACAGCTTTCATTTCAATAGCTGTGTGTTCCCCGCTGCGTGCCGTCACATACAGCCCCTCCCCTTTGTCTGGGGAACTTTGATAGACAGATCACCCGTCCCAGGATTGGACGGGTGATCTGTCTATCAAAGTGCCCGGACAAGGGGGAGGGGCTGTACGTGACTGCACGCAGCGGGGAACACACAGCTATTGAAATGAAAGCTGTGATGTTCCCAGCGCTGTAATCAAACAGGCGGCGGCTCCCCTCTCTTTCAATGAGATCAAAAGGTTCCCCTAGGGTGGGATTTTTAAGGCACTACCATAAATAATACAATGTAAGTATAAAAATAATTTTATTACAAAGATCAAAAAACAACAAAAAGTTAACAAAATATATAAATCAGTTACAAACAATATGTACAATAGAATACATCAAAGGCAAAGGACATGAAATTAGGGATACCGCTGCATGGCAATGGAAAGAAAACCAAAAATTGGAATGTAATAAGTCTCACTGAATCGACGCGTTTCGGAGAGTCCTTCATCAAGGTTCACCAAGTGAGAGTTACCATCTAAGAAATTACAAAATTAAAGAGAGTACATGCAGTGGTATCCCTAATTTCATGTCCTTTGCCTTTGATGTATTCTATTGTACATATTGTTTGTATCTGATTTATATATTTTGTTCACTTTTTGTTGTTTTTTGATCTTTGTAATAAAATTATTTTTATACTTACATTGTATTATTTATGGTAGTGCCTTACAAATCCCACCCTAGGGGAACCTTTTGATCTCTTTCTTATTTATGGGATGTGGCATACCTTTTTTCTTACTACTCTCTGTCAGAGTCTTCTTTACTCTCCTCTCTTTCAATGATATAGGAAGCCCCCCTGATAGGCGGCACCGGGGGGGGGGGGGGGGGGGGGGCGGAGCCCCGCCCCATTTTCTGCACCAGTATCGGCAAAAATTCTCTTTCGGCTTTTTGCTGAAAGGGCCATTTTCGGCCGATATGTTTTGGTGGCCAAAAATATAATATATATATATATATACACACACATACACACAGTGGGGCAAAAAAGTATTTAGTCAGCCACCAATAATGCAAATTCTCCCGCTTACAAAAATGAGAGAGACCTGTAATTGTCACCATGGGTATATCTCAACTATGAGAAACAAAATATGGAAACAAATCCAGACAATCACATCTGATCATGTCTGATTTTTGATAGAATTTATTTGCAAATTATGGTGGAAAATAAGTATTTGGTCACCTACAAACAAGCAAGATTTCTGGCTCTCACAGACCTGTATCTTCATCTTTAAGAGGCTCCACTGTCCTCCACTCATTACTTGTATTAATGGCACCTGTTTGAACTTGTTATCAGTATAAAAGACACCTGTCCACAACCTCAGTCACACTCCAAACTCCACTATGGTGAAGACCAAAGAGCTGTTGAAGGACACCAGAAACAAAATTGTAGACCTGCACCAGGCTGCGAAGACTGAATCTGCAATAGGCAAGCAGCTTGGTGTGAAGAAATCAACTTTGGGAGCAATAATTAGAAAATGGAAGACATACAAGACCACTGATAATCTCCCTCAATCTGTGGCTCCACTCAAGATCTCACCCTGTTTGGTCAAAACGATCACAAGAACGGTGAGCAAAAATCCCAGAACCACACAGGGGGGACCTAGTGAATGACCTGCAGAGAGCTGGGACCAATGTAACAAAGGCTACCATCAGTAACACACTACGCCGCCAGGGACTCAGATCCTGCAGTGCCAGACGTGTCCCCCTGCTTAAGCCAGTACATGTCCGGGCCCATCTGAGGTTTGCTAGAGAGTATTTGAATGATCCAGAAGAGGATTGAGAGAATGTCATATGGTCAGATGAAACCAAAGTAGAACTGTTTGGTAGAAACACAACTCGTCGTGTTTGGAGGAGAGAGAATGCTGAGTTGCAACCAAAGAACACCATACTACTGTGAAGCATGGGGGTGGAAACATCATGCTTTGGGGCTGTTTCTCTGCAAAGGGAACAGGACGACTGATCCGTGTACATGAAAGAATGAATGGGGCCATGTATCGTGAGATTTTGAGTGCAAACCTCCTCCCATCAGCAAGGGCATTGAAGATGAAACATGGCTGGGTCTTTCAGCATCACAATGATCCCAAACACACTGCCTGGGCAACGAAGGAGTGGCTTCGTAAGAAGCATTTCAAGGTCCTGGAGTGGCCTAGCCAGTCTCCAGATCTTAACCCCATAGAAAACCTTTGGAGGGAGTTGAAAGTCCGTGTTGCCCAGCGACAGCCCCAAAACATCACTGCTCTAGAGGAGATCTGCATGGAGGCATGGGCCAACACACAAGCAACAGTGTGTGTCAACCTTGTGAAGACTTACAGAAAACGTTTGACCTCTGTCATTGCCAACAAAGGATATATAACAAAGTATTGAGATGAACTTTTGATATTGACCAAATACTTATTTTCCACCATAATTTGCAAATAAATTATTTCAAAACTCAATGTGATTGTCTGGATTTTTTTCCACATTTTGTCTCTCATAGTTGAGGTATACCTACGATGACAATTACAAGCCTCTCTCATCTTTTTAAGTGGGAGAACTTGCACAATTGGTGGCTGACTAAATACTTTTTTGCCCCACTGTGTGTGTGTGTGTATATATATATATATATATATATATATATATATATATATATATATATATATATATATAAAATAGGATTTTTTAAAACAGCTTACCTGTAAAATCATTTTCTTTCGATGGACATCACGGGACACAGAGCCACAGTAATTACTGATGGGTTATATAGGGTATCACTGGTGATTGGACACTGGCACACCCTATCAGAAAGTTCAACCCCCTATTATAATCCCTCCCCTTGCAGGGATACCTCAGTTTTGTAGCCAAGCAATATAGTGTATTAGAAGAGGGGCAGGACCTCTGTGTCCCGTGATGTCCATCGAAAGAAAAGGATTTTACAGGTAAGCTGTTTTAAAAAATCCTATTTGCTTTCTCGAACATCACGGGACACAGAGCCACAGTAATTACTGATGGGATGTCCCAGAGCAATGCTATCTGAGGGGGGGGAACCACGACCAAGTAGGGTCCAATCAGACCTGAGGACCCTGTACCGCTGCCTGCAGCACACTATGCCCAAAGGCGATATCCTCATGCCTTCTCACATCCACCTGATAGAATCTGGTGAATGTATGGACTGAAGACCAGGTTGCGGCCTTACAGATTTGAGCCATAGAGGCCTGGTGATGCACTGCCCAAGAAGCACCAATAGCCCTTGTGGAATGTGCCCTGATCTGAAACGGAGGAATCTTCCGTTTCAAACCGTAAGCCTGAATAATCAACTGACGAATCCATTTAGAAATGGTAGCTTTTGACGCTGCCTGTCCTCTATTGGGACCGTCTGGCAGCACAAACAAAACATCCGTTTTGCGAATCTGAGCAGTTGCCTCGAGATAGGCCCTGACTGCTCTTACTACATCCAACGAATGTAGAGATCTCTCTTCCGGAGAACAGGGATCTGGAAAAAAGGAAGGCAGAACAATGTCTTGGTTTAAATGAAAATCAGAAACCACCTTCGGTAAAAAACTAGGATGAGGGCGCAGTACCACTCTATCCCTGTGTATAATCAAATAAGGCTCCTTACAGGAAAGGGCTGCTAATTCTGAAACTCTTCTAGCAGAAGAGATGGCCACCGGAAAAATTAACTTCCTTGTCAACAAGATCAAAGGAATCTGACTTATTGGTTCAAAAGGCTGTTTCTGTAACACAGCCAGGACCAAGTTTAAGTCCCAGGGGTTTAGGGGTGCTTTAACCGGAGGATTAAGACGCATCACCCCCTGCATAAAGTTTCGGACCAAATAATGCGAAGCAAGTGGCCGCTGAAATAATACTGATAAAGCCGAGACCTGGCCCTTGATGGTACTCAAGGCCAGCTTCATCTCTAATCCTAATTGTAGAAAATCAAGAATTCTACCTATGACATATTTTCTGGGATGCCAAGCCCTGGATTCACACCAGGAAACATAAGCTTTCCAGACTCTATGATAAATCATTCTGGAAGCTGGCTTCCTTGCATTGATCAAGGTAGATATGACAGGACCTGAAAGCCCACGACTCCTCAGAACGTGGGTCTCAATAGCCAAACCGTCAAATTTAGCGTTTGTAAGGCAGGATGGAACACTGGACCTTGAGATAACAGGTCTGGGCGTACCGGTAGGGTCCACGTGGAACCCACCGTCATCCTTACTATTTCTGCATACGAAGTCCTTCTGGACCAAGCGGGGGCCACCAGAAGTACAGATTTCTTTTCCTGCCTGATCCTGCGAAGGAGTCGTGGCAGTAGCAGAATAGGCGGGAATGCATAAATCAGTGAGAACCGATGCCACGGAATCACCAACGCATCCGTCCCGCATGCAAGAGGATCCCTCGTCCTTGCCACAAATCTGTCTATCTTTTTGTTGAATCGGGATGCAAAGAGATCTACATCTGGGACCCCCCATCTTTGGCATATATTCCAAAAGACGTCGGGATGTAGAGACCATTCCCATGGAAATAGCTGCTGGCGACTTAGATAGTCCGCCTGCCAGTTCTCTAACCCTGGAATGAAAACTGCCGATAGCATGTTTAGCACATGCATCTCTGCCCAGACTAAGATCTGGTTCACCTCCTTTTGAGCAGCTCGCTCCGGGTGCCTCCCTGACGATTGACATAAGCCACTGCTGTGGCATTGTCGGACTGGATCCTGACCGGGCAACCCTTTAGCCTGAAAGTCCAGGCATTTAGGGCCAGGTATACCGCCCGGATCTCCAGAATGTTGATGGGTAAGGTCCTCTCGGTCTTGGACCATAGCCCCCGAATCGCAGACTGTTCCAGAACTGCTCCCCAACCTGACAGACTGGCATCTGTTGTTACCACCGTCCAGGTAACCGGTAGAAAGGATTTTCCCCTCTGCAGGTTTTCGGGTATGAGCCACCAATTGAGGCTCTGTCGCACAGCATGCGACAGGTGCATCGGAAAGTCTAATGCCTGAACCTTCTTGTTCCAGGCCGACACAATACTGAGTTGCAGCATTCTTGAATGGAACTGAGCATAGGGAACTGCTTCGAATGAAGACACCATCTTCCCTAGTAGTCTCATACAAAGGTGGACAGAAGGACCCTTCTTGGTCCTGACTGCCAGAATCAGCTCTCTTAAAGCAGTGATCTTTGCCTGCGGTAGAAATATTTTCTCCTGGCTTGTATCTATGATATGATATCTATGAACTCCAGCTTGTACCCTAAGGTTACTGTGGAGATTACCCATCTGTCCTGGAAGTCCTCCTGCCAGAGTTCTGAGAACTGTCGCAGTCTTCCCCCCACTCGAGCGAGCGGGGGCGCCCCTTCATGAAGAGGTCTTAGTGCTTTGCCTAGTAGGCTTCTTCCCCCAGGACTTCTTTTGTTCCTGGGGTTGACTCTTGCTTCTGAACCCAGACAGAGGAGGCCGTCGAGACTGCCTGGAGGCTGAAGCCCCTGGCGCTGGGGAAAGAGTCCGTTTGAAAGAGGGACGCTTACTCTTCTTCTTGACAGGTAAGAGTACTTTTCCCACCAGAGATTTTCTTGATATAGTCATCCAAGTCATCTCCAAACAACCTTGCACCACGAAATGGAAACCCAGCCAGCAGCTTCTTACACGGTGCTTCGGCTGACCAATTTTTCAACCGTAGGATTCTACGTATATGCACCAACCCCAGTGAAAGAGAGAGAGGTTTGCACGATAGAATCTCTGATGGCGTCCACAACATAACATAAGGCCGCAGGAAGGTTAGCCAACCCCTGGGCCTGCTGTTCAGGTAAAACCTTAATGACCTGTTTAACATGGTCTCTTAGGTATTGACAGACTCCAATCGCTGCTACTGCAGGTTGAGCCACTGAACCTGCTAAGGAGAAAACATCCTTCAATAGGGATTCTATCTTTTTATCTACAGGATCCCTGAGCATTGTCTACAGGACAAGTCAGACTATTAATTACGGAGGAAATGGCGGCATCGATGGCCGGTATTCCCCACATCTTAACAAACTTTTCTTCCATTGGATAAAGTGTTGAAAACTTTCTCGGTGGAAAAAAAACGTTTGTCTGGGTGATCCCACTCAGAATAAATGAGCTTTTCAAGTAAACTATGAACAGGAAAAGCATGTGCTGTATGAGGAGGCTTCAGTGACCCCAAAGAAGAAGAGGGTTCTTTAACTGATTCAGATACGGGCAACTTAAATGTGGAGCGGACCAATCCAGTAAGGATCTGCACTAAGACTTTCTCCTCTTGGGAAGTCGCAGAGGGTCCCTCTCCACCTGATTCCTCCGAAGAGGAATCATCCGTCCCATCCTGATCCTTTGAAAGGGATTCCTCTCCTTTATCCCAGAGTTCCTCTTCCTGAGGGTCTTGGGAAACAGAGGAAGGCCTAGTGCGTTTTCTTCCACTGAGTGAAGATGTAATCACGGCCATTAATCTTTCCTCTAAGCCATTAATGGCTGAGGAAAAAACCTCCTGTGTAATGTATACAGGGGCTGAAGTGCCGGAGGCAGGTATAGCCCCTGACCCCAATTGGTCTCCCTGGCTAGCCGTCCCTGGCCCCTCAGGGGGGGAGGATGCTGCTGACAGGGGGCCCTCAGAACCTGACCGAGATCCCCTAGTGTCTCTGGTTCTTGGGGTGTTTGAACCTCTTCTACCCATAGTGCAAAGCAACAAGGTGGAGGTATCACAAAATGAACACTGACTGCTGAGCGATGTAGTCCGGCTAAAAGCCCTGCTACCCAATGCTCAGTCTGGTGTTACCTTAGTAAATGCTGCCTAGGAGAATGCCTGTGTCCCACCTTACATGCGACCGTCAGCTCTGTGTCCCTCCAAAGGCTGTGTGCACCTGTACAGAGTGCTTTAATAGCCTGCAGCTGGCCTGAGTGGGAGTCTAAGCACCTGTGCTGACGTTCCCCCCCCCCCCTCGAATTCCAAAAAAAAAGAGCGCTTCCCGCGCTGGCCGACCCTCCGGAAATAACATGGAGGAAGGCTGGGGAAGGGGGAGGCAGGAGATAGGCCTGCCTGAAAAAACGGCAATGGCGGCGGTGCCCGAGCGGTATAACCGCTGTCTAAACCCCTGTGGCCTCCCCCTAGCCTGGGAAGAACATTCAAACAGGAGAAATCCCCCCATCCATCCTACCTGGAGCCGGCCGGAGATGCTGTGCAGCGATGAACACTGAGACCAACATCAGCATGACAAGGTTTGTGCTCTTGGCAGCCCCCGATGGTCACAATAGGCATAGCATGCATTTACCTTAAAGGAGAAAACCTACTAGAATTAAAAAATTCTGTGGAATCTTCTCTTACCTTATCCAGCCGCAGGGTTCAGTTAAATACAGACCCAATCTTCACCTCTCACGGTGGGCTCCGAAAACCATTTTCTAATCTGCGGGGTCCAGCTCTCTAAAAAGAGAAGCGTTACAGGTAAAACCTCGTTTCTTCGGACACGAGGCCCGGGTACCATCCAATTCGGCCACGAAAGGACACTTTGAATGGATCCGGTCTGCCTGGCTTGCCCCAGTATAGGATATAGGATATTCCCTTTGGAGCTCAGCGCAGGACATCTTTACATGTCCATCACCTAAGACACTGGCGTAAAAACTGAGGTATCCCTGCAAGGGGAGGGATTATATAGGGGGTTGAACTTTCTAATAGGGTGTGCCAGTGTCCAATCACCAGTGATACCCTATATAACCCATCAGTAATTACTGTGGCTCTGTGTCCCGTGATGTTCGAGAAAGAAATATAAATATATATATATATATATATATATATATATATATATATATATATATACACACACACACACACCACACATACACACACAGTATCTCACAAAAGTGAGTACACCCCTCACATTTTTGTAAATATTTTATTATATCTTTTCATGTGACAACACTGAAGAAATTACACTTTGCTACAATGTAAAATAGTGAGTGTGCAGCTTGTATAACAGTGTAAATTTGCTGTCCATTCAAAAGAACTCAACACACAGCCATTAATGTCTAAACCGATGGCGACAAAAGTGAGTACACCCCTAAGTGAAAATGTCCAAATTGGGCCCAATTAGCCATTTCCCTCCCCGGTGTCATGCGACTCGTTAGCGTCACAAGGTCTCAGGTGTGAATGGGGAGCAGGTGTGTTAAATTTGGTATTATTGCTCTCACTCTCGCATACTGGTGACTTGAAGTTCAACATGGCACATAATGGCAAAGAACTCTCTAAGGATCTGAAAAAAAGAATTGTTGCTCTACATAAAGATGGCCTAGGCTATAAGAAGATTGCCAAGACCCTAAAACTGAGCTGCAGCACGGTGGCCAAAACCATACAGCGGTTTAACAGGACAGATTCCACTCAGAACAGGTCTCGCCATGGTCGACCAAAGAAGTTAAGTGCACGTGCTCAGCGTCATATCCAGAGGTTGTCTTTGGGAAATAGACATATAAGTGCTGCCAGCACTGCTGCAGAGGTTGCAAGGGTGGGGGGTCAGTCTGTAAGTGCTCAGACCATACGCCGCACACTGCATCAAATTGATCTGCATGGCTGTTGTCCCAGAAGGAAGCCTTTTCTAAAGATGATGCACAAGAAAGCCTGAAAACAGTTTGCTGAAGACAAGCAGACTATGGCTAAGGATGGGCTTGGGCGTGTTCGCACAGCCCACGTGCAGAGCCCGCCAGGAAGTCGGCACGGCGCTGTGCTAATAACAGGCAGTGAGACATTTCCCGATCTCTGCAGCCACACATCGGGAAAATGTCTCACTGCCTGTGATTAGCGCAGCGCAGTGCCGACTTCCTGGCGGACTCTGCACGTGGGCTGTGCGAACACGCCCGAGCCCATCCTTGACTATGGCCATGGATTACTGGAACCATGTCCTGTGGTCTGATGAGACCAAGATAAACTTATTTGGTTCAGATGGTGTCAAGCGTGTGTGGCGGCAACCAGGTGAGGAGTACAAAGACAAGTGTCTTGCCTACAGTCAAGCATGGTGGTGGGAGTGTCATGGTCTGGGGCTGCATGAGTGCTGCTGGCACTAGGGAGCTACAATTCATTGAGGGAACCATGAATGCCAACATGTACTGTGACATACTGAAGCAGAGCAGGATCCCCTCCCTTTGGAGACTGGACCGCAGGGCAGTATTTCAACATAACGACCCCAAACACACCTCCATCATGACGCCAAAGAAGCTGAGGGTAAAGGTGATGGACTGGCCGAGCATGCCTCCAGACCTAAACCCTATTGAGCATCTGTGGGGCATCCTCAAATGGAAGGTGGAGGAGCACAAGGTCTCTAACATCCACCAGCTCCATAATGTCGTCATAGAGGAGTGGAAGAGGACTCCAGTGGCAACCTGTGACGCTCTGGTGAACTCCATGCCCAAGAGGGTTAAGGCAGTGCTGGAAAATAATTATGGCCACACAAAATATTGACACTTTGGTCCGAATTGGACATTTTCACTTAGGGGTGTACTCACTTTTGTCGCCAGCGGTTTAGACATTAATGGCTGTGTGTTGAGTTCTTTTGAGGGGACAGCAAATTTACACTTATACAAGTTGTACACTCACTACTTAACATTGTAGCAAAGTGTTATTTCCTCAGTGTTTTCACATGAAAAAAACACTACACATGGCCGCTGTGTAGGTAGCCTTATATAGTGTGGGGCTAGGACTTAGTCCCCCTGAGCCATGATTGGCCAAAGGCACCCTGCCTTTGGCCAATTATGGCTCTCTTAGCAGAGGGCACTGGGATTGGCCAAAGCATGTAGGTCAGATGCATGCTTTGGTCAATCATCATACAGCAATGCACTGCAATCTCGCAGTGCATCATGGGGCGTTCCCGCGAACGCCCCATAATGTTCGTGCTTCGGCGAACGGGTGAACACCCGATGTTCCGAGTCGAACTCATGTTCGACCCGAACATCAAGCTCATCCCCAGTCACCAGTACGGTATTTGTACATTGAAATCATATCCCCTCTCAAGCGTCTCTTCTTCAGAGAGAACAAGTTCAGTGCTCGTAACCTTTCCTCATAACTAATGTCCTCCAGCCCGTTATTAGTTTTGTTGCCCTTCTCTGTACTCTCTCCAGTTCCAGCACATTCTTCCTCAGGACTGGTGCCCAGAACTGGACAGCATACTTCATGTGCAGCCAGACCAGAGTCTTGTAGAGTGGGAGAATTATCGTTTTATCTCTGGAGTCAATCCCTTTTTAATGCATGCCAATATTCTGTTTGCTTTGCTTGCAGCAGCTTGGCATTGCATGCCATTGCTGAGCCTGTCATCTACTAAGACCCTCAGGTATATTCCCCCACAGGTTCTCCCCCCAGTGAGTAGATTGCATTCATATTTTTGCCACCCAAATGCATTATTTTACATTTTTCCACATTAAACCTCATTTGCCATGTAGTTGCCCACCCCATTAATTTGTTCAGATCTTTTTTGCAAGGTTTCCACATTCTGTGGAGAAGTTATTGCCCTGCTTAGCTTAGTATCGTTCGCAAATACAGAGATTGAACTGTTTATCCCATCCTCGAGGTAGTTTATGAATAAATTAAATAGGATTGGTCCCAGGACAGAACCCTGGGGGACCCCACTTTCCACCCCTGCCCATTCAGAGTACTCCCCATTTATCACTACCCTCTGAACTCGCCCCTGTAGTCAGTTTTCAATCCATGTACTCACCCTATGGTCCATGCCAACTGACCTTACTTTGTACAGTAAATGTTTATGGGGAACTGTATCGCATGCCTTTGAATAGATTGGTTTGGCAAGAAGGATTCTTCATGAATCCATGCTGATTACTGCTAATGATACAAATGTCATTGCTAAAATTTTGTATACAGTCCCTTATCATGCCCTTACCTTATTATGCTAGGAGCAGAAGGCTGCGGATAGGAGGTGCTAGAAGCAGAGTGGAGAGAGCTGTGGATGTGGGGGGGGGGGGGCTGGGTGCTAGGTGCAGAGGGGTGATAGCTGTGAATGGGGGGGTGCTAGGTGCAAAGAGGTGAATGGGGAGGGTGCTAGGTGCAGAGGTGTGAGAACTGTGGTTGGGGGAGGGTGCTAGGTGCAGAGGGGTGAGAGCCGTGGATGGGGGAGGGTGCTAGGTGCAGAGGGGTGAGAGCTGTGGATGGGGCACGGTGCTAGATGCAGAGGGGTTTGAGAGCTGTGGATGGGGAGTGCTAGGAGCAGAGTGGAGAGAGCTGTGGATGGGGGGGTCCTAGGTGCAGAGGGGTGAGAGCTGTGGATGGGAGGGTGCTAGGTGCAGGGGGGTAAGAGCTGTGGATAGGGGGTGCTAGGTGCAGAGGGGTATAAGCTGTGGATAGGGGGGGTGCTAGGTGCAGAGGGGTGAGAGCTGTGGATTGGGGGGTGCAGAGGTGTGAGGGCTGTGGATGGGGGGGGGAGCACGGTGCAGAGGGGTGAGAGCTGTGGATGGGAAGTGCTGAGCGGAAAGAGCTGTGAATTAGGGGTACAAAGAGGTGGGGGTTGCTAGGAGCAGAGGGGTGAGAGCCGTGGATGGAGAAGGGGAGGTGCTAAGTGCAGAGGGATGAAAGCTATGGATGGGGGTGCTAGGTGCAGAGGGGTGAGAGCTTTGGTTGGGGGGTACTAGGTGCAAAGCAGTGAGAGCTGTGGATGGGGGGGGGGCAGCTATGTGCAGGGGGGTGAGAGCTGCGGATGGGGGGTGCTAAGAGCACAGGGGTGAGAGCTGTGGATGTGGGGTGCTTCTGTGGGTCCAGAGGGGTGAGAGCTGTGGATGGGGGGTGCTAGGAGCAGAGGGGTGAGAGCTGTGGATGTGGGGTGCTACTGTAGGTGCAGAGGGGTGAGAGCTGTGGATGGGGGGTGCTAGGAGCAGACACGTGAGAGCAGTGGGGGAGGGGGTGCTTGATACAGAGGGGTGAGAGCTGTGGATGGGGAGGGGGGGTGTTAAGTGCAGAGGGATGAAAGCTATGGATGGGGGTGCTAGGTGCAGAGGGGTGAGAGCTTTGGTTGGGGGGTACTAGGTGCAAAGCGGTGAGAGCTGTGGATGGGGGGGGGGGCAGCTATGTGCAGGGGGGTGAGAGCTGCGGATGGGGGGTGCTAAGAGCACAGGGGTGAGAGCTGTGGATGTGGGGTGCTTCTGTGGGTCCAGAGGGGTGAGAGCTGTGGATGGGGGGTGCTAGGAGCAGAGGGGTGAGAGCTGTGGATGTGGGGTGCTACTGTAGGTGCAGAGGGGTGAGAGCTGTGGATGGGGGGGTGCTAGGAGCAGACACGTGAGAGCTGTGGGGGGGTGCTTGATACAGAGGGGTGAGAGCTGTGGATGGGGAGGGGGGGTGCTAGGTGCAGAGCGGTGAGGGGACGGGGGGTGCTATGTGCAGAGGGGTGAGAGCTGTGAATGGGGGAGAGCTGTGGATGGGGAGTGCTAAGTGCAGAGCGGTGAGAGCTGTGAAATAGAGACGCTAGGCGCAAAGAGGTGAGAGCTATGGATGGGGGGGGGTGCTAGGAGCAGACACGTGAGAGCTGTGGAAGGGTGAGAGCTATGGATGGGGAGTGGCTAGGTGCAGAGTGGTGAGAGCTGTGGATCGGGAGTGCTAAGTGCAGAGGGATGAGAGCTGTGGATGGGGGGTGCTAGGAGCAGAGTGGAGAGAGCTGTGGATGGGGGGTGCTAGGAGCAGAGTGGAGAGAGCTGTGGATGGGGGGGTCCTAGGAGCAGAAGGGTGAGAGCTGTGGATGGGGGGGTGCTAGGTGCAGAGGGGTGAGAGCTGTGGATGGGAGGGTGCTAGGTGCAGGGGGGTAAGAGCTGTGGATGGGGGGTGCTAGGTGCAGAGGGGTATAAGCTGTGGATGGGGGGGGTGCTAGGTGCAGAGGGGTGAGAGCTGTGGATTGGGGGGTGCAGAGGTGTGAGGGCTGTGGATGGGGGGGGGAGCAAGGTGCAGAGGGGTGAGAGCTGTGGATGGGAAGTGCTGAGCGGAAAGAGATGTGAATTAGGGGTACAAAGAGGTGGGGGTTGCTAGGAGCAGAGGGGTGAGAGCCGTGGATGGAGAAGGGGAGGTGCTAAGTGCAGAGGGATGAAAGCTATGGATGGGGGTGCTAGGTGCAGAGAGGTGAGAGCTTTGATTGGGGGCTACTAGGTGCAAAGCGGTGAGAGCTGTGGATGGGGGGGGCAGCTATGTGCAGGGGGGTGAGAGCTGCGGATGGGGGGTGCTAAGAGCACAGGGGTGAGAGCTGTGGATGTGGGGTGCTTCTGTGGGTCCAGAGGGGTGAGAGCTGTGGATGGGGGGTGCTAGGAGCAGAGGGGTGAGAGCTGTGGATGTGGGGTGCTACTGTAGGTGCAGAGGGGTGAGAGCTGTGGATGGGGGGTGCTAGGAGCAGACACGTGAGAGCTGTGGGGGGGTGCTTGATGCAGAGGGGTGAAAGCTGTGGATGGGGAGGGGGGGTGCTAGGTGCAGAGCGGTGAGGGGACGGGGGGTGCTATGTGCAGAGGGGTGAGAGCTGTGAATGGGGGTTGCTAGGTACAGAGGGGTGGGAGCTGTGGATTAGAGGGGGGTGCAAGGTGCAGAGGGGTGAAGGCTGTGGATGGGGGGGGTCAAGCTGCAGAGGGGTGAGAGCCGTGGATGGGGAGTGCTAAGTGCAGAGCGGTGAGAGCTGTGAAATAGAGATGCTAGGTGCAAAGAGTTGAGAGCTATGGATGGGGGGGGGGGTGCTAGGAGCAGACACGTGAGAGCTGTGGAAGGGTGAGAGCTATGGATGGGGAGGGGCTAGGTGCAGAGTGGTGAGAGCTGTGGATGGGGAGTGCTAAGTGCAGAGGGATGAGAGCTATGGATGGGGGGTGCTAGGTGCACAGGGGTGAGAGCTGTGGATGGGGGGTACTGGGTGCAAAGCAGTGGATGGGGGGTACTGGGCGCAAAGCAGTGAGAGCTGTGGATGGGGGGTACTAGGTGCAGAGGGGGTGAGAGCTGTGGATGGGGGGTGCTAGGAGCAGAGGGGTGAGAGCTGTGGATGGGTGGTGCTAGGTGCAGAGGGGTGACAGCTGTGGATGGGGAGGGGCTAGGTACAGAGTGGTGAGAGCTGTGGATGGGGAGGGGCTAGGTGCAGAGTGGTGAGAGCTGTGGATGGGGAGTGCTAAGTGCAGAGGGGTAAGAGCTGTGGATGGGGGGATGCAAGGTTCAGAGGGGTGAGAGCTGTGGATTGGGAGGGCTAAGTGCCAAGCGGTGAGAGCTGTGAAATAGGGGTGCTAGGTGCAGACACGTGATAGCTGTGGAAAGTAGGGGGGTACTAGGTGCAGAGGGGTGAGAGCTGTGGATGGAGGGGGGGTGCTAGGTGCTGAGTGGTGAGAGCTGTGGATGGGGAGTGCTATGTGCAGAGGGGTAAGAGCTGTGGATGGGGAGTACTAAGTGCAGAGGGGTAAGAGCTGTGGATGGGGAGTGGGGAGTGCAAAGGGGTGAAAGCTGTGGATGGGGGGATACTAGGTGCAAAGGGGTGAGAGCTGTGGATGGAGGGGGGGTGCAAGGTGCAGAGGGGTGAGAGCTGTGGACATTGAAGATTGGGGTCTGTCTGTAAAAGAATCCGACCTCAGCTGTGTGCAGTGTGGGGAAGAACAGCTCTGATGAGTGCCCTGCCAGCAGTCACCCCATCCTCTGCCCTGCCGACGCCATGCTCTGCTTACCCCATCCCATGCCCTGCTGATCCTGTCCTATGTCCAGCTAAACCCATCCTCTGCCCTGCTGATAACTGTCCTATATCCTGCTGACCCCAGCCAATGACCCCTGTCTTCTATCCTGCTCACCCCGTCTCCTCTGCCCCACTGACCCTGTCCTCTGCCACGTGTACCCCTTTCCTATGCCCCACTGTCCTTTTACACCTCCCTGCTGACCCCTGTACAATGCGCTGTGACCCCTGTACAATGCGCTGCTGACCCCATTCTCTACCTTGCTGATCCCTGTCCTATGCCCTGTTGGCCCATCCTCTGCCCTGTTGGCCCATCCTCTGCCCTGCTGACCCCATCCTTTGTACTGCTAACCCTTGTACACTGCCTTGCTGACCCCCTGTCTTCTGCCCTGCTGACCTCCAATTCTCCACCCTACAAAATGCTGACCCTATCCTCTGCCCCCTCGATATTTTTTATTGTACCCTCACATCAGACAGGTTAGATCTGGTCCTGGTGCGGAGTTGGACGCACCAAGCTGCCTGTTCTCATTTTGCACTGGTAATTAACCAGACACTGGGAAATGCTCATTTAAAGGTGTAGGAATTGGGACTGATCTGAGGTGTGAAGGTGCAGGAATTGGGCTGATCTGAGGTGTGAAAGTGCAGGGATTGCGCTTATCTGAGGCGCGAAGGTGCAGTTATTGAGGTGATCCGAGAAGTGATGGTGCAAGAATTAGGGCTGATCTGAGGTGTGAAGGTGCAGGAATTGGGGTGATCTGAGGGTTGAATTTGCAGGGCTGATCTGGGATTTGACAGTGCAAAAGTCCCTCTTTGCCATGGAAATGAACCTAATCTCATAAAAAACATTTCCACCGCATTTGTGAAGAAGGCTTCAGGGCGCCCAAGAAAGTCCAGCAAGCGCCAGGACCATCTCCTACAGTTAATTCAGCTACGGGTTTGGGGCATCACCAGTTCAGAACTTGCTCAGGAATGGCAGCAGGCAGGTGTGAGTGTATCTGCAAAGACTTTTGGAGGATGGCCTGGCGTCAAGGGCAACAAAGAAACTACACTGATCTGCAAAAGGTACAGTGAATGTACTGCCAAGGACTGGGGTAAAATCATTTTCTCTGATGAATCGCCTTTCCGATTGTTTGGGGTTTCTGCAAAAAAACCTTGTCCGGAGCAGAAAAGGTGAGCGCTACCATCCTGTGTCATGCCAACAGCAAAGCATCCTAAAACCATTTATGTGTGGGGTCGATTCTCAGGCAAGAGAGTGGGCTCACTCGCAATTTTGCTTGAAGAGGAACTGCAGTCTACTCACATAATTTGTAATACAAACATCTTTGCCATTCTGAAGCTTCCATCCAACCACTTTGCATATTATTTTATATATACTGTGATTCTGTACTTGCCAAATATGCTGCAGAAATCTCCCTCCACTGAGTCTGGCTGCAATCATTTTAACTGTGGACAGCTGAAGCTGCTGCCTGTTAACTTCCTGGATTTACACAGAGGCACACCTCCAGCCCTGCAGCTCTCATTGGCCCTCTTAATACTCACAACCCCCCCTCCCCCTTTCTTCCTGGCAAACACTCACGAGAGAGAGAAAGAGAGAGAGTTGTGCATGATGTCATACGCCTAGGCTTTTTTCCAGACAAGATACAGGAAGTGGGCTGTATAAGGTATTTACTGGCAGAAAAAAATGTTTTATTATCCAAAGTTAAAACAAGGGCACAAGATTTAATGGAAAGATTAAAAAAATGACTGAAGTTCAGCTTTAACACAGCCATGAATAAAGAATAGTACAAAAACATCCTCAGAGAGCAACTTCTCCCAACCATCCAAGAACAGTTTGGTGACTAACAATGCCTTTTCCAGCATGATGGACCACCTTGACATAAGGCAAGTGGCTTGGGGAACAAAACATTGACATTTTGGGTCCATGACCAGGAAAACTCCCCAGACATTAATCCCATTGAGAACTTGTGGTCAATCCTCAATAGGCAGGTTAACCAAAAAAACAACAAATTCTGACAAACTCCAAGCATTGATTATGCAAGAATGGGCTGCTATCAGTCAGGATGTGGCCCAGAAGTTGATTGACAATGTAACGAGCCCCTGCTCGCTCGGTTCCACTCTCCCGACACTCCTCTGCAGCTATAGAATCAGGTTGCAGATCGCAACATCTGATTGTTCGGTCATCCAATGCTCCGGGATTAGAGCTACAGCTATGTGCCGTTCTAACCCAGTTGTGATAGCTCAGAACAAACACCAGGCAGGCTGTATGTAAGTTCAAACAGGAATCTCTTTTATTGCAAAATACAGGCTCTTTTATACAATAAGAGAGGAGGTGTATACCTCCTGCTCATATTACTCTGAACATACACTTGTGACCAGAAACCTAATTAACATGGGCTAATTAACTAATCCCTTTAGACAGCCTAGATGACTCAGACATGACCTTTAGGTCAGACTGGCTGTCTTGTAGCTCAGAAAACCCAATCAACATTATCACAATAGCAGAGTTAATTACAGCATTCTGTTTTTATTGAAAATTTAATTAACACAAACAATGGGGATCTAATGACTCTTAGATTCCATACTAGAGACTTATTTACAATACACATTCTAGCAGACAACAGACAGCTAGCTGAAATTGATGACATTAGCATTTAACAGTAGGAGTCCCAACGGTATGAATCAGTCACTATTCTAATATGGCATATAAAGGGTTCCCAGAGTCTTGTGTCTTGGGGGGACATGGAGCTAAATCCAAAGTAACACCAACCCCAGTGTCCCCAGAGTCTGTGTGTCCTGGGGGACTAGGACCCGAATCCACAGTAATACCACCTAAAGGGTCCCCAGGCATACAGCTCACAAAGAGCACCATTACCCCAAATGCCAGGGCCCACGATCGATCGGCAGGAGGCTAGCATTCAGTCCCCTCCAAAAGTCTCTCTCCCGGCTAGGTCTGTCACAGACAACATGCCAGGGTGAATTGCAGAGGTCTTGAAAAAGAAGGGTCAACGCTGCAAATATTGACACTTATAAAAATGCTTGTAATTTTACTTCAGTATACGACATCTGACAAAAAGATCCTAAAACACTGAAGCAACAGACTTTGTGAAAATTAATATTTGTGTCATTCTCAAAACTTTTGGCCAGAGCTGTACATTTTTTTGTGTTAACTTAAAGTACAGGGAGTAATTTTTAATTAACTGGAGTACTGAGATACATTTTTATACTTGCAGTGATTTTACTTGGAGTACTGGGAGTAACCAGGAGTACTGAGGGTGATCTAGAATACTGAAAGTACTTAGGGGTACTGGAGTAGCTAGAGGTAACTTTAGTGTTGGGAGCAACTGGGAGTATTTTGAAATAACTTGAAGTACTGGATAGTGACTCGGTGTACTGGGAGCAACTGTAAGAAATTTAGAATAACATTGCAGTGCTTGGAGTAATATTAACAGAGTGCTGTGAGTGACCTGGGGTAACTTGAGTATTGACTTGGAGTACTGGGTACCAGTGGAGGCTCATCCATGGGGCTACTGGGACAATGCCCAACCCAAAAAAATAAGTAAACAAAAATTAACTGTAATTATTTAGCAACAGCAGCACTGTGCTGCTGTTCCTACTTGCTAGGTAGATTTGAAAAAAAAAGTCTAATCTGCCTAGCAACAGGACATCGGTCCGAAAAATCATTAAAAAGTAATATCTAGAACACTGTAAAATGAATTCTCCACCCTTATTGGCTGCTCCAACATTCTATTCTGTGAATAGGACCCTGCAAGGGCGGTGTTCTATCGAGAAGTGCCCGGAATGAACGGCACATGCGCCGTACGGAACAGCACAACAGCTAAGTTTATGATCAGCTGTTGTGTTGGCGAGACGGTGCCTGCGCACAATAGCCGATGGAAGACATTTTTCTGTCAGATTGTGGCTGGCGACGCATGTTCATAAGCTGTTCCATACTGCATATGCGCCATTCGTCCCGGGCACTTCTCGATAGAACAGCGGCCTAAAATACTGACCCTGGCCCGCCTAGTCCATTTGGTCCCTCCCTGGGGGGGAGCCGAGCCATGTCCCCCCCTGGTCTCTCCCTCTCCAGCAGTCTTTCCACTCTCCACCAGGGACCCTGCCCCAGCCCACCATCTTGTACATAGGGGAGGAGGATGACACGGGTGATCAGTACAATGGAGGAGAAGAGAAAGAGCAGCACAGCTTCTGCCAGGATGTGTCATATGCGAGTTCAGATGAAGGGAAGGAGGGGCTCAGCCAGGGACAGTCAGATAATTTGCTGGCACAGTGGCACTGGCAGGCTGGAGATCAGCATCATTCGTGACCCTACACTAACCCCTGACACATGATGAGCCATGGAAATGTGATGTCCCTTGTTTTTGGAACTGACCAGCTTCCATGAACATCATAATCTATCAAAAAAAGTTTATCCACAGATAACGCTGAACGGGTCTCTTGCAAAGCACAGCTGTGTCGGCAAGGTAAGAGCTCTGACCATAAATCACAAGGAGCTCACAGGAACACACAGTCAATGATTATTCTGCAATTAGTCTGCATCCATAGATAACAGATAAGGCTGAACAGGTCCCTTCCAAAGCTCAGCAGAGTGGACAGAGTAGGAGCTCTGACCCAGCCATAAATCACAGACAGTACACAGACAGTCATTAATCTGCAATTAGGCTTAATGTACACCACTTCAACCCTGGAAGATTTGACTGCTGAATGACCAGGCCATTTTTTGCGATTCGGCACTGCGTCGCTTTAACTGACAATTGCGCAGTCGTGCGGTGCTGCATTAAAAAAAAATTGACGTCCTTTTTTTTCCCCCACAAACAGAGCTTTCTTTTGGTGGTATTTGATCATCTCTGTGGTTTTTATTTTTTGCGCTATAAACAAAAAAAACAGCGACAATTTTGAAAAAACACAATATTTTGTACTTTTTTTTAAAAAAAGCTAATTTTTTCTCAGTTGAGGCCGATATGTATTCTTCTACGGATTTTTGGTAATAAAAAACGCAATAAGCGTATATTGATTGGTTTGCGCAAAAGTTAAAGTTATAGCGTCTACAAAATAGGGGATAGATTTATAACATTTTTATTATTCTTATTTTTTTACTAGTAATGGCGGTAATCTGCGATTTTTATCGGGACTGTGACATTATGGCGGACACATCCGACACTTTTGACACATTTTTGGGACCACTGGCATTTATACAGCGATCAGTGCTATAAAAATGCACTGATTACTGTAAACATGTCACTGGCAGGGAAAGGGTTAACACTAGGGGGCGATCAAGGTGTTAATTGTGTTCCCTGTGTGTGTTTCTAACTGGGGGGGAGGGGACTGACCTAGAGGAAATGACAGATCATGATTCCTACCTATTAGGAACTCACAATCTGTCTCTCCTCACAGAACGGAACAGGGATTTGTGTGTTTACACACACCCGTCCCTGTTCTGTCTCTCATGCCCACGATCACTCATGGCCGGCAGTCATCGCGGCGATGGGCCACGAGCATCGGCACCCCTGCAGTGCAGCGGGCGTGGTGCACGCGCGCCTGCTATCACGCTTAAAGGGGCCAACGTATAGCTAAGATGGCTAGCGGGATCGTGCCGACCTGCCGCCATATGACGGCGGCTGGTCGGCAAGCGGTTAACTTCATCTGAGTGACTTATCTTGACAGTTAGAAACTGGCGTCTAAAAACGTCCATTTAGCCGCGTTTACATGCCACGTTTGCATCTAGAAGCGTTTGTAAAAGAAAAGAAAAAAACTCACTGGCTTGGGCTGGGCACTGGATGGCTGCAAGCAGGGTCAGTACAAGGGTTGGGAGGGGGCGCTAGGTTGTGAGCAGGAAAATCTGCCCACAAAATCTAGTTGTAACACTTGTATGCCCCTGTTGCCTGCCCAAAACAAAGATTATGTGCCCCTGCTCGTTGCTCTGTGGCAGCAGATACACCCCTTTCTCCCCCCCCCCCCACAGATGGGAGATGGTATAGTCCCAGCGACAGTATATGTCTGCGGGGTAGTAAGAACCTCACACTGCAGCATCGATCATTGGGTCCCACCCAGCAAACAGCAGAGACCTCCTCCAAGGCAGAGTAAAGATGTGTACAGCACGGATGGGAGGCTGGATCCTCTGCCACTGTAAGACTCCACTGCCCTGCATACTGTGATGTGAACCTGCTCTGTACTTTTCGGTGCAGGTTTATTGAAAGTGAAAGTAAAATTCTTGAATAGGTTAGGAATCATTGTGACATTTCAGGTGCTACATAGATGTAAGATTACCAAAATTGGGAACAATCAGCGCAAACACACAAGAAAGATTTAGAGAAAAATGCAAGCTGAACACTAAGGGTTAACACCAAGCCCATAAATCATATTAAAAAACTAAATTAAGTGCAGCGCAAATATTATAAAACTATATGATATGTACTGGAAATGATAGTCCATATGAACAAGAAGCACAATCCTCCTGAAGTAAAAACTTCCTTCAGTAAAACTTCTTATTATGGAACAGAAAGCTTCTCCGCTAAAGGTGCATATGATATGCTTACCAGATAGTAGAATCTTACAGACATGGATTCCATACACTCAGGGTCCCCACTGCTCCGATCCTCTGGTTGACATCACTGATTCCCCACCGGTGACTCTCCACAGCACACTCACTTTAGCCAGGATTTAACCTGGCGTGCTTCTGCATCATTGTCCTGAGCCATCTGATGTCTTGACCTCTCTTGGCTTGGGTCCAAGCGGCTAATGTGAGTGTGCTGTGGAGAGTCACCGGTGGGGAATCAGTGATGTCAACCAGAGGATCGGAGCAGTGGGGACCCTGAGTGTTTGGAATCCATGCCTGTAAGGTTCTACTATCTGGTAAGCATATCTTATGCACCTTTAGCGGAGAAGCTTTCTGTTCCATAATAAGAAGAAGTTTTACTGAAGGAAGTTTTTACTTCAGGAGGATTGTGCTTCTTGTTCATATGGACTATCATTTCCAGTACATATCATATAGTTTTATAATATAGTTTTATAATATTTGCGCTGCACTTAATTTCGTTTTTTAATTTTGCTACATAGATGTAATCCACATACACATTATATCTTCTAAAATAATGATTTTTAATAAGATATAATGTGTATGTGGATTACATCTATGTAACACCTGAAATGTCACAATAATTCCTAACCTATTCAAGAATATAAGAATATTCAACTCCAAGAATACAGAAGTCCACTCTTGCAATGTGGGGGAGAGTGGTATAGCCTTTTTTTACTTACCTGATATTATGCTTCAGCTAGCTCCAGTGTTCTCCTCCTCCCTAAACATCATCACATATAAAGGAAGATTAACCCTGTATGGTATGAAGTGGAGGCTGGAGTGTGACCAATGTCATTCCTAACATACACAGGAGCTGCAGGGGACAGAACTGCAGAGAGCCCGTTGAAGCAAGGGATAAGGTAAAGTTGGGTACACACAGATCAGAATTCATCGGGTTCAGCAGGGGCTGAATTTTGATCTGTGTGTACCCCTCTATGTTAGGCAGGACCCCGTTGTTATATTATCTTCTGCTGGAAATCCTTGCTCAATTAGCTGCTTGCAGCCAAACAGCACTAGTGTTGACCAGTGTATTCTGACAGGGGACAGCCCCTACTGTCAGAATACAATGTCCCAGTGAGGGGGGATTCCCAAATCCACCCACTTGTGTGGAGGGAGGAATCTTGTCAGCCACTTGCTTGAGCCTCATCTTGATCTAGCAATTTGCACAAGAGCAGTTGCTCTCTGATGGACTGTTTGTTTTAAGTGCATTGCTTTGCACTATACATTTGACTTGCAGCACTGGAAGTGTGTGTCTGTGTGTGTGTGTGGAGTTTGAGCTTACTTCTTGTGTCTGTAGTCTTTTCGTGTGTGTGTGTGTGTGTGTGTGTGTGTGTGTGTCTGAACTGGTGTTGGGGTATAAACACAAGCAATTTATTAAGAATTTGCTTCATTACTCTCTTTTGTCACCTTAAGATATTTCAAGCAGAGTGAGATCTTGAAGCAATGCACTAACCTCATCAACTGTTTGTGCTGGGTGAAGACGGAAATTGACTGTTGCTCTTGCCATGTGTGGGATCACATTGGACTGAAAAAAAAATAAAAAAATTATGAAAAACAGAAAATGAAAGCAGGTATTTTCATACCAGGTACGGGCTCATCTCGTATTGCAGGAAAAAGTAGTCCTGCAATGTGAACTATGTTATGCTAATAATTACTTCTAATCCTCTTTTTCATCTTCCCTTTCACCTTACAGGTGGACCTGCTGACCGATATTGAGGCAAGTGAGGTGAAGGGGTGTTCTGCAAGCTGCTTTTTAGTATTTAAAGTAATTGAAATTTTTACCTCCACTAAGGCTCACCTTCAGAGTCTGTCAATATACTATGACAGAGATGGATTAAATAATTTATTGTAGATATTAGAGGCCTTTAAGACTTCATTCACACTTGTGCAACCTAAAAATCATGCAATTTCCATTGCAACTTTACTCTGCGACTTGATGCGACTTTGGATGAGCGCGACTTTGTTACAACTTTGACCAATGTGACCCCTTTGTTTGTGCTCCACAAAGTCATTAGACATGTGCAGAACGGAAACGTTAGTTTCATTTGGTTTCTTTATTTCTAAATCTATTCCAAATTTTCAAAACATTTTGAGTCAGTCAAAAATTTATCAACTGACTCAAATTCTGTGCTGGTTGTTAAGGTGCGGAAGCTGGCCACCGCATCCTAATAACTGATGACTCATCAGCTGTCAGCGGGTTTCCCCACTGACAGCTGAATGTAAAAAATATTTAAAAATTAAAAAATGCCGGCATTGAAAAATAAATGAGAAAAATGGTGCCCCCTCCAATGCATACCAGGCCCTTTGGGTCTAGTATGTGTTTTAAGGGGAGCCCCACACCAACTTTTTTTTATCCGAGCATGCAGTCCAGCAGGTCAGGAAAGGGGGAGGGGAATGAGCAAGCGCCCACCCCCTCCTGAACCATACCAGGCTACATGCCCTCAACATGGGGGGGCCACATTGATAGGGACAAGGACCTCTTCCCCACAACCCTGGTCATCGGGTGGGGGTCCCCCTATGTGACTGAGTACCCCTACCCCTACTAGTACACTTGGTGAACACATGCGAGCGAAAAAAAAAAAATCACAATCATGCCTTATTCATGTCATAGGTTTTTGGTAGCACCTAGATTAGCAACTATTTTCAAGGATGAAGCACACGAAGGGCAAAATTAGAACCAAAATATCTGATGCACACCTTGATAATTCGTTAAGAATTACTACTACATCCATCGAACGAGACATCGATGCGATTGTTTATTAAAAACAGTGTCAAATATTGGACTAGTTTTATGTTGCCCTCTTACTTTGATAATAAAAAAAATATACCAAAAAAATAAGTTTTATTGCTACGATAGGTAAATTACCTATATCAGTGATCGTTAACTTGTGATCTTCTTTTTTTGCTCATCAGCTATCCTTAACCACTTAAGCCCCGGACCATTTGGCTGGCAAAAGATCAGAGCACTTTTTGCGATTTGGCACTGCGTCGCTTTAACTGACAATTGCGTGGTCGTGCGACGTGGCTCCCAAACAAAATTAACGTCCTTTTTTTCCCCAGAAATAGAGCTTTCTTTTGGTGGTATTTGATCACCTATGAGGTTTTTATTTTTTTTATAAACAAAGAAGAGCGACAATTTAGAAAAAAAATTGCATTTTTTACTTTCTGCTATAATAAATATCCCCAAAAAATATATAAAAAACATTTATTTTTCCTCAGTTTAGGCCGATACGTATTCTTCTACATATTTTTGGTAGAAAAAAAAAACAAAAACGCAATAAGCGTTTATTGATTGGTTGGTGCAAAAGTTATAGCGTCTACAAAATAGGGGATAGTTTTATGGCATTTTTATCAATAATTTTTTTTTTTTTTTTACTAGTAATGGCGGCGATCAGCGATTTTTTTTTTTTTTTTATCATGACTGCGACATTATGGCGGACAGATCAGACACTTTTGGCGCTATTTTGGGACCATTCACATTTATACAGCGATCAGTGCGATTAAAAATGCATTGATTACTGTGTAAATGTGACTGGCAGTGAAAGGGTTAACCACTAGGGGGCAGTGAAGGGGTTAAGTGTGTCCTAGGGAGTGATTCTAACTGTGGGGGGGAGGGGCTACGTGTGACACGACACTGATCATTACAGGGAGCGGTGATCACTGTCCTGTCACTGGGCAGAACGGGGAAATGCTTGTTTACATCAGCATTTCCCTGTTCTTCCTTTCCGTGAGATGATCGCGGGTATCCCTGCGGACATCGAGTCCGCTGGACCCGCGATCACACTCACGGAGCTTGCGCGCCCGCAAACCGCTTCTTAAAGGGCAACGTACAGGTACGTTAGTATGCCTGTACATGCCCTTCTGCCGACGTATATTTGCGTGAGCCGGTCGGCTAGCGGTTAAGCTGGGTTTTAACAGTTTTTTTTGGGTTGCAGAAAAAAAAACTGACAGCTCTGGTCGGAGCCACTGTTCTAACCATGCAAGGTTAGTTTAGCGATCTCCCCTGCTGAGCTGCTGTGTTCTGACAGGCGGATGCCACCTTGCCAGAACACTCCAATCAGCGCTGAATGGGAGTTGGTCGGATGCTGGCTTCCCAGCATGCACATCTGACAGAAACCGGTTGCAAATACATGCGCAAGCTACAGAACCCCGTCAAGGTACCCCAGTATTTTCTGTAGTCCTAACTCTAAATTTTGAGAGCCTCCACAGTGGAAGCACATGCATTATAATGGATAGTCAGAGGGCAGGTGAGCCTAGAGGGAGCCTACCCCTCCTTAAATGCACAGGAGCACACTGGACATCCAGCATATAGCACCATGGCAGCAAAGGTGTCCAGTGCATCCCCTCACCAATATTTCAACAGTACAAACAAATGGCCACTGCCCTCACCTATAACTGGCCTTTGCAGCAATGAGCACATGGAAGGGCAACGCATGCTAAACCTTTTAAACAATGTCTGTATGCATGAGGGGCAGGAAGGATTGGCCAATCACATGACCACCGTGATTGGCTGTCACAGTCACGTGATCGTACGAACTGAAATTGCCAGCTCAGTCACTGAGAGTGCACAGTGAGCATGCTCTCAGTACATTATCCTCCACCATTTATAGATATATATGGCTGGTGTGTGAGCATTAAAGCCCACCCCATTTGTTACTGCACATATTCATTGTGTGGGTGGCAAGACGTTAAAGGGGAATGTCTCACCCCTTCCAAACCCCAGAAGTTGTACTTGGTTGGGGTTAGATGGTGAATACCTGGGATCCTCTGGTGCAGGCAATTTGTGAAAAATGGGCTCTTTTCAGCTGATATGCCTGTGCAAGGACCCCTGCATTTAGGGCATGAAATAGAGGGACCATTTTGAGTGGCCATCCTAAGTGGAAAATAGCGGCTCTTCTGCCACCGCCCCAGAAGAAGCGTTAAATGCACCACATCGCAGAGGGTGCATTTTCCAAGGATGGAAAGCTCCATTTTCATGAGCAATGTGCTCATCTGAGCCTTAGATCCCTGAAAGGAAAAGCATTTTTTCAACCACAGCAGATGGGCCAAGCAAAGCCGGAATCATGCAACTGCTGACTACATAATCCAGGGTTGATACGAACACTCTAATGCTGCGTACACACGATCGGACATTCCGACAAAAAAATCCTGGATTTTTTTCCGACGGATGTTGGCTCAAACAACAACACGTACGACGGCAAAATAAAAGGGAAGTTCAATACAAAGTGCGCCACCCTTTGGGCTCCTTCTGTTAATCTCGTGTTTATCTCGTATTAGTAGAAATTTGGTGAGACACGATTCAAGCTTTTCAGCCTCGTGCTTTTCAGTTCATTACTGCTCTTCAGTTTGTGCTTGTGGGTTCGTATCTGTTTTTCAGTGTGTGTAGTCAGTTCCTATCTGTTTTCCAGTGCGTTCTTGTCCGCTCGTTTCTGATTTTCAGCTCGCTCTTCTCAGGCCTTTCTGATCTTCAGTGTGTTCTGTTCTGACCAGCCGACTGTTTTCTAGCCATGTTGCGGGTACGTACTCATCGTAGAGTTCGTGCTGTGCAGGGGCTTGGTGTTGGGGTTCTTACTTTGACCCAAGCCCAGTCCATGAAAAGGGAGGAGGAGTAGTTCATGAACCAAGAATTGGTTACTCCAGCGTGACCAATTCTCTCACATGCCTTTGTTGCGGGAGATCCAGGAGAATAATCCTGATGATTTCAGGAATTATCTCCGGATGATGGTCCCCGTTTTTCACCATCAGTTGGCTTTGCTGTCCCCCTATATTACCAGGCAGGACACCTGCATGTGGCAAGCCATCACTCCCGAGCAGAGGCTAGTTGCTACGTTGCGGTACTTGGCGATGGGAGAAGTCTGCAGGACATCAGGTTCTCAACAGGCATCTCCCCCCAGGCTCTGGGGATCATTACTCCAGAGACCTGTTCTGCAGAAGAACTATATTAACCCCTTCCCGCCGACCGTACGCAGATATGCGTACTCGGCTTTCCAGGTTATACCGGGGTGATGCCCGCAGCTGCAGGCATCATCCCGGTACTGTTGTTTACAGCGGGCGATCGGCTACCCGAGTATAACAACTGATGCAGCTAAAAGCCGCTCGGTTGTTATACCGGAGGAGCGGGAGGACATCCCCCCCTCCCGCCGCTGGGAGGCCCGGTGTCTGATTGTGTGCCTTCGGAGGCTGGGGGCGGGCTGGAACAAAGCTGTGGACGGCTTCGTTCCAGCCTTCTCGTTGTAAACGCGGAAGCGACGTCATGACGTCACTTCACGTTTACTCGGCTGCCAATGGCGCAGAATTTAAAAAAGTACACAGTATTCAGAATCGCCGTTTTCGGCGATCTGAATACTTTGAAGTGTAAAGGAGGGATCGGGGGTCTTTTAGACCCCCGATCCCTCCATAAAGAGCACCTGTCACCACCTATTACTGTCACAAGGGATGTTTACATTCCTTGTGACAGCAATAAAAGTAAAAAAAAAATTTTATAAAGTAAAAAAATAAATTAAATAAATTAAAAAAAAAAAAATTTTTTAAAGTGCCCCTGTCCCCGCGAGCTTGCGCAGCGAAGAAAACGCATACGGAAGTCGCGCCCGCATATGTAAACGGTGTTCAAATCACACATGTGAGGTATCGCCGCGATCGTCAGAGCGAGAGCAATAATTCTAGCCCTAGATCTCCTCTGTAACTCAAATCTGGTAACCGTAAAAAAATTTTAAAGCGTCGCCTATGGAAATTTATAGGTACCGTAGTTTGTCGCCATTCCACGAGTGCGTGCAATTATAAAGGGTGACATGTTTGGTATCTATTTACTCGGCATAACATCATCTTTCACATTATACAAAAAAATTGGGGTAACTTTACTGTTTGGATTTTTTTTAATTCATGAAAGTGTCCCTTTTCCAAAAATTTGCGTTTAAAACACCGCTGCACAAATACCGTGTGATAAAAAATATTGCAACAATCGCCATTTTATTCTCTAGATTCTCTGCTAAAAAAACATATTTAATGTTTGGGAACTCTAAGTAATTTTCTAGCAAAAAATACGGATTTTAACTTGTAAACACCAAATTTCAAAAATAGGCTTAGTCATGAAAGGGTTAAGGTAAGTTTTCTCCTTTAACACCACATTCTATGTATTTAATGTTTGCTAATGTATTGTATTAATTTCATCATTCCCTAATTACCATTATTGTAATATGCTGTGAATGTCCCCTTTGTCCTCATGCATGCTGGAAGTTTTTAAAGTTCCTTTTTTGTCCTTCATGCATATTTGCCTTCACTAACCTCCCCAGCATGCTATCCTGGACCCATACACACCTAGCCTAGTCACTTAATGTATTTTGTCAGCTCCATAGTAGTGCTTTACCCTAAACACCCCCTAAAATGTGTACAAATGTTATTTGTGTAAAGCAGGGAGAGTGCAAGAGGCTTTTGGTTTCATTTGGAACCCTCCCTCCCCCCCAACCGCTAAGTCAACTGATACCAATCCTCTGTCTGCTGACTTTGCCAAACCCATACACACTATACCTACCTCTTTTGTGTTCATATTTTTGGATGAATTATCCAAAGCATGTAGTGCAAGCGCCTGCCTGAATACTTTCAAATGGTACTGTTTAAAGTTTTGTTCTATTATCTTTATAGGTAATTGCAGAATGTAAAAATGTGCTTCAATTTGTACAGTGTGTATTCATATTTTTGTATTATGACACTTCTTACCTGTCCAGTCTTACTTGTCCAGTGTAAGTAAGGAGGGGCTGGCCAAAGTAACACACATTATGTATGCATTCAGCTCTCAATGAAGTGGACAGGGTTACCTGTCCAAAACATAACCCCCCCCCCCCCCTAAAATTTTTACAATGGGCCATCAGAGGGGGTGAGGAATCTGATAAGTCGACCTCATACTTTTGTCTTTAAATACGCCTTAAAATCAGTGTTATACTGATGTTGGCCAAGAATGTTTGTGTCTAATCTGCTTGCAATGTTATGTGCAAAAGTAGTAATTATTTTTTTTCTTGTTTGACTCCACAGTTTCCTTCAAACCCACAGGAATGGCAGACTGTGGCATCCCAGTTTGCCCAGCGGTGGGACTTTCCTAACTGCGAAGGGGCAATCGATGGGAAACACGTCCACATCGTCCCACCCCCCAACTCGGGGTCATACTATTATAATTACAAGGGGTTTAATAGTATTGTGATGTTGGCGGTGGTGTCAGTGACATACAAGTTTTTGTATGTGGACGTGGGGAAGAATGGCCGGGTGTCGGATGGTGGAGTCATCGCCCAGACGGAGTTTTACAGAGGGCTCCAGAATGGTGGCTTGGGCTTGCCACCTGTGGAAGACAACGTGGCTGGTCTTCCGTTTGTGATCGTCGCTGATGAAGTGTTTGGGCTAGGCAAACATCTGATGACAGAAAAAAAAAATTCAGGGGAAGAGTCCCACTGAGAAGAGGCACAGTCGGACCATGTTGCTTAATAAGGGATACATTTTATTAGAAAAATATATTTAATACAAAAAGAGCCAAGACCAGGTACCCACCACCAACACCAAGATCATATTAAAATTAGACAACATTGTCTGTTTAAGAGCAGCTGCATCACGCTTCAGTTATGCATGCACACACCTGTAACAAGGCTATTGTTAACCGGTTCAATACCGGGCAATTTCACCCCATTCCTTCCCAGGGCGATTTTTAGTTTTCAGCGCTGTCGCACTTTGAACGTCAATTGCGCGGTCATGCAACGTTGTACCCCAAAAAAATTGACGTCCTTTTTTCCCCACAAATAGAGCTTTCTTTTGGTGGTGTTTGATCGCCTCTGCGGTTTTTATTTTTTGCGCTATAAACAAAAGAAGAGCGACAATTTTGAAAAAAACACAATATTTTTTACTTTTTGCTATAATAAATATCCCAATTTTTTTTTTAAAAAACAAATTTTTTCCTCAGTTTCGGCCGATACATTTTCTTCTACATATTTTTGGTAAAAAAAATCGCAATAAGCGTATATTGATTGGTTTGCGCAAAAGTTATAGTGTCTACAAAATACGGGATAGATTTATGGCATTTTAAAAAAAAAATATTTATTTATTTTTTTAGCGGCGAACGCGATTTTTTTTCATGACTGCGACATTATGGCGGACACATCGGACACTTTTGACACATTTTTGGGACCATTCACATTTATACAGCGATCAATGCTATAAAATTGCATTGATTACTGTGTAAATGTGACAGGCAGTGCAGGGGTTAACCACTAGGGGGCGGGGAGGGGTTAATATGTTTCCCAGGGAATGATTCTAACTGAAGGGGGAGGGGACGCTCAAGGGGAGGAGACCGATCAGTGTTCCTCCGTTCTGGGAACACAGATCGCTCTCCTCAGAGCTGACAGGTTGTGGATCTGTGTGTTTACACACACAGATCCACGGTCCGGCCCGGTTAACGGGCAATCGCGGGTGCCCGGCGGCCATCGCGGCCGCCGGGCACACGCACCGGGTCCCGAGCAACGCGGCGCGCGCGCGCGCGCCCCCTAGACGGCCGGGAATCCCAGGACGTCATATGACGTCCACCCAGGATGGGAGATCCCATCTGTGGACGTCATATGACTATGGCTGGGTAGGGAAGTGGTTAATGGGATTAAATATTTGTGGATCAGACTAATGGTTTCAGTGACTTGCACCGTACATGACAAAGTCTGTCCAGTCACTGTATTTAGATAGAAACCCTTTTAACAAAAGACCCCTGTTTGAAGGGTAGTTGAGTCAAGTTGCTAGTCCCACAGAGATAGCCTTAATTAGAGTTATAACAAGACATAGCTGTCAGTGTGGAGAGATGATTATAGTCCACAGTTAGTATCCAGTCCAAAGACACAGAAATACAGTTTCCCAGAATGGGACTGCATGTATTTATAGGGTCTAACTGTTGGAAAAACAATAGCTCAATGACGTTATTTATGAAGTTGGCTAATACTGGCTGAGAAGTAACAAAAAGCAGGATGCAAAGTAAAAGGAGGCAGTTAAAGAACCTATGGTCCGCTCACCCGACCATTCATGGAGTGATATAATCACAGTCCTGTACTATCTTTCTCCGGTCCAGATGGCTGTATGTGCCGTCCTGTATGCTCCGTTTGTTGAGCAGGGGCCATGGGGCTCCAGAAAGCAGTTTGCTGTTAGCACTATATAAGTGTCAAGTCCTCTGGGCCACCATCCGCTTGTATCAGCCAAAGTAGTCACCGCTGGCTTCAGGCAATCAACTGCACATGCACAGGCATGATGAAATACGTCATCCACGACGCATAGAGCATCTCTATCGTGATGCCAAATCCGACATGTTTCACCAGGGACTCTGGTTTTTTTCAAGGATAGGAGAGGCATGAGTTTTGTTTCTATTTATACTGCATTCAATACCTCCCACTTTCAATTAGAGGTTGCTATACAAGGAATCACCACTAGATGTCATCTCCCATATAAAACATCACACTCTCTTTCTCTTCCACTATTCAGAGGCACTCAATTATGGCCATACATTTGCAGACACGGATCGATACGTTTTTTTTCAAAGTTAGAATTAAAAATAAAACAGGTTGACTTAATAAATATCTCAAATAGTAAAGATATAGAATCAGACCTATATAACGATAGACAAGGCAGAGAGGACAGAAAAGAGGGGCTAAATAAAGATTATGCGACTAATTGATTGCTATGCAACTTTTTCAGCAAACAGTCGCATATATCACTATGGATTGATTAGGGCTGAAAGACTGTGTATGTCGCTCTATATCTTTTATTACTATATTTTACTTTATACACAGTGGCTGTATTCAACAGAACAAAGGATATTCACATAGTGTGACATGCGTCCAATGCGGCTCAAAACAATGCAGATAGACTACTCAATCCGGATAGGGCCTAGACTTGCATCAGGTAGATTTACTTTAAGATAGTCAAAAATTATTATGAAAGTTATGCGATTATTACTTTCAGGATAACGCAAATTTAGCTAAACCTGGAAAAACGCATGTTTCAATAAAAATTAGATTAGGCCCAGAGGGGATGCATGTATGTATCTTAAGTAGTTGAATAACAGCTGCCTGAAGTATATAAAGAGACCACATACCTCAGATGTATATCATATATTGTTAGGCCCTAATCAATCCAAAAATGGCTGGAGGCTACATTCTGTGTTTAGACCTTTAGGCATGAGTGTATAGATCCTTTTGATATGGATGCCAGCAGCATTGCCATTATGGTAATCTGCGAAGTGTAACGCAAGTGGGGACATGTCCTCTCTTTTTTGTTTGTTATCTTCTTTGACTGCTTTTTTTATGCTTCTTAAATGTTCCCCGATGCGAACCCGGAGCTGTCTTTTGGTTTTTCCAATGTAATATTTGTGACATGGACACTCCAGCATGTAGATGACCAAGGAGGTTGCACAATTAATAAAATTCTTAATTTGGAATAAGGCACTGCGAGTCGCATCAGTGAACATTGTAGTCCTCTCAACAAATTTGCATACCTGGCAATGTCCGCAGGCATACATTCCCTTGAGGGGGGGGAAAATCTGATAACCAATCTGTCTTTCTTTTTCTGGTGTATTCTGAGTGTACAAGTACATCTTTTAAATTCCTTGCTCTCCTGGCAATCATTTGAGGGCGAGGACCAACAATTTCTTTCAGCATTGGCGATTTTTTTCAGTAGCCCCCAGTGCTTTTGAAGTATGCCTGTTACCTGTTTCCACTGTGCCCCATAATTGGTAATAATTCTTAATGGAGCTTGTGTAGATGTTAGTTTTTTGTTTCCATTTGTGGAGACTATTTTGTCAGCCAGAAGATCCTGTCTGTCAACCAGGCCTTTTTGCTTGCTTGTTTCAGAGTTTTTTTTGGGGTAACCCCTATCTTTAAACCTGGCAAACATTTCACTAGCCTCCTTACGAAAGTCATCGTCTTTTGAGCAGTTTCTGCGAAGTCGCAGAAACTGGCCCACTGGGATGCCTCTGATTAGATGATCTGGATGGTGACTTGATGCCTGCAGAAACGTGTTTGCTGCTGTGGGCTTTCTGTAGGTACAAGTCACCAGTCGTGTATCCACATGTGTAATCTGCAAGTCAAGGAAGGAAATTGTATTGGCATCTATCACATGGATCAAGACGATGTTTCTGTCATTCTTATTTAGAGTCGACAGAAACTCGTCAAGTTCTTCATGGTCATCCAGCCATACCATGATGATATCATCAATATACCTCAGCCAGGTCAGTACCCGGCTGAGGTACATTGGCATCTTATAGACCACATTCCGTTCCCACAGGCCCAGGTGGAGGCAAGCATATGAGGGGGCCCAGGGAGCTCCCATCGCTGTGCCCCTCGTTTGCTGATAGTATCCATTGAGGAATTGGAAATAGTTGTTGGTCAATGCCAATTCCAATAGTTCCAAGATGATTTCATTTTGTGCCCCGAAGTCAGGATGCGCGGTTTCCAGAAAGAAAGAAACCGCTCTGAGGCCCCAGTCGTGTAGGGCCTCTGGCGGTATCTCCAAATCATGTAACTTAGCCAAAACGTTGCGAGTATCGTGAACGTACGATGGCAAAGAGGTCACCAAAGTTTTTATGAAGGAATCAACATATCTCCCAATCCTTTCTAGAGGGCCTTTCTTGAGGGCCTTTTATTGACGAGACAATCGGCCTGCAGGGGGGATTATCGAGGGATTTATGGAGTTTTGGGATTATATAAAAGGGTGAAATATTCGATCTTACGATCCCGAGAGGACGCAGTCAAAGTAGAAGAAATAGAAATAGATCATCCAATCATTCAAGAAATAGGCAGTATTCTTCAGATAGTGTCCAAGGTGACAACACTAAAAATGTAGACTTTGCACTTGCAGATGGGACAGATATAACTAATCTAGTCCCTTTAGGGAACCCACAAAAGGAAGGAGCAAGAGTAGACATAAGAGACCAAGGTAAAGGACAAGAAAGGAAAAACAATACTCGAGGGAGGGTTTACCAGACTTGCAAACAGACCAAAACTCGCAGCACCAAGAACTAGATACCCAAACTGTCTTATCGCCTCTGCTGAGGGATATGAAGGTTGTTAATTTATCAAATTTTCCGATAGAAGAGAGACACGTCAATTTATTAAGTAAGGGTTTGTCCTTTTTGCCCTCAACAGCAATGGACGAATTTACAGTGTTCAAAGACATCAGTTTATTCTTGCGCAAGGTGGTATTTAAAATCTGGCACACTGGCCTAAAAAATACCACGCCAAAGGGGGTACATCTGCTATGACCCCGGAGGATAAAGAAGAAAGCCTAGCCCTAGAGAGTCTGATTGCCCATTTGGATGAGCAGATTGACTCAGACAATGAATTTAATCCTAAACCAGTTAGAAGACCGATTAACTTACAAATTAAGTCCAAGAAAATGCCTCCCCTGCATAAACACCATTGGATTAGGGTGTTCCTTGATTTTGTAAAGGATGACGTTAATAAAATTAACTGGACTCAACGTGGCCCAGATAATCTATCAAGTCAGGATAGACAAGCACTTTCTGAACTTGAACGTGCGGACAACTTGATAGTGAAGTCTAGTGACAAGGGAGGTAACGTGGTTTTAATGTCAGCTGACATGTACCAAGGAGAGGTTTTTCGGCAGCTAAGTGATACCACCACCTACCGGAAGCTGCTGGTTACCCCTTTCCTGCATTAGTCAAGAAAATAAACCCACAACTTTTCTTGGGCCACGAAGTGAACCTCCTATCAAAGAAGGAATGGGATTATCTGAGGGTGGGAGAATATAATAATCCCACACCTTTTATATAATCCCAAAACTCCATAAATCCGATAACCCCCCCGGCAGGCCGATTGTCTCGGCAATAAAAGGCCCTCTAGAAAGGATTGGGAGATATGTTGATTCCTTCATAAAAACTTTGGTGACCTCTTTGCCATCGTATGTTCGCTATACTCGCAACGTTTTGGCTAAGTTACATGATTTGGAGATACCGCCTGAGGCCCTACTTGCGGGTATCGACGTGGAATCACTTTACACGTCGATACCCCACAACTGGGGCCTTTAGAGCGGTTTCTTTCTTTCTGGAAACAGCGCATCCTGACTTCGGGGCACAAAATGAATTCATCTTGGAACTATTGGAATTGGCTTTGACCAACAACTATTTCCAATTCCTCGATGGATACTATCAGCAAACGAGGGGCACAGCGATGGGAGCTCCCTGGGCCCCCTCATATGCTTGCCTCCACCTGGGCCTGGGGGAACGGGATGTGGTCTATAAGATGCCAATGTACCTCAGCCGGGTACTGACCTGGCTGAGGTATATTGATGATATCATCATGGTATGGCTGGATGACCGTGAAGAACTTGACGAGTTTCTGTAGACTCTAAATAAGAATGACAGAAACATCGTCTTGACCCATGTGATAGATGCCAAAACAAAAAACTAACATCTGCGCAAGCTCCATTAAAAATTATTACCAATTATGGGGCACAGTGGAAACAGGTAACAGGCATACTTCAAAAGCACTGGGGGCTACTGACAAAATCGCCAATGCTGAAAGAAATTGTTGGTCCTCGCCCTCAAATGATTGCCAGGAGAGCAAGGAATTTAGAAGATGTACTTGTACACTCAGAATACACCAGAAAAAGAAAGACAGATTGGTTATCAGATTTGCCCCCCCTCAAGAGAATGTATGCCTGCAGACACTGCCAGGTATGCAAATTTGTTGAGAGGACTACAATGTTCACTGATGCGACTCGGAGTGTCTCATTCCAAATTAAGAATTTTATTAATTGTGCAACCTCCTTGGTCATCTACATGCTGAGGTGTCCATGTCACAAATATTACACTGGAAAAACCAAAAGACAGCTCCGGGTTCGCATTGGGGAACATTTAAGAAGCATAAAAAAAGCAGTCAAAGAAGATAAACAAAAAAGAGAGGACATGTCCCCACTTGCGTTACACTTCGCAGATTACCATAATGGCAATACCGCTGGCATCCATATCAAAGGGATCTATACCTTAAATTTACCTACACGCAGGGGCGATTTTGACATGATCCTGCTCCAAAAGGAGAAGATGTGGATCTTCCGATTAAAAACACTCACGCCTCAAGGCCTAAACACAGAATGTAGCCTCCAGCCATTTTTGGATTGATTAGGGCCTAACAATATATGATATACATCTGAGGTATGTGGTCTCTTTATATACTTCAGGCAGCTGTTATTCAACTACTTAAGATACATACATGCATCCTCTCTGGACCCAATCTAATTTTTATTGAAACATGCGTTTTTTTAAGGTATAAGCTAAATTTATGTGATCTTGGAATCAAGAATCGCATAATTTCCATATTCGTTGACTACTTTAAAGTATATATATATATATATATATATATATATACTGCAAGGGTAGGCCCTAACTGGAATGAGTAGTCTATCCGCGTTGTTTTGAGCCACATTGGATGCATGCTGAATTATGTGAATATCTTTTGTTTTATGGAATGCAGCTGCTGTGTATAAAGTTATTTACATCAGGCAGCTGTTATTCAACTAACTAAGATCCATATATGCATCCCCCTTGGGCTCTACCAATTTATAATGAAACATGCGTTTTTCCAGGTTTAGCTAAATTTGCATTATCCTGAAAGTAATAATCGCATAACTTTCATAATAATTTTTGACTATCTTAAAGTAAATCTACCTGATGCAAGTCTAGGCCCTATCCGGAATGAGTAGTCTATCTGCATTGTTTTGAGCCGCATTGGACGCATGTCACACTATGTGAATATCTTTTGTTCTGTTGAATACAGCCACTGTGTATAAAGTAAAGTATAGTAATAAAAGATATAGAGAGACATACACAGTCTTTCAGCCCTAATCAATCCATAGTGATATATATGACTGTTTTCTGAAAAAGTTGCATAGCAATCAATTAGTCGCATAATCTTTATTTAGCCCCCCTTTTCATTCCTCTCTGCCTTGTCTATCGTTATGTAGCTCTGATTCTATAACTTTACTATTTGAGATATTTATTAAGTCAACCTGTTTTATTTTTATTTCTAACTTTGCAAAAAATGTATCGATCCGTGTCTGCAAATGTATGGCCATAATTGAGTGCCTCTGAATAGTGGAAGAGAAAGAGAGTGTGATGTTTTATATGGGAGATGACATCTAGTGTTGATTCCTTGTATAGCAACCTCTAATTGAAAGTGGGAGGTATTGAATGCAGTATAAATAGTAACACAACTCATGCCTCTCCTATCCTTGAAAAAACCAGAGTCCCTGGTGAAACATGTTGGATTTGGCATCACGACAGAGACGCTCTATGCGTCGTGGATGACGTATTTCATCACACCTGTGCATGTACAGTTGATTGCCTGAAACCAGCGGTGACTACTTTGGCTGATACAAGTGGATGGTGGCCCAGAGGACTTGACACTTATATAGTGCTGACAGAAAACTGCTCACCGGAGCCCCATGGACCCTGCTCAACAAACGGAGCATACAGGACGGCACATACAGCCCCCCGAACCAGAGAAAGATAGTACAGGACTGTGATTATATCACTCCATGAATGGTCGGGTGAGCAGACCATAGGTCCTTTAACTGCCTCCTTTTACTTTGCATCCTGCTTTTTGTTACTTCTCAGCCAGTATTAGCCAAATTCATAAACAACGTCATTGAGCTATTGTTTTTCCAACAGTTAGACCCTGTGAATACATGCAATCCCATTCTGGGAAACTGGATTTCTGTGTCTTTGGACTGGATACTAACTGTGGACTATAATCATCTCTCCACACTGACAGCTATGTCTTGTTACAACTCTAATTAAGGCTATCTCTGTGGGACTAGCAACTTGACTCAATCAACTACCCTAAACAGGGGTCTTTTGTTAAAAGGGTTTCTATCTAAATACAGTGACTGGACGGACTTTGTCATGTACGGTGCAAGTCACTGAAACCATTAGTCTGATCCACAAATATTATTTAACCACTTGACCACTGGGCACTTAAACCCCCTTCCTAACCAGACCAATTTTCAGCTTTTGGTGCTCTCACATTTTGAATGACAATTACTCAGTCATGCAACACTGTATCTATATGAAATTTTTGTCCTTTTTTCACACAAATGGAGCTTTCTTTTGGTGGTATTTAATCACCGCTGGGTTCTTTATTTTTTGCGCCGTAAAAGAAAAAAGACCAAAAAATCTGTAAAAAAATACATTTTTCTTTATTTCTGTTATAATATTTTGCAAATTAGTAATTTTTCTTCATATATTTTGGCCAAAATTTATACCGCTACATATCTTTGGTAAAATTAACCCAAATCGGTGGATATTATTTGGTCTTTGTGAAAGTTATAGAGTCCAAAAGCTATGGTGCGAATATCTGAAAATTGATCACACCTGAAGTACTGACGGCCTATCTAATTTCTTGAGACCCTAACATTCCAGAAAAGTACAAATACCCCCCAAATGACCCCTTTTTGGAAAGAAGACATTCCAAGGTATTTAGAAAGATGCATGGTGAGTTTTTTGAAGTTGTCATTTTTTCCCACAATTCTTTGCAAAATCAAGGTTTTTTTTTTACTTGTTTTTTTTCCCACAAAATTGTCATATTAGCAGGTTATTTCTCACACACCGCATATGCATACCACAAATTACACCCCAAAACACATTCTGCTATTACTCCCGAGTACGGCGATACCACATGTGTGAGACTTTTACACAGAGTGGCCACATACAGAGGCCCAACATGCAGGGGAGCACCTTCAGGCATTCTGGAGCACCCAGGCCAATTCTGACATTTCTCTCCTACATGTAAAAATCATCATTTATTAGCTAGAAAATTACATAGAACCCCAAAACATTATATATGTTTTTTTAGCAAAGACCCTAGAGAATACAATGGCGGTCGTTGCAACTTTTTATCTCGCACGGTATTTGCGCAGCAATTTTTTAAACGCGTTTTTTTTTGGAAAAAAAACTGTTTTGTGCTTTACAAAAACCAAAACAGTAAAGTTAGCCTAATGTTTTTGCATAATGTGAAAGATGAAGTTACGCCAAGTAAATAGATACCCAACATGTCACCATGTAGCCAAACTTTGCTACTCAAAAATCCCCATAGGCGACGCTTTAAAATTTTTTACTGGTTACATGTTTTGAGTTACAGAGGAGGTCTAGGGCCAAAATTATTGCTCTCGCTCTACCGATCGCAGCGATACCTCACATGTGTGGTTTGAACACCGTTTTCATATGTGGGCGGGACTTACGTATGCGTTCGCTTCTGCATGCGAGCACACAGGGACAGGGGCGCTTTAAAAATTTTTTTTTTTTTTTTATTGTTCATTTTACTTACTTTATTTTAGTTTGATGCTTTTTTCCAAAAAAAAAAATTTTTGACCACTTTTATTCCTATTACAAGGAATATAAACATCCTTGTAATAGGAATATGGCATGACAGGTCCTCTTTACAGTGAGATATGGGGTCAATAAGACCCCACATCTCACCTCTAGGCTGGGAAGCCTGAAATAAAAAAAAAAAAAAAACGATCCTGGCTTCGATCGTAGCGGTGAGTCGGTAGAAGCGTGGGAGGGGGGGGACATCCCCTCTCACCTCCCGTAAGAACGATCAAGCAGTGGAACAGCCGCTATGATCATTCCTATGGTGTAGGGAATCGCCGGCTGAAAAAGCTGATATCTGAATGATGCCTGTAGCTGCACCCATCATTCAGATATCCCCGCACAAAGTCAAGGACATTGTATGACGGCCGGCGGGCGGGAAGTGGTTAAAACGCTTTTTTTTTTTTTAACACAAAGTTGTCCATTTATACAATATTTCTACCACATAACATGTACATACCAAAAATGACACCCCAAAATAGATTCTCCTGCTCCTCCTGAGTACGGCGATACCACATGTGTGAGACTTCCACAGCCTGGCCACATACAGAGGGCGAGTACAGCTGAGCATGGCTCAGCATGGCAGGGTATGGCGGGGTATTGCGGAGTATGGCGGGGTATGGCGGGGTATGGCGGAGTATGGCGGGGTATGGCGGGGTATGGCGGAGTATGGCGGGGTATTGTGGAGTATGGCGGGGTATGGCGGGGTATTGCGGAGTATGGCGGGGGCATGGCAGAGTATGGCGGGGGCATGGCAGAGTATGGCGGGGGCATGGCAGAGTATGGCGGGGGCATGGCAGAGTATGGCGGGGGCATGGCAGAGTATGGCGGGGGCATGGCAGTGTATGGCGGGGGCATTGCAGAGTATTGTGGGGGCATTGCAGAGTATTGCACAGCATTGGAGAGTATTGTGGGGGTATTGCAGAGTATTGCACAGCATTGCAGAGTATTGCACAGCATTGCAGAGTATTGCACAGCATTGCAGAGTATTGTGGGGGCATTGCAGAGTATTGCACAGCATTGCAGAGTATTGTGGGGGCATTGCAGAGTATTGCACAGCATTGCAGAGTATTGTGGGGGTATTGCAGAGTATTGCACAGCATTGCAGAGTATTGTGGGGGTATTGCAGAGTATTGCACAGCATTGCAGAGTATTGTGGGGGTATTGCAGTGTATTGCACAGCATTGCAGAGTAGTGAGGGATGGCTGAGCATGGATGGATGGATGGCTGGATGTCTCTGTGCAGCGCTGTGGGCACTACACATCCAGCCCACAGCGCTGCAGACATCCATCCATCCCCCTCCCCTCTCACTGTGTACCGATCGGTACACAGGAGGGGAGGAGAGGAACCGGCGTCATCAGATGACGCCGGTCTGTTTACATGTGATCGCGCCGTCATTTGACGGCGCGAACACATGGTAAATGGCCGCGATCAGCGGCCATTTACCAGGATCCGTGATGCGCCGGGTCCTCTGGACCCGGTGGTCACGGATGTGTTCGGGTGCGCGCCCCAGGGGGCACGCGAGAGGGGAATTCCGGGAGGACGTCATATGACGTCCTCCCAGAGTTATCCAACCGCCCTGCAGCCGTCATTCGGCTATGGGCCGGTTGGTAAGTGGTTAATCCCATTAACAATAGCCTTGTTACAGGTGTGTGCATGCATGATTGAAGCGTGATGCAGCTGCTCTTAAACAGACAACGTTGTCTAATTTTAATATGATCTTGGTGTTGGTGGTGGATACCTGGTCTTGGCTCTTTTTGTATTAAATATATTTTTCTAATAAAATATATCCCTTATTAAGCAGCATGGTCCGCCTGTGTCTCTTCTCAGTGGGACTCTTCCCCTGAAAATTTTTTTTCTGTCTATAGTATTTTAGGCACAGAGACCGCACTTATTATTATTGGTGAGCCTGCAAATTTTGGGACATCACACAGGTATATTGAACACCCAGTGTTGTGTTTACTAATAGTGAGTATTGATCTCCAACCAATTTTTCTATGAACATCTGATGAGGCCATTTCCCATGAGGACCCTCACCCCGGACCAGAGGGTTTTTAACTACCGGCTGGCCAGAAGCAGATGAGTGGTGAAGAATGCTTTCGGCATAATGGCCAGCCGGTTCCGCCTATTCCTGACACCAATCCACATGGCGGAATATAAACTCAACCATATTGTGCTTGCCTGCTTCATTATGCACAATTTTCTATGTAAAAATGCTACAAACTATGTGGCCTCAGTTGGGCCTGAGGCCGGCTTTCCTGATCCTTCAACCCTGACGGCACTTGAAGCTGGCCATCCTGGCTTGCCCCCCCCCCAAGTGCCCGCGAAGTCAGACAAAAATATCTGGAGTACTTTGTGGGTAGGGCCATTGATATGCCAGCAAATGTGTGAAACATTTTTTAAATAAATTTTTATTTTAAACTGAACTAATATTTCATTTGATTTACTGCTTGTGTTTCTTTTAGCTGTCTCCTAGGTTCTCCAGTGGGCTTTTTTTCTTTTTGGCCATTTTCTTCAATAGTGCAAATGTAATTTATTTGATACATGAGGTGACAATCTCTTCTTGAGCTATTATCTTGTGGGTCTGCCACACACACACATTGTTTTTGTTGTTAATGTATGTAATGCATTAATGATACAAATAATCATCCTTTTCAGCACCATGAATTAATTGTTTTGGGTCCCTAAAAATGGCCTGATTGGGGCCAATTTTAGAGCACTGTGTGGGTTATTTACTAAAGGCAAATCCATTTTGCACTTGAAAGTGCACTTGTAGTACAAAATGGATTTGCCTTTAGTAAATAACCCCCATTGCCACTGTAAACACCAACTTACTCCAAAAACTGGTATTGAGCATTGAAAGAAAAAGCCACGCATTGTTGAGTAGAAAACATTTTATTCCGTGCACATTCACATGTGCGTTAGAAAAGGGTTTTTTAACAAACCAACATCTTTGGTGTATAACATTTTTATGTTTGACAGTAGAAATAGCCTTTTTTTGGTTAAACAGACATGTTTAAACTCATAACATGCACAACTTAGGAACTTACAAAGTTCAACTTTGATAAAGTGAAGGCAATATCAGACATTAGTATGTCAAAACTGTGTTGATCTTGCCTTCATCAGATGGGGTGATGTCACCCCTGTAAAAGCCAAATTTTGAAGATGCACACAAATCGGGAGTCAAAATGTGGATTTCCCTCCTGATCCCATGCCTAATGTCAACATGTGCTTGCTCCCATCATGGGGGATCAATGGACGTGTTTCGGTGGTGCAACCCCTTCCTCTCATCTACCTGTGTTGCGAGGAAGGGGTTGCACCCACAAAACGCATACATTGATATCCCGTGATGGCAGATTCCACATGTTGACACACTGTGTGCATCTTCAAAATTTGGCTTTCAAATTACTTTAAAATTGTTTGAAAAATAACAAATATAACGACAAACTGGAAAATTGTTTGAGTGTTTTAGATTCTGCCTAAAACATCAATGATGTTTTTGAGTCTTTTTTCAACATCATTGATGTCTTGCTTGATCTTCTCTAATTCACGATTGCACACCATTATCTCCCCGATGAGGATCTGTGCACTTGCACTGGTGAAATGAGATATCCTCACTGAAATACTTGTTTATATGCTAGATTTAGAGTGGTGCACTGGCGCACCCTGAGAATGTGAGTACCCCATTTGGGGGAGTGTTTTATCTGATTTTGGAATAAAATTTTAAAACAATATTACACTATATGGTTCTTTCTTCTTATCCATTGATCTTTCCTGTGTTGAAGCCCCTGTGATCCTGCGATCCGCACAGAGCCCGGGGTGGCTCAAAAGCGATTTCTGACTTTGTTTAGCGACGTATTCACACGCTCCTGAGGTGAGCGCATTACCTTGGGGGGGGTCACCTGTATTGCACCATCGCATGACCTGTGGCACGTGGAGGGATACAAGCATGTTTGAACATACCACCATTGAAGATCACGCATAAGCAATTTCATTATTTGTGTGCAGGACTTTTAATTTATATGCTTATTATATTTATGTAGTTTAATAATGACTATTATTTACATGAATTGTGTGACACTAAGCACTTTGCAGTTTGTTTGGCACATGGCACTTTTTGTTATCTGTTTGCACTTATGATATTGACTTATCAGCATTATGTGGTTTTATTAGATTGATAGTACATGTGCAACTTGTACTGTTTGCTTATACATACATATTTAATCAGCTTTATGTGATTATGTTTATTTAGTTTATTTCACAATATTTTAGTGTGGTATACACTCCTATACATCTTATATGTGTTTTATATACGCACAACACTTTTTGTGTCACACTAGGGGCACATCTAGCACACTTTAGCGCAGCATTATCCTTCATTAATTTCACTATCTACACGCAATACGAGACGTGTTTCACACATGCAGCTGAGTAGAGCTTACACCTAGCATCAGGTTCAGTGTGGCTCGTAGGATTTTTCTTTTACATTGAAATTAGATTCTTCTTCCACAATATCCACATCACCTAAAATAAAAAAACACACCATGTATTATCAATATGCAGGCATACATCTATTACCTGAAGCTGTGGTCTCAGACACTGACCTGTTGTGGTCACTATTTCGCTCACTTCATGAACCTCGGAATCCACATCCTCAGGTGCTCCATCTACATCCTCAGGTTCTACATCCACATCCTCAGGTTCTACATCCACATCCTCAGGTTGTGGTGTAGTGACTTCCCCTTCTTTATGAGGTGAGGGGTTCCTGGTGTCCTCATTTGTCCCGATTCTTTTCTCCCCTATGTGATTAAAAGAAAAAGGTATACTTAGCACACAGATATTTGAGGCCAGAAATAGGAATATGAAACATTGCTTGGAAGTGTTGTCCAATTGTCTGTGCGTTTTGGCAGAATTTCAAGCTGAAGACATGATTTTTTTTCCCTTTCTTAAAGCTGGAATACTTACCTTTTTTGGTCAAGATTCACACATGAAGACACCCCTAGTATCCACTGGAGCACCTGTGTGGGACACCCCAAAAAGTTTAATAAGAAAGGAATGTGGGACTTTAAATGAGGCAATTGACTTGTGTTTTCACTATGTGTTTTACACCAGGGAGGTAGCACACACAGCTAGATTCACTAGATACATATACAGCACTATATTTGCAATCATCCCCACACATGTGGAATGTGTTGTGGCAGTCGAGTATGCTATGTGGATGTTTTCTGGGCTCTTGCGGGTGGTCCTTTGCCTCAGTTTCGGAACAGACAACCCTTTTGGGGTCCCGTCTCTCTTGATGCTAGCCAAGCACAGTGCTTTAGCCGACCTTTTATTTCTGTACCTAACTCCTGATGGTATTGGCATATAGCCTTGAAACATGTCGAGTTTCCATGGGGTGCTCAGTCAAGTCTGGCTCATGATCTAGTTACTGGCCCATATATACCTTTCATACATTCAAAATTCATTGAGTACTATGTAACTATCTATGTGTATCTTTGTTTTTATAGCAGCTCTGTTGCATATAGTGTCCCATTGCCTGTCAATAGGAAATATCCTGTATTATATCTACAATTAATCATGCTTAACCACTTGCCGACCGGGCCATAGCCGAAAGACGGCAACAGCGAGGTCGGCTAGTTTTGGGTGGACATCATTCCAGAATGTTGCTCCCACGCGCCCCCTGGGGTGCGCACCTGGGAACATCCGTGACCGCCGGGACCTCCCGGATCACGGTAAATAGCCGCTGATCGCGGCCGTTTACCACGTGATCGTTCCGTCAAATGACGGAGCGATCACTTGTAAACAAACCGGCGTCACGTCATGACGCCGGTTCCTCCCTCCCCTCTGTGTACCGATCGGTACAATGCGAGGGGAGAGGGGGAGAGGTGGCAGCAGCGCTGTGGGCTGGATGTTTAGTGCCCACAGCGCTGCTCAATGTCATTAATGGCAATACTGCAATACTCTGCAACACTGTGCAATACTCTGCAACATTGTGCAACACTGCAAAACTCTGCCAATACTCGCCAATACTCTGCCAATACTCTGCCAATACTCTGCCAAAACTCGCCAATACTCTGCCAAAACTCTGCCAATACTCGTCAATACTCTGCCAATACTCGCCAATACTCTGCAATAAATTTTAACAGAAACAAAGAATTTTTTTTTTTAATCGAATTTTCAGTCTTTTTTGATTTATAGCGCAAAAAATAAAAAACCCAGCAGTGATTAAATACCACCAAAAGGAAGCTCTATTTGTGTGAAAAAAAGGACAAAAATTTCATATGGGTACAGTGTTGTATGACTGAGTAACTGTCATTCAAAGAGTGAGAGCACCAAAAGCTGAAAATTGGTCTGGTTAGGAAGGGGGTTTAAGTGCCCAGTTGTCAAGTGGTTAAAGCGGGATTCCGGCCAGCTAAAAAAAAAATTTAAAGTCAGCAGCTACAAACACTGTAGCTGCTGACTTTAAATAAGTAGATTTACCTGTCCTGGGTGCCCGCGATGTCGGCCGCCCGAGGC